>NC_057854.1:62256621-62577451 GCF_015237465.2 Chelonia mydas
ATAGGGAAGTGAGGGAGAGGAGTTTGGAGGAAAGGCAAATGTTATTACAAACTAAGGGCCTTGTGCTGCACCCATTTAAGTCAATAGGAATTTTTCCACTATCTATAATGGGAGCAAGATCAGGCCCTAAATAATTATCTTAATATTTTAATTTAGACTTTGATGATGTGTTTCATATATGCCAAGAATATAATATGGAATATTTATGCTGTTTTCCACAGAAGAAGAAAAAAACTGTGGACTACCACTCCCTATTACCAGAAGGAGAGCTGTCAATATAGACCGTCACCAGTATGTTTATGGAGATACAGTGAAATATGTACGTGAAGAAAACCATGTAATTGTTGGGCCAAAGACAGTGAAGTATCTTAGTGGAGAATGGACATCCCTACTTTCAGGTGTTGGTAAACTATTTAGATATTACTTTAAACACTAACAATTTTAATGGAGACTATTCACCAATATTTAGGCAGATACAATTTATAAAGATATTTAGACCATTCTTTACATGCCATATAGCTGATGCATTGGTTTGATGGTGGGGGTTTTGAGTTTATGATTTTTAATTAGCAATTGCTAAGGTCCCAGTTCTGAAAAGACTCATGACCATGCTTACCTTTATGCAAGTTGTCCCATTAAAGTCATGGGGTATTCACAGTATGTGCAAAGTTAAGCACTTGAGTAAAAGCAATAATGACTTTCAACAGGGTTTGCTTGACCCCCACCTTTCTATGTATCTTTCCAACAGAGGCAACTCAGTAGCATCTTGGAAAGCTTTGGGATGTAATGAAGCTGGGTGTGTGCTGTGGTAATTACTTGTCATTGTTTTCTTTAGGTGCTAGACGGCTTTTAAAAATCGTTTTGGAAGTTTCCAACAATCCTTAGAGCCAGGATGTGAGATATTAATCACATCCTCTGACCTCTGGTAGGTGTACATCAGCTCTTTTCACATCTGAACTATGTTTTTGGCTCCTTCCTCTAATTCTCTCATTTAAAGTAACACAATACACACACTATGAAAGCCAGATAATGTTTTATTGTTTAAAACTAAAATAAACTTTTCTTAGTTACAAAAAGTTCAGTTTAGATCAAGATATACAGCATGGGTCAGATCTGCAGCTGCTGTAAACTCTCAGAGGCAATTTACACCAGCTGAGGTTCTGCCCTCATGTATGTACATTTTTCTTAAAGGGTTGTGTTACTGAACAAGATTTAAGCTGTCTATTTCTGCATTATTCGCTATGATTTAAAACAATATATTTTGTCTATAATTGTGTGTTGAGAATTGCTTTTTACTCAACAAACCCAGTTTGCTTAGCTTACACAATTGTTAGAGAAGCTTTGATTATAACTCTCAGAGACCCCTGATCAAGGCTATAAGACTTGGTGCCACACATCAACTTTAAGTTTCATATGCACCTTTCTGGGATACTGATTATTTCAAACAAACAGTCTCTCTAGAGAGATGAAACCAATGGTGCTCATGGTTCTAAATATATAATGAGGGCTTCCATTCCTGCACATCTCTCTAAACAGTTGGGGGAAGGAAGAAATCAAAGCTAGTGTTGCTGTTATTTCACACAGTAAAAGGGATACTATCAACTTAAAAATCATATTTCTTCTCTAAAATATTTCCCTCCTATTTAGGATGACCAGACAACAAGTGTGAAAAATCGGGACAGGAGGTGGGGGGTAATAGGAGCCTAGATAAGAAAAAAAAAAAACCCCAAATCGGAACTGTCCCTATAAAATTGAGACATCTGGCCACCCTACTCCTATTGCTACAAGTATACAAACTAAAAACACTTTGGGGAAAAAATTCTCTGACCTTTTTGTTTGAGCAACTTTAGACATTGCTTATAACAGTAGTAGATCTGTATTTGCTCTACTATACAGATAGATGAATGCCTCCCTTTAAATGGATATTTACTGGACACATCCATTCACTTACTGTGCAGAGACATGGGTGCTGCAAGGGTTCTGTCTCACACCCACAGGCTGTAAGAAGAAACTAGAGCATGGTTGGGGCTCCTCTGTTTTTATGCCCTCGGCTACAGGACATTGGAGAACATCCAGGATGCAGGCGTACCAGACTTGGAATACATGTGATTAGCTGATTTTCCCCAGATAACCTTGTATACGTCCTATATTGTAAACTGTAATTGAACTCAGTGAGAGAGTGACACCCCCCTCCCCATTTTGTAAATACTCTCTGGAAGTTTGAAGTGCTTCTCAAAAAAACCTCACTGCTTAATGATATCTGACCAGCGAATAACCAGTGCTAAACTACATGGGTGCTTCTGTCACTGGCAGATCCTGGCCCTTGATTCATAAGCTGCTAGCACCACCTATCAGAATAGGGTTACATAGTGAATTGCATTGTACAGGTGCTTTGTGAGCCCGTGGATCCCAACTGCATGGGGATGTGGACCAGTACACTGAGTTATCGGTAGAACATTATCCCATGTGATCACCCAACTTGGCCATCAAATTAACATAATGTGGATGTTATTAAATTGAGGAGTATTGCTCCTCAAATTATGACTTTTTAGTGTTTTGAGATTTTTTTTGCCTTAGATTATTATTCTAGACTTTATCTTCTGCTTCTTTCCATAAAGTGAAAACATGATAATAATTTTTGTCTTAGATTAATTCAGCAAGTTATAATGTACTCTATACCCTCTTTTAGTCTTTTTTCCTTTTAGGGAAGTAAGGGTCCCCCCTTCTCCAAGGAATGGAGACATCCCTCCCTTCTTCTTGCCAAAGTATGCTTCAGTTTCAGCAGGGGAAGACAATTGCCAAACTTCTCAGAAAATACTAGGATCTGAGGCCACACTCCAGCAAAGCGTCTTTAAGCACAGGTAGTGCCATTGCCATCAAAACTAGCCATGTAGATTTCAAGTAGTAATAATCTTTCTTAGTGTGAGCCATTCAGTAACAGCAGCAATATCAGTCTGACACTGTCCCAGACTAAACTCTTCCTCTTAGCTCTGCCACAGATGAACACTGAAAATATCCTGACATGTAAAAAAGAGGGTTTACATGAGGACACAACATTTATCAAAAAGCTAAAACGCAATCTTGCCTGTTGAAGCCATTCCATTTTCTATGAAACAGTCAGGGGGCTACAGAGCCATTGAGAATGACTCTATGGCCCAGTGGTTAGCGATTCATCTAATATATATGAGTCCCAAGTTCAAGTCCCTGTGCTAATGAACATTTTAGTTACTTAATTTGTTAGACAAAGTGGAACAGCTGAATAGGAGAGCTTGAGAAAGACATATGCTAGAATATGCCATTGTCCGGTAGGGCAATCAACAGGGCAACCTGAGTTTAAGTCCCTGCTCCACATCAGTATTTGGACTTAAGGCTCCTCCTACAGGGTGAATGCATGCCTGGGTATAATGGCATCACCACCTAGTGGTGTGAGCTTTTGAAAAAAGGGCTGACCTAACCTGGGTGCCTCATTACAGGGGAGAGTTCACCCCTGTGAATCCTGTGTAGAAAAAGGTGCCAAACTCCCACTGAGGAGCAAGGTTTAGGCCACACCCTTGTCCTGGGCACTCCCCACTGGCTGGTTGAGGTGCCTCCTTGCTCAACATGCTGGCTTTTGTGAATCCCAGTCTAAGGGTACATCTACTTTTGAGCTGGGAGCTGCCCAATCTAGCATCTAAAAGTAGCAGTGTGCAGCAGCAGCACCAGCAATAGCTTGGGCTAGCCAGCCGAGTAGGTAGCTGAAGGTCTGGCAGAGTTGTACTTGGGGAAGAAAGGCTACTCTAGTTCCTGTGTGGCGCTAGCTTGAGCACAACCAGGGCAGATATGTCTATGCCAGCTGGGAATCACACCTCCAAGCTCAAATGCAGACCTACTGTCAGGTGCCTGACTCTCCCCAGCCATTGGATAGGAAGCCTGGGCATTTAAGTTAGAAATAGGGAATCCATTAGGGAGATCAGTAACATTACCAGTGTAATAATGTGAAAATTTTCAGCCATCACACAATTTTGGGGAAATGGCCGGGGGTGGGGGGCGGGGGGGAGAAGGGGAGCATTGTTCAGCTTTTATAGTGTAGGAGTATGCTGCCCCAGGTCTAGAAGGTGGTTTATACATCTAGCATCCCATCAGTGTTCACTGTATCTTTATTAATTTGTCATTTTCACGTATGTGGATTCTGATAAGTTCATCTCTGTCACACCACTGGTCTAACTTCTAGTTTGTTGCATACAGTAGAAGGTAAGAATAGTCAATTTATTCACACGCTACCCAATGCATGCATCATTTTGCTATTCAATGGGCTGCAGGCTTTCTTCTTTGTCTCTACTTTTCAACAAATCCTAAAATTCCTTCTCACTCGCCTTCAGGTTGGGTTATTAATAAAAAACACGCTCAAACGACAGATTTTTTTTAAAATTGCTAAATGAAATATACAACTCTTTAATTTTCAAAAGGGAAAAAAAGACATAAGTTTAAATTTTCATCAGATAAGTGAATATAACTGTGTTAGATGTCTAGATAACATTATGGTTGCATGGATTAAAACATTTGAAAGAATGATAACCAACTGCTACTAGGGATGGGTGGAACTCAAAACAGTCTCAAGCCATAAATAAACCTCCGGATGTAGCAATTGGGCTATAAGCCTCCCAAGATCAAGGTTCCTAGTGAGACTTCCAGGAGTTCCTGATTTGGGCCAGAGAGAAATAGTGCTGCTTTCTGTTTCAGCAAGCAGGAAGTGCGGCCAAGTGTACGATTTCCCTTAAAGCTTCCTTTTCCAATTTTCATAAAAAAAGCTGTAGTTTGAACCTTTTTGCCCATCTGTTGTTACTATTTTATGATTAGTTTAATATACATTGTGACAAAAGTAGTAATTACATGTATCAGTTCAGACAATCTATGTTAAAATACTGACAAAGGACATAATGTGTGAACATTACAAATAACTGGTTAATGGCTTCTGCTCATCGGATTTGGGTTAAAATTATTTGCTTGATGCTTCTTTTTATTCATTCATAAGTACCTGTCAGAGAAAGAACAAATACTGGAAAATTAATTTAGTACATCATTTTTTTAAAACAAATATTACATACAAATCCCCTATGGGTCTCTCAGAGGAACAGAATATTGATTTCAGCACAACTCCTTAAAATTCACACTGGAACAAACTCCAGCAAGAGTAATTGCAGTTACTCCTGAACTGCAGTGATTCAACTACTGTTCATATTAAAAACAAATATTTTATGTTACATATAACTTAAAAGCAGCATAGAACACCGTGCATTGATTTCATAAATATTACTGTATTTTATCAGGATCCAGTGTGTAGCTACTAGCACTGGAAAGTGATGGAATTTTTGAAGCAGGGATCTTTATCCTGTTTCATCCTATAACTCTTTATCAGCTTCTTCCAGGCAGCCCTCTTCATATATATATATATATATACATACATATGCACATGAATGATTTGCTTCTGACCCCAGTGCTATAAAGGGGGCATCATTTCTCAAAACACATTATTAGCAGTGGTGTGGGAATTATCACAATAATATAGGAGTAAGCCTATTATGGGAGAAAGATCAGCAATTACACATCTTCTATAGCAGAAGACAGGATAACTAGAATCATGTAAGACAAAATAGATTGTTCCATCAATAGATTTGATAGTATTGTTGTATTGGAGGTTGCTTAGCTCACAGTAAGTGTGTCTTTAATCTATGGGTAGTCTCTTCACAGCAATGTAAGCCTAGGGTTCCTGAGACTCAAATCAAGGAACCCTCGGCTTGAGCGTCTACACTGCATTTTAACCCTAGGTTAAGGATTTTCTGACCTGTGCTTGAACCTAGGGCTCTGGCATTCAGACCGCAGTGCACAGACCCAAGTCAAAATAACCCTATCCCAGAGTGCCTAGCTTCTCCTCCCCACTGTCCCCCGCCCAGTGTCGACACTCTAGCCTTATGAATATGTTGCATTGTGAGAAAACTACCACCAACTCAGTTTCCTAACTGTGATGATGCTATTGATGGGACTCAGGTGCCCATACAGAGCACATAAATACATACACTGCATAATTAACCCCTTTAGTCTTTAGGCTGTCTAAGTAGAATGACTGCAGTTTGAAAAGATGTTCTATCAAGCTACCATCTAATCTGAGAAATGGGCTCTCCAGCTCTAGGCTGAGTCACATGGGCAGGAAAATGCCCATGAACACCTATTCTGAGGGTAAGTTGGAAACCAGTCTCCAGGGCCATTGAACTATTAAAATGAAACTTTGCAATTCTTAAATTTTGAAATGGAATGGTCAATGAAGGTGCGTGTTTTGGTTGGGCTTATTTATTTTTGTCCATTTTTAAGTTTGACATAAAATACAGGATTCAAAGGAAAAAGACACATATAACCCAGCCTGGCTGCCACTGGCTGCAGAGTGTTGAAGTGCATCCTCAGTGCTTGGGGTACAGTGTGCTCCAGGGGGATCCCTTATCCCTGCCCCCTGGGAGACAGGGATAAGGGATCCCCAGGAGGCTGTGGGGAATTTTTGGGCCTGGCTCCCACTCACCGCCCTGACAGCGGCGAGAGGCCAGATTGTTGGAGGATCATCCCTTCCCTGGCTATACTGAGCTGGGAACTCTGCTGCTCCTCCTCCCTGCAGGGCAGCTGCTGAGACCCCACTCCACTCTCAGGCCTCCCTAGCCCTCCCTGGGGCTGTGTGTGCAAGGGTGTCCAGGAAGTGTGCACCAAAATCTGGCTGTGCTCTTGTGACCATGAAGCAGCTGTCTTTGCAAAAAGCTTCTTCTGATCACTCTCCACTGCAAACCATGCAGCCTATCTGGTGGTGTGCTTTCAGACTGATGTTCAGCAGGCAATGGGTTAATGCTGATCTGAGCTGCTGCCATTTTCAAAGGCAGGTGTGGATTCCATTTGCAATAGAGTGCAGCACCAGAGATTATAGGCATCTAGAGCCCTGAGGGGGATTCCCCAAGGAACTCTGGGATACATCCAGAGGACTTCCAGGACCTGAGACAAGCTGGGGCTATGTGCACACAGGAAAGCAAGAGGGCTTGATCCCTGAGTCCTAGCACTACAGCGTCCTGGCACCTTAAGTATGAGATCTTGGTTAACAAAATTGCTGTGTGGATACAAGGGGGGGTTAGGCTTGAGCCAGGGCTCAAGACCAGGTTTAGACTGCTGTGTAGACATACTCAGTGAAGTTGATATGAAAGATGACTATCATGCCTTCAGGCTAAGTGACGAAGCACTTTCATGCATTTCTGGTAGAGTGGCTTCTCTGGGGACTGATAATGGGAGGGCTGCAGATTAAATGATGGAAGTGTGTGAGTAAGTAAGAAGCAGCCAGAAAGCTGCAGAGAACCAGTGGACAGCAAGAGAAGAATTGGTAGCATGGTCTGGTAGAAATCCAAAAGAGACCTCCTTGATCAGAACAGTGACTGTAAAGGTAGGCTTGGATTGTGAGCAAGGAAACAGCCTGCTGTTGTCTGATCCAACTGTTCAGAGAAACAGGATGTTGTGTACATTCTTTGTAAACAACAAGGATTGTGTCATGAAAACACCTGTCTCTACCTCCATTTTTCCTCGTCACACAAATCAAGGCAGAAGACCCTGACTATTGGCTAAACACTCAGGCCAAAAAGGGCAAAGTCAAAGATGGGCAAAAGAAATTAAAACAGGAGATGGAGATTTTGTAAAAAGGTATTGAAGAAGCAGTGGGAGCTTTCCTATGAAGGTATGAGAGATGATTCTCAGTCTGAGTTAAAATATTTTTGGGGGCAGCAGATATGAAGTCACTGGGCAGCTTGAGAAGCCCGGCTGTGACATTCCCAGTCTGAAATAGAAAGGCAGATAAATAAGGTGACCAGTAAATTGACTCTCATGGATCAGAAGGGTTCAAACTAACTATGGGACAACAGGAAAGTTTTCCCCACCATGTAACGTGTTAGCAGCGGTGAGCTCCAGCAAGGAATTAAAGAGCTACAAAAATCAGCATGAGAGGGAAATCAAAAGGAGTATAGACCACAATGGAAGTCAGCTGCCTGAATGAGGAATTGGGCCAGCTAGAGAACTTGAGTAAGACAAGAACACTTACAAAACCTTTCTGCTCTGTTGGTAACCTAAACAGGCCCAGATGTCAGAGGAAGATTGTCCCGGCTCAAGTAATAGAGCTCACAAGCAAAGTAACCAGTGTATCTCTTTAACCCACCATTTGTCTTCTTTATTTAGATTGCAAGCTGTCTGGGTCAGGAACCATACTTTCTCACATGTTTTTATGGCACCCATCACAATGGTGCCATTGTATTTTTTAAACGGGAGAAATCCCCAGTAAAAATTAACATGTTTTAGTCAAGTGATTCACCAGTATTGTAGTTTAATTGGAGATCACTTACCTCTTCTCTTACACTTAGGATATGCCAATTTCCCCTCCACACACTGTACTCTAAATGCAGAAGATGCTGGATCCCTCACATATCCATTTTTACAGTCAAATTCAACAAAGTCTCCACTTTCTAAATTCAGTCTTGTTTCCAAGCTCCATTTCAGCCCAATATTGTTTTTCTCCATATCTTCTGGGGATGTTATACATAACTCTGGGAATAGAAAAATATAATTTAAGCATGTACATGTCGATCTGTCATTGGAAATTTGGTTCACTAACTGTACTGAGACTGACCCTGTCTAAAAAGGCTTTACTTAGCTCATTAAAATTGCAAAATATTTTCTGATAAGTTTTGAAACGTAAAAAAGAGATGGTAAGGTTGAAAGAACAAGAAGGAACTCTAGAAAGGGAGGCTTTCACACCAACCGGGGTCATACTGTGTGAAGGAAAAGAGAGGTGACTGGGACTAGATGAATAGAGAGAGAAGCCTGGCCAGATTTGGTTGCCCTCCAAAATTTATTAGGGTCCTAAGGCTTCTTCACAATCAGATGACTGCCACTGTTCTCTGTAATGACTTGGAGACTGACTGTTTAATCATCAAAACTGTGGTTAAGCAAGGATGCGTTATTGCCCCAACCCTGCTCTCCATCTATTAGCAGTCACTCTGGTCCTTGTTAAAGACCACCTCCCTCACTGGAACTGACGTTCAAAGCAGAATGGATGGGTGGCCTTTTAATTTTAGATGTCTCTGCTCAAAGTCTAAAGTCCTCCAGGTGTCCATTATTGATCTTCAGTATGCTGATGACTGTACCATTCTTGCACATACTGAGAATCCACACCTTCAGTCCACACTACATTTTTTTGAACAAACTTACTGAAACCTAGGACTCTCACTTAATATCGAGAAGACTAAAGTGCTCCATCAGTCTGCTTTCTGGCCTTGCACATGATCCACCACAAATCACCATCGAGAGACAGACTTTGGAGATAGTTGAGCATCTGATGAAGTGAGCTGTAGCTCACGAAAGCTCATGCTCAAATAAATTGGTTAGTCTCTAAGGTGCCACAAGTATTCCTTTTTTTTTGCGAATACAGACTAACACGGCTGTTACTCTGAAACCTCTCCTACCTCAGTAGCCAACACTCTCTAAATGCAAAAATGCCAGTGAGATCCAGCACAGGATCCAGTGTACAAGTGCCTCCTTTGGGAAACTTCTCTGGTGCATTTTCACGGACCATGACCTGTGGAAGAACACCAAGATTCAGGTCTATAAGACAGTTGTCATCCCTACACTCCTCTATGGATGCAAAACCTGAGTTATCGACCTCACCTCAAGAGTTTTCAGAGGAACCACCAACGATGCCTCTGAAAGATCCTTCATATCAAGTGGGAAGATTGCCACATTAATACCAACATCCTCACTGAAGCCAATTCACCAGCATTGAAACAATGACCCTTATCCACCAACTCTGCTGTGTGGATGCCAGATTCTCACCTACCAAAACAAGCCCTCTATTCTCAGCACCACAGAATCTCAGTATGGTCAGAGATCCTGTGGTGGTCAGAGGAAGTGCTACAAAGAAACACTAGAAGTGTATCTCAAGAAAACGGATGTAGACATCACAAGCTGGGAGGAGCAGGCCATCAATCAAGTACAATGGTGCCACATCCTCCATCAGGCAGTGGCCCGCTTTGAGGAGAAGTGCTTTGCCCTCAAACTGAAATGAGAGACAGAAGAAAACTGTCTCCCAGCAGGCAGCTGACCTGTCAGGAAATGTCAGTACCTACTGCGGGCAGATCTGTGGTTCCAGTCGTCATCTCAGGACCCATATGTAAATCCATGGTAGAGATCATCCTCGAATCGAGGGCTCACCGATGATGAATCGTATTGTATAAAGGAACAGTCTGCTGGAAGCTGGGACCAGATGAGCACAGGGAGACCCACAGACTCTGGTTCTATTTTTACAATCTGGCCCCTCTGTGTCACTCAGCTGATGCAAGACGTTTACTGAGGTATAGGCTGTGAAGCTGAAAGCCGGAGGACCAGGGCTGTGACCTGATTGCTTTTTGACTTAGCAAAATCTGATCATCACTGTTATCCTGTGTGCCAGGCCACAATTCCAGAGGCTCAGATTTGGAGAGGATGGGGCTAAGGGCTCATGGGCCAGGCCACTTAGGCTCCTGGTGGTGGTGTTGCTGGTGGGGGGCCTAGGAAGAGGAGAGTCAGGAGGGAGGCAAATCTATGTCCCACACACACATACCTTAAATACCGTTGCACAGCTCCTGCCCTTAGGAATGGATAAACACAGGAGCTGGGGATTAATTGGTGGAGCTGTGTGTGTCCGAGTCAGAAGCTGCCAGAAAGCCAGTGGACAGCAAGAGAAGTCCTGGAAGAGTGGCTGTGAGGAAAAGCTGTGAGAGTATTTTTTGGACAGAGTGCTGAATGTGAAGCAGGCTTAGAACTGTGAGCAAAGAAACTGCCTCATGATGTTTGTTCATTTTGCATTCAGAGAAATAGGACTTTGTTTACATTCTTTGTAAATTAAAAAACTGCTTCATAGAAAACCTGACTCTAGCCCCAGTTTCTCTTCCAAACACAAAAAATGAGGTGGAAGACCCTGGGTACTGGCTAACCACTCACGCCAAAAAGGGTTACATCAAAGAAGGTCAAAAGAAATTAAAACAAGACCTGAAATAGGAGTGGGAGACTTCTCCAAAGAAATTAAAGGAACATTTGGTGGTGTCCCAGAAAGGTATGAGAAATGATGCAATTACCCTTAAAGTTTCCTCTTCCAAATACCATAAAAAGCTGTAGTTTGATCTGAGTTTGAACCTTTTTGCCAATCTTTTGTTACTATTTTATGATTGGCTTAACATTAGTTTTAAAATATGCATTGTGACCAAAAGTAAAAATAAGTGATTACATGCATCAATTCAGACAATCAAGGCTACAATACTGACAAAGTGGACAGTACAAATAATTAGTTAATGGATTCTGATCCTCAGATCTGGGTTAAAATAATCTGCTTGGTGGTTCTTTTTATTCATCCTCAAGTACCTGCCAGAGAGAGAACAAATACTACAAAATTAATTTAGTGCATGTCAGTTTTTTGAAAGAAGTGTTACATACAAATCCCCTATAGGTTTTTCACAGGAACAGAATAGTGATTTCAACAGAATGGCATAAAAATCACACTGGATGATTTTAACCATCTTTGGAAAGTAAATGGAACAAACTCCATCAAAGGTAATTGCAGTTATCCCTGAACTGCAGTGGTTCAACTACTTTTCATATTGAAAACAAATATTTTCTCTTAAGTGGAACTTAAAAGCAACACAGAAAACCATGCATTGAAATCCCTTCACCATATGAAGCCTTCACCATATGAAGCCAGAGGCCAGTTAGGTCTTAACAACAGTCTCTGCGGTAAGGATCTCATTATCTTTTCTCACCGAATGCCCCAAAGGTACTACTAACCACCAAATTTGGCTGCAAAGAGAGAGTATCCCTTATACTGGTTCCCATCCCACTATTAGAAGGGATGCTTTTTAGGCACTGACTTCATCATATACAGTCAATAGTCCCCTTGCATTGGAATGCTACCAGATGCCAGCTGGTTTATATATCAGTGATTTCCTGAATACAGAGCTGGCTAATGACCAGATTACGTGGGACTCACAAGTGTGGTGACTTACATAGAGTGTGTTTTAAAACATTTCTAGTCACTTTCCATAAACCTTTTGAGTCTGGATGTTTGGCTCATCTTGTACTGAATCAAAGAATGGTGGGAAAGCTGTGGGGAGTCTGGCCTACTGCCATTTGCTCTAGTGTAAATCTCCTTCAACCCTCTCCTTGAACAGGAGCTGTGTGTGTTGTGTTCTAACAGAGAACTGTTATTCCGAAAACAGGCAGATTTAGGCACTGACTAGACAGCTGCCACCTAGGCCCCAACATTTCAGAGGGGGCACCCATGACCCTGGGAGAAGTTCCACTTCAAGAAGAAGTCATCTAGCTCAAAGATCCCAAACTCTGGGAGCTCATCCTCAGAGTACAGGATGCACAAGGAGGCTGCTGGGTAGGAAGACAAGTTTCCCTGTCCTGATGAGGGGAAGGAGAAAACAAGTTCCCCTTGGGGGAGGGATAGCTCAGTGGTTTGAGCATTGGCCTGCTAAACCTAGGGTTGTGAGTTCAATCCTTGAGGGGGCCTTTTAGGGATCTGGGGCAAAAATTGGGGATTGGTCCTGCTTTGACCAGGGGGTTGGACTAGATGATCTCCTGAGGTCTCTTCCAACCCTGATATTCTATGATTTCATACATATTCTATATTGTATCAGTATACATGGTGTAGCAACTAGCAGTTGAAGGTGATGGAATTTTTGGAGCAGGGATCTTTAATCTGTTTCATCCCATGGTTCCTTATCAGCTGCTTCCAGTGAGCCCTCTTTATATGCAGGCATGAATTATTTGCTTCTGTTCACATAATGCTATTTAAACCCTAGAATTCCTCAGGAAAAATTAAGAAATCTTTTAGTCAGATGATTCTACAGTATTGTAGTTTCACTGGAGATTACTTACCACTTCTCTTACATTTAGGATATGCCAATTTCCCCTCCACACACTGTACTCTAAATGCAGAAGAAGGTAGATTGCTCACATATCCATTTTTACAGTCAAATTCAATAAAAGCTCCACTTTCTAAATATAATTTCATTTCCGTCCTCCATCTCAGCCTAATGTTGTTTTTCTCTATCATTTCTGGGGATGTTGTACATGGCACTGGAAAAATAAAAATGTAATTTAGTTATGTATATCTGGATACGTCATTGGAAATTGTATTTGCTGTAACTGTATTGAGACTGACCCTGTCCCCAAATGCTATACATAATTTAAAAAAAACCCAGGGAAATATTATTAGATAAGATCTGAAAACTAAAGGAGACACAGTAAGGTTGAGAGACCAAGAAGGAACTCTAGAGAAGGAGGCTTTCCCACCAACCGAGGTGATAGTGTGGGAAGGGACAGAGAGGAGACTGAGGCTAGATGAACAGAGAGAGACAGGATTTGATTCTATTTTACAAGCTGGCCACTTTGTGACACTCAGGTGGTGCAAATGGGCCAAAACTTAGCCACAGCTGACCAACAGAATACTCTCCTTGCAGAAGGATACTCTCTGCTGGGAGATCTGCCTTCCTATTGACCTTCCCCACTCCTTGGTTGTATTACCAAGAACAAATCATGCCAAACCAGTTTGATTTATTTCTTTAACAGGATAACTAGTTTGGTGGGTAGGAGAAATGCGGTGGACATAATATACCTGGACTTCAGCAAGGCTTTTGACACCGTCCCACATGAGAAATGCAGGCTTTGTGGAGCTACCATTATTTAGAATTTAGGTGGGAAGGCTATGAGAGGTACAGAGGCAGCAATGTAGTGACTCAAGCCATGGAAGAGTAAATGAGGATGACTGGATATGAAAGCTGCGGGATGCACATGATCCTAGAGCGTGTACTTTAAAAGAGATTTCTTTGTATGAAGTGCCACTTGATAGAGCTGATGGAAGAGAAGATACAAGGCTTGGAGATGCAGGTGGAAACTATGGTTGAGTTTCGAAGGGGATTCGAGCAGGCAATGGAAGGAAGACAAGAGGAGACTGAAGGGAAAAGTCAAGACTTACGGATGCAAGCTGGACTGAGGAACTCAGAAGGAAGACTTCTGGGTAAGGAAAGTGGTCAGTGGAAGCATGTGACTACAAGAACCAGGCAGAGGAAAAGACCAGCTAGTGGAGGTGAAATAGAGCTCAGGAACAGGTTTGCTCAGTTGGAAAATGAAGATGGGGCAAAGCAGGCTGCAACCGAAGGAGGGAGGGCAAGGAAGAAGAGAAGAGCAGCTAGTCCTCTAAGAAGAGGGGAAGAGCCAATTGGGATACTCAGAGTTCAAAGCCCCAGGAGGATACTGGATGACTTGCAGAAGATTGCAAGGGAGAATAAAAGACAAGAGGACTCACAGACAGAAAGAACCAGAGGAAGGATGGAGAATCACACCGTCAGCAAGAAAAGGCAGGTATATGTGATTTGTGATTCCCCACTAAGAAGAACGAACAGGCCTGTCACCAGAGCTGATTCAGAGAACAGACGGGGGTGCTGTCTGCCAGGAGCGAAGATACAGGATGTGGAACTGAGGCTGAAGAGGATCCTAATGGGAGCAGGAAAGAATCCACTGATTGTCCTTCATGTGAGAACAAGTGACACAGCTAGGTTCTTCCTGGAACATGCCAAGGGAGATTATACCAAGCTGGGGAAGACATTTAAGGAAATGGAGGCTAAGGTTATCTATCTTACGGTATTCTGCCTGTCCCTAGAAAATGGAGATCAACAGATTATGATGATCAACAGATGGCTCTGGGATGTTTGACCACTGGGAGGCATTCATGGAGAGAGGACAGTTCTCATGGGATGGTCTCCACCTGAGTAGGGAGGGAAATAGACTTCTGGGATGGAGGTTGACACAACTCATTAAAAGAGCTTTAAACTAGGAACTCAAGGAAGATGCTTATGTAATCTCCACACCTGATTTTAACATTGAGAGGGAGGAAACTCAAGTAAAAAAGGATACAGGAATGGAGAAAGGAACATCAGTAAGAGAATGGACATTAAGGGGAAGGATAGTGCTGATACCAGTCAGGTAGGCAATACTGGCAGTAGGATGACCATACCCAATCGGGTGAGGAAT
The DNA here is from genome assembly GCF_015237465.2 of Chelonia mydas. Taxonomy (NCBI): domain Eukaryota; kingdom Metazoa; phylum Chordata; order Testudines; family Cheloniidae; genus Chelonia; species Chelonia mydas. The sequence goes on from NC_057854.1 coordinate 62,271,733, forward strand.
GTGGGCGAAGCCAAACAGCAACACTTAAGAAGTCTGTACACCAATGCAAGGAGCCTGGGTAACTAATGAAGGAACTAGAACTACAGGTACAGGAAGTGAAACCAGATATTATAGAGATGAAGAAGATCTGGATGACATTGTAAACTGGAAATGGATTAATTCCATACGTGTGAATGGAGTCACTCCTCATTTACACCACAGTACGTGTAGGGGAGACTCACATTCTTTCCATTGACATCAGTGCAGACTTTTCAAAAGAAAAGATCAGCAAATGGCACACACCCACACCACACCATTATACGTATCTAGGATGCACCCATAAAACATCTCCACTAAAAACTCTAAAAACATATTATAATCCAGCCAACATTTGAACAGATGTATTCAAACATATTTTTAGATGAAAACTTTACAACTACAGCAGATGCTGTGAAATACAATTTAGTAACTTATGGAAAACCATGAGGAATATCGGTTGCTTCTCTTCAGTGCTAGGAGTAGACATGGTGCTGTCTGAGCAGTAGGGGATTCCACTTTTGTGCAGGGGGAGCTATAACTAGCATGAAACTAGGTAGCCTGCTCTACGCCACCCTCTCTCCATGGGATGAAATTTCATAGTGTAATGTGCAAGGTCATACATTTTGGGACTAACAACAAGCTATAAACCAGGGACTTGTCAGTTGGCAGTGACAGAGGAGGAGAAAGATCTGGATGTACTGTTTGATCACATAAGGACTATGAGCTGTCAATGTGATGAGGCCATGAAAAGGGCTAATGCATCCTGGGATGCATCAGGCAAGGTATTCCCAGTAGAGACACGGAAGTGTTAGTACCGTTATACAAGGCACCGGTGAGACCTCATCTGGAATATTGTGTGCAATTCTGGTTTCCTGTGTTTAAGGAAGATTAATTCAAACTGGAAGAGCTGCAGAGAAGGGCTACTAGGATTATCTAAGGAATGGAAAACCTACCTTATGAGAGGAGACTCAAAAAGCTTGGCTTGTTTAGCCTACCCAAAAGAAGGCTGAGGGGAGATATGATAGCTTTCTATAAATACATCAGGGGAATCAATACCACAGAGACAGAAGAGTTATTTAAGTTAAGCACTTATGTGGACACAAGAACAAATGGCTATAAACTGGCCATCAACAAGTTTAGGCTCAAAATTAGGTGAAGGTTTCTAACCATTACAGGGATGAAGTTAGGCAACAGCCTTACAAAGGCAAAACACCTAACTGGCTACAAGACTGAGCTTGATAAGTTTATGGAGGGGATGGTATGATGTGACTGACAACGATGGCATGGGGCCCATCAGCGACTGCCAGTAAAAAAATCCCTAACTGCTGGAGACAGGACACTAGATGGGGAGGGCTCACTACAAATAATTATTTCCCAGATATCTGCCTGGTGGGTCTTGCCCACATGCTCAGGGTCCAACTGATTGTCATATTTGGGGATGGGAAGGAATTTCCCCCCATGTCAGATTGTCAGGGACCCTAGTGGGTTGTTGCTTTCCTCTACAGAATGGGATATGGGTCACTTGCAGGCTTAAACTATGTAAATGGTGAATTCTCTGTAAATTGAAGTATTTAAGCCATGATTTGAAGACTTCAGTAACTCATCCGGAGGTTAGGAGTCTATTTCAGGAATGGATGATATTCTGTGGCCTGCAATGTGCAGGATGTCAGACTAGATTATTATGATGATCCCTTCTGACTTTAGAGTCTATGAGTCTAAGAGGATCCATAATTGGTTTAACAACCACAAAGAGTAAGTATTAATGGAAGGATGTTAGATTGGAGGGAGGGCTCAAATAGGGTTCCACAGGGATCTGTTCTGTGCCCAGTATTGTTTAACATCTTTATTAATGACCTGGATGTAGGACTAAAGAGCATACTGATCAATTTGAAGATGACACAAAGCTGGGGACGGGTTGGGGGTTGCCAACACTTTAGAGGATAGAGCAGCCCTGAAACAAGCCCTAAATCAGGAGCTGGAGATTTTGCAAAAGGTATTTAAGCAGCAGTGGGAGGGTTCCCAGAAAGGACTGAGATATGATCTGCAGTCTCAGATGAAATATTTGTTGAGGCAGCAGCTACAAAGTGGCCAGGCAGACTGAGAAGGCCAGCTGGAACACTCCCCAGTCTGGAATGGCAAGGCAGATAAATGAGGTGACCAGCAAACTGACTCATGGAACAGAAGGTTTCCTAGGAAGTAGAGGAGATTAGGGGAGCTTTGCCTAACATTGAACTTGTTCACAGTGCTAGCTGCAGCAAGGATTTAGGAGCTAAAAATCCGCCTCAGAGGGAAATCAAGGGAGTGCGGACACACAATGGAAGTCAGCGGCCTGGATGAGGAATTGGGCCAGCCAGAGAACCTGGGTAAGGCAAGACACTTACACTTTTCTACTCTGTTAGTAACCCACAAAGGCCCAGATGTCACCCCTCACTATGATGTCACTCTGCCATGCATTTTTTGTATTATTTAAACCCTAAAATTCCCCAGTAAAAATTAAGAAATCTTTTAGTCAGATGATTCTACAGTATTGTAGTTTCACTGGAGATTACTTACCGCTTCTCTTACATTTAGGATATGCCAATTTCCCCTCCACACACTGTACTCTAAATGCAGAAGAAGGTAGATTGCTCACGTATCCATTTTTACAGTCAAATTCAATAAAAGCTCCACTTTCTAAATATAATTTCATTTCCGTCCTCCATCTCAGCCTAATGTTGTTTTTCTCTATCACTTCTGGGGATGTTGTACATGGCTCTGGAAAAATAAAAATGTAATTTAATTATGTACATCTGGATATGTCATTGGAAATTGTATTTGCTGTAACTGTACTGAGACTGACCCAGCCCCCAAATGCTATACATAATTTAAAAAAAACCCAGGAAAATATTTTTAGATAAGATCTGAAAACTAAAGAAGACACAGTAAGGTTGAGAGACCAAGAAGGAACTCTAGAGAAGGAGGCTTTCCCACCAACTGAGGTGATATTGTGGGAAGGGACAGAGAGGAGACTGAGGCTAGATGAACAGAGAAAGACAGGATTTGATTCTATTTTACAAGCTGGCCACTTTGTGACACTCAGGTGGTGCAAATGGGCCAAAACTTAGCCACAGCTGACCAACAGAATACTCTCCTTGCAGAAGGATACTCTCTGCTGGGAGATCTGCCTTCCTATTGACCTCCCCCATTCCTTGGTTGTATTACCAAGAACAAATCATGCCAAACCAGTTTGATTTATTTCTTTAACGGGATAACTAGTTTGGTGGGTAGGAGAAATGCAGTGGACATAATATACCTGGACTTCAGCAAGGCTTTTGACACCGTCCCACATGAGAAATGCAGGCTTTGTGGAGCTACCATTATTTAGAATTTAGGTGGGAAGGCTATGAGAGGTACAGAGGCAGCAATGTAGTGACTCAAGCCATGGAAGAGTAAATGAGGATGACTGGATATGAAAGCTGCGGGATGCACATGATCCTAGAGCGTGTACTTTAAAAGAGATTTCTTTGTATGAAGTGCCACTTGATAGAGCTGATGGAAGAGAAGATACAAGGCTTGGAGATGCAGGTGGAAACTATGGTTGAGTTTCGAAGGGGATTCGAGCAGGCAATGGAAGGAAGACCAGAGGAGACTGAAGGGAAAAGTCAAGACTTACGGATGCAAGCTGGACTGAGGAACTCAGAAGGAAGACTTCTGGGTAAGGAAAGTGGTCAGTGGAAGCATGTGACTACAAGAACCAGGCAGAGGAAAAGACCAGCTAGTGGAGGTGAAATAGAGCTCAGGAACAGGTTTGCTCAGTTGGAAAATGAAGATGGGGCAGAGCAGGCTGGAACTGAAGAAGGGAGGGCAAGGAAGAAGAGAAGAGCAGCTAGTCCTGTAAGAAGAGGGGAAGAGCCAATGGAGATACTCAAAGTTCAATGCAATTTAAGTTGCATTAATGGAGGCATAGTATGCAAGTCAAAGGAGGTGATAGTACCACTCTACTCAGCACTGGTTAGGCCTCAGCTTTAGTACTGTGTCCAATTTTGGTCACCAATGTATAGATAGGATGTGGAGAAATGGGGAAAGATCCAGAGGTGAGCATAAAAGATGGTCAAAGGGATGGAATGAAAACCATATGGACAAAGGCTGAAGGAACTGGATATGTTTAGTTTGGAAGAGAGGAGACTGGGTGGGAGATGATAGTGGTACTCAAATACTTAAAAGGCTGCCATAGAACAGATTGAGAACAGTTGATAGCTCTTGCCGCAGATGGCAGGTCAAGGGGCATTGGGTTCAAACTACAGCATCGAAGATTTAGACTGAATCTCAGGAAAAGCTTCCCAACTGTAAAAACAGTAGGACAATGGAACAGACTGCCTAGGGAGGTTGTGGACACTCCTTCACTGGAGGTTTTCAAAAGGGTGCTGGATATGGTTGATTTAGAAACAACAAATCCCGAATCTTCAAGGGTGGTTAGACTAGAGGACCCTTGTGGTACCTTCTAACCCTATGATTCTATGTGACATCATAGAAGAGAAAAAGGGACATGGCAGGCTAGTCCTAAGCTATGAAATCAGGTCCAGGACACACCAGCCCACACAATCAGTTCACCATAATTTAAAAACCACACAGAAGTAGCTGCACAGCTGGGGATCACTGCACCACAGTGTAGTCTAGCCATTCCATCCTCTCACTCTAAGCAGGTTGGAGAGAGGGTGGTGTACAGCAAGCTACCTTAGTTTCATGCCAGTTAGAGCTCCCCCTGCACAAAAGTGCAATCCCCTGCTGCTCAGACAGCACCATGTCTACTCCTAGCACTGAAGAGTAGCGATCAATATTCCTCATGGTTTTCCGTAAGTTACTGAATTGTATTTCACAGCATCTGCTGTAGTTGTAAAGTTTTCAACTAAAAATATGTTTGAATACATCTGTTTGCTTACAGTAAATATTGGCTGGATTATAATATGTTTTTAGAGTTTTTAATGGAGATGTTTTATGGGTGCATTCTAGGTACGTATAATGGTGTGGTGTGGGTGTGTGCCATTTGCTGATCTTTTCTTTTGAAAAGTCTGCACTGATGTCAATAGAAAGAATGTGAGTCTCCCCTACACATACTGTGGTGTAAATGAGGAGTGACTCCATTCACACTTATGGAATTAATCTGGTGTTACACCAGTACAAGAGACTTCAAATTGGGACCATAATATGAAAAATACCACAGTTGTTTAACTCATCACAGTTCTTTTACATATAATAGATTCTTATATCTACCTAAGCAAACTGGTGGGTCTGTCCATTGGCCAGACTCACAGCTAACAGATGCAGATCCATTCATTCTATAAAAACGTTGACATTTGTATTCCACTTTTGAACCTGGTTCATATTCTTCCTGTGGAAAGACCATAATTTCTCCATTATCAATAGCTGGTGGGTACCCACACTTTCCAGCAGCCTCTAAAATTAAGTATAGAAAAAGAGAATATATGCATCAATATTTACTTACAGTAAATGCTATAATATCAGAAATATTACACAACAGCACTATCAATGTACTCGGACAGATCAGGAAAAATCCCAAGGGAAAGGTGAAAAAGAACCCTCTTGATATTGGAACTGAACACAAGATACAAAAAATCTTATCTTTAAGATAAGAAGCAGCACGATATTCATTAACAATTAACAGTGTGGAACTGATGGCAAAACTGATGGCAAAACCAGCTGCTTTACCTTTGTCAAGATATGATTCCATGTTGCTTTTCAAGCAGGCAATGTAGGTTAGTTTGAGATCCTTTGGACCAATCGTTCTGCCTTAAGCACTGACTAGCAGGGAAATGGAAAGTGAGAGGCTTTGGCCCAACCCCTCCCCTCTTAAGGCTCATGTGGGCCAATCAGCTTGCTACTTGTCACTGCATGCATGTGCAGTACCTACTTTCTCCAGGACCATATTACCATGTAGGGTGCTTGATGTACCCAGCACTTGTCTCAAACTATTATGAATTATGACATTACCAGGGTATGTGAATATTGAGAGCAGAGAGAGAGACTGAGGGTAAAATAATGGTAAGAGGATACAAGCTAAATAGAAGTTTGGATTATACAGGCCCAAGGAGTGGAATATGAAACACAGAACAACACTGGAATGATAAATGAGTGTAAATAGTACAAGAAATACCACACAAAAATGAGGAGAGAAAGGAAACAAAAAATAAAGAAAGAACCCAAGAACAGAAAAACCTATGGGTGTCCCTATAATTGATAAAAGCAGAGACACAGCTACACTTTCCCCTTTGGAAAGGCTGCTTGGCCAGGTGGATTTAAAAAGAATTCATAGAGAAGCCAAACTCATCATTTGAAATTTACTCTGAAATGCCAACTGCCATTTCCTCTCATTGCTCCTCTTCTCACAGAAAGGGAAGTGGGACCGGGGTAAACAAGGTGAAGTTTTGAAATGGTAAAGACTAAAAATTACATGAGTAGTAATAAAGCTTTACCTTTACTCATTACATAATTTGACAGGTTTCCCTTCCCCCCCTTTTTGCTTTATGACCTACCCCTTTTGCCTTTTGTCCCATCGCCAGGTCTCATTTTTGGAAGTGTGCATTTCTGGCACTAGTGGCCATTCTGAAAAGAAGAGGGTTTTTTCCCTTTATATTTAATTCATGCTTATTAGCTGCATTAGAACTAAGAAAAAAGTTTGCTTGCCCTTTCCTCATTTTAACAAGAAAATGTATTAAGTGCAATTCTATTATTTTATGCATTTATTATAATTTTAAATCAAGTAATTAAATAATTGTACCAAGTCTTAATAACAGGGGAGTAAAGGAGAAGTTTTAATATATATAATACATATATATGTTGTGATGCTGACAGACCAGCTCAGGCCCGAGCTAAAGGCCAATTCACTTGCGTATTAATAGAGATCAAAGGAGATATTAATTGTATTGTTTTCCCTCTATCTATATCCTCTTGTTTACTGTTACATTATATTTACATTATACATGCCTGGTAATTAAATAGCCCTAGATCATAGGGTGTGTTAATGTAAGTGTATTCAGGTGTTAGAACTTCATGAAAACTAATGGAATGCTACATGTATTGTTTTCACTTATCTATTCCTATTATAATATAATGACAGGTATTTACATTATGTATATCCCTGTAACTAAATAACTCATTGAATGCAAAGGAAGAAGGGTGCTAAATTCAAAGCAATTGGTACAGATACTTGTCAGATTGTTGTCTGTGAAAAGAAGCTATAAGTACCAATTCAAAGAGAGGTCCTTTATCTTTGGACTGTTTGGATTCTAACAGGGCAGATTTCAGAGTAGCAGCCGTGTTAGTCTGTATTCGCAAAAAGAAAAGAAGTACTAGTGGCACCTTAGAGACTAACCAATTTATTTGAGCATAAGCTTTCGTGAGCTACAGCTCACTTCATCCGATGAAGTGAGCTGTAGCTCACGAAAGCTTATGCTCAAATAAATTGGTTAGTTTCTAAGGTGCCACTAGTACTCCTTTTCTTTTTGTTAATAGGGCAGAGTATCTGGAAAAGAAAACTGAGCTCCCCAGAATTATTCTGGTAGCCCTGAAGGACTTTGGGAAACTGGCAGTTTATTGTGTGTCTGCTACTGTTCAGAATTACAAACTGTGACTTACCATTTATTTTATTTTACCTGCTTTAACATCTCAATAACTCTCATCCTTTTACTTAACTAATAAACCTATAGTTGGTTTACTATAGAATTGGCTACCAGCATTGTCTTTCGTGTAAGGTCCGGAGTACCAATTGATCTGGGGTGAGTCCTTTGGGACTGGGAGCAACCTGACATGGTTTGATTTTTTGGTTTTAATAACCTTTTCTCACAAAGTTCAGTATGTCTGGGTGTTGAGATAGGCTGGAGAGGCTAAGGGGACTGTGACTCCATGGGAAGACTGGTATAGTGAGCCAGGAGTTCATATTTGTTACTAGCTTGGTGAAATCTAATTATAGAACATACCACCAGTTGGGGGTGTATGTCCGTGTTTTCTGATAGTCTGCCCTGACAGTCTCACTCACAATGGTGAGCCACTCCAAACAGCCTTACATATGTACACCATGCATTTCTCTTATTTGTACAGAGAAATATTTGTTATGCATTTAGTACATTTTTAAATAGTCAATAATTATACAGTCTTAATGAAAGAGGTATAATTGAGAAGTGTTCATGAATCTATAGAATTATGAACTTTTAGAGTACTGTATGCTTGTTAACATAGAATATCAGAGTTGGAAGGGACCTCAGGAGGTCATCTAGTCCAAACCCCTGCTCAAAGCAGGACCAACCCCCAATTTTTGCCCCAGATCGCTAAGTGGCACCCTCAAGGATTGAAACTCACAATCCTGGGTTTAGCAGGCCAATGCTCAAACCACTGAGCTATCCCTCCCCCCAAATGCAGTTAAGGCATTTCTAATAGTCATCAAATAATTGATTCACTCTCTATTATTAGTACTTTTGTTAATTTTATGGAATTGTTTACTCAATTTTATTTAGAACTGTACTGACTTCATAAAATTATGTTTTTCTAAAAATGCATCATTATATATATTAATACTTCTCCTTAAATCTTCTGTCATTAATACTTTGTGGAATTATTTAATGGCTTTATTTAGATATGTACTAACAGAATTAAAAATATTTTCCTCTAAAAATGAGGAAACTGAACATTAACATAAATGTCCTAACACTTATTTGTTCTGCTGTTATTAAGGATTTTTAAATTAACTACTTTATTTAGAAATATATTAACTGCAGTGAAATTCATTTTATCCAAAAATGCAGGATTTTATGCAACACTCCTCTATTCCTCTATCATTAACACTTTGTACAATTATTTAATGACTATTAGAAAACTACTAAATGCATAAAAATAGCTCTCTCAAAATGCATGAGTCTCCTTTATTCCTCTGACCATAAAACTTTATTTAGAAATGCAATAACTGCATATAAAATATTTTTCTCTTAAATGCATGTGAACATATGTATGTGTGGTAACACTTTATTCTGCTATTATGAAGATTTCTGTTAATTAGCACATTTCTAAATAATTATTAAATAATTGCATTACAATTATTTTTTCTCTAAAAACTCATGTTAACCCTCTTTTATTCTACTGTCATTAAAACTTTGTACATCTGTTTACTAGATTTTATTTTTCTTTAGAATTGCACTAAATGTGTAAAATCATATTTTCTTCCTAAAATGAGGAAAAGGCCAGAAAGCTATATTTACTCATTTAGATCTAATGATTCCAGTAAGGATAAATGAAACAGAAAATTTAAAACTTTCATTTTGTTTCAAAATGCCCGTTAGCGCCAAAAATGCACATGTCAAAAATGAGACCTAGGATATAAGGGAAAAGGAGTGGAGGGGAGCAAAAGGGGGAGAGGGACATGGAAACCTCTCAAAAATCATATGATGAATGAAGGTATAGCTTTTTCCCCACTAGTATGTATCAATTTTCCCTAGGAATGGAGAATGAAAGGCAGCCAAAAAGTGAGTGAAAAAACTCTCACAGGGTCTCTCAGCTATTAGCTTTCGACATATCACTCAACTTTCTATAGCCAATAGCTAACCTTTAAGGCACTGGGTCCATGTTTGGGGTCATATGGACGCTTTCCACCCCAGAGACAGCGCCAGAGCCATTGCATCTCCTTTCAACACAATGGTTTATCTTGGTGCTCTGTGGAGTGCACAGGGCATATTGTATGCTGCACTGTAGTTTAGGGGGAATGAAATGTATGCTTCCCTTTGTGGTGCTCTAGCTCTTCTGCTAAGACCCTGCCCCTCTGCCTCTATGTGATGGGTAACATCCCACTGGGTGCAGCTCCTACATTTGGCACTGAACATCATTGGTTTAAGAAGGGGGCTTCTGAAGATAGGACACCCTCTGTGAGAGGCTTTTCACTTTGGAATTTGTTTCTTTCTGTGGCCTGCCATACCCTGAATTCTTTCATGCTGCAAAAACCAGCTAGTCTCTCAAGCTCTCCGAGATGGTTGAGAGAAGTCAGTTGGTTGTGGTTGTTAGACATAGTGGGCTCTTTGTTTATATTCGTATATGTTTTGCCCTGATGGCATTATTTTAATGATGTGACTGAACTGTGTATTTAATGGTGTATAACCTAGGATAGATATTTTTGTCTGTTTATCTTTATTGGTATTAATAATCACAGTACATTGACTCTGATATTTTTATTTTGCTTTTTACATTTGTAATTTGTTTTTCATATTGCTGGGGTCTCATTATCTCTGTTGTACCTTGTACTGGGAAAAGCTCAGTAAGGCTGAGATATCAGGGAAAACTGAGTGTCTCTGGTAAGAGAGATAAGACTGTAAGAGGGAGAATTCAGAGAAACAGAAATACATAAAGAGACCATAATCAACCATAACGAAGGCTGATATTCGTTCATCTGTTTTCTCTGGAGCCTTATTCTAAACCTGTATTATTGCTTGGTAAAAATATGAGCTTGATTGTGCCACCCTTATTTGCATTGAGTAGTGCCTGCCTGTGTGAGTAACAAATGTCCACTGATTTCCACAATACTAGTCATGGTTCTACTCACTGTGAACATGGGTGGCTGACTAGTTAGTTTTTAGAACCATAGTTTTGGTTTCCAAAACAAAGTGGTGTTGCACTGCTAGTTATTACGTTCATTTTTTTAAATATTCACATTCACCCTGAGAGCCAATGAAATTCTGGTATGTGAAAAGACAAACAAAATGAACCAACAGAGTGACACCACTTTTCTTCTGGAAGCTTGAAGATATAGGGTGAAGTCTTGGTCCTATCAATGGACGTTTTTCGACAGACTTCAATGGAGTGGGAATTTCACCAATTGTGTATTGTCTAGTTCATCTGCAAGTGGTAGTGAAATTGTGGCCCTAAAAATCAGAAATAGAGAACAATCACTCTTATTCACATTATGTTGAGGGTCAAATCCTGAAGTCCCGATACTGGACTAGGCTAATCAAAGTCAATGTTAACTATTCAACATGAGCAGGAGTGACAAAATTTGGCCCTCACCTTTTATTCAGAATTTGCTCAGGCCAAACTCCCATTGAAATCCACTGAGGGCTTGCTTGAATAAGGAGCTCAGGATTCGGCCCAATGGGAGGATGATCTCATTAAACCTATATTATCATTGCCATGGAACATCACAAACTGGAAACAGATTTGCTTTCTGGTTTACAAGAGATATTATATTTGTGCATTATAAAAAGACAAAAATACAGGGAAGTAAAGATGTTTCTGAGTAAGACTGAAGTTTTTGATTCCAAAAATATCCTATATCTACTAGGCTATTTTAGAAATAGGAAAGTAAAATACCTTTGCATACTGGTAACACGGACCACTTCCCTTCCTTACATTTTACCATCGGAAACCCAAAAAGGCTCAGACCTTGCAAACATTGATAACGCACTCTATCGCCAGGCAAATACCTTTGCTGCTTAGCACCTCGAATCCTACCATAATGAATCTCAGGTGGAGGTGCACATCTCATATCTGGAAAGAGATGAGAACTTCTGAAGTCACTGACACATTCCCATGTGGGTAACTAAATCACTTACAGTATTCCATTAGTTTTATATACAATCTATTCAGATCCAGTCTTGATTAATTAATGATGTCACTAATTAATTAAGCTATTCAGATCCAGTATTGATGCTTCTTAACTTAACCAGTACTGTTCATTGGAACATTTCAAATTGCAGGGAGGCAACAATAGGGCTATCCAGTAGTAAAAAAAATTGGTTTAGGATGCAGGGAATGAAAATTGAAGGGTCAAAAACTTATGGGAATTTGTCAAAATCATCAGTTTCAAGTTTGATGAATGTTTCATGTTTGACGAATCAGTGTTTATTCTGTTGGAAAATTTCTGACCAACCTATCCAAATCATACTCTGCTTTTCCTCCCCAACTCACAGAAACTCCTCTGTGGGTTCTCCCTTGGAGCTTATGCTCTGTAGCTGAAGTGGATATGCAACTAGTCTCTGCCAGGTTCTCCCCCTGAAAAAAAAAAACAGCAGCAAAACCATGTAAGCTACTGAAATAAACTTGTCCTGTTTCCCCTCCATGCAAAAGTGGTAGGGCCTTCAACCTCAAAATCTGTGGCTCTCAGGTGACTGGCTTGAGAAAAGAGTTGTCTTTGCAGAAGCCACTTGTCTCTACACAGATGACCCTATGGCCCCTTATAGCACAGCTCCAGCAGGTATCAAACCTACTAGGAGACCTTGCAGAGTGTTAGTACACAATCCTATGGCCAGTGTTACAGCTCTTCCCAAGAAGTCATTGGAAAAAGAGAAGAGAGGAATTGCAGTTCTCCCTTGGAGTGTCAAATCACACTCCTTTCTTGACTATGTGTCAGTAACAGAATTAGCTACTGGAATGAGTTACTGTTTATACAGCCTAAGGAACAAGAAGTCACCTGCAGACTTGAGAGGTAGCCTCCTTTCCCAAGAGATACTGGCACCATTGCAAACAGTGGTAGCACTTGAACTGTGACTCCACTGAGTGCAAGGGCTTCACAAGATTGGCCTGTAGCTGATCTTTCACTAGGTCCAGAGATTCCGTGAGGTATAGAGTAAGGATCTGAGGTGCATCCTCACCAAGAGTTGGTAGCATTTATTTCCTGAGTGCTCAACTACCTCCCGCAGAATCCCAAATATTCATCAACTTGTGTGGATTATCCTGGACCAATTCAATTTCTATTCCCAAGGAGGTGATTGCCCTTTTCATAAATTCCTGGTACATTTTGTAATCATCTAGAACAGGGGAAGATGATTCTGAAACAGTAGCCTCATCTGGCAATGATGAGGAAACACTGAGTGGAAGCATTAAACTGTCCATCCGCTCTACCATTTGCTGAACATCCATAGCAGGAGGATCAGAAACTAGAGATAACCTCCCTCAGCTGCTGGGTACTGGTGCTGGTACTGAGAATGTTAATAGATGGAGAAGGGCACAGAACAGCGACTAGGAGAAGATGACCTGAAGTCTGGAGGAACCCCCCCACACACACCCATAAATTCCAGAAAGGCCACTGCTGTATTTGATGTGATACTGGGGCCCAACCCCAAAGGAAGGTCTCTCTAGATATGCTCCTGTAAGAGTCACGGTGCCACAGCTTGACCAATGTGATTAGGAATAAGCAGAGACTTGAGACCTTTAAATATGTAGGATCCCACTTCTAGTTTGAAGAAGAGCCAGCATGAGAATGCCAAGGTAGTGCAGTACTGTATGGAGTAGAAAGATCATGGGAGCTGGACCAATGTAAGATGCACAGTTAGCAGAGGAAGCATCTGAGGATTTCCTGATGCAGGGACCAGCTGCCCAATAGAGCATCCTGGCTCTGGCACTACTGACAAAGGCTCAGTTCCTGATGGTACCAAACATGTTGGTGCCAAGAAAGATGCCAGTTCCAGGGCTTGCATAGCGGGAACTGTTGAAGCCTACATCTTGTTCCTAAACTTTTTATCCATATTATGCACAAACAGCTGTCTACCATCAACCAAAACATGGTAAACTGAAATAGCTGCCAAATGAACTTTCAAAAATGAGTTAGATAGCCCCTCCCTATTAAAGTACATTAAATATCATAAAACACAAGGTATGGAAACTGAAACAAGAGAATCAGATTTTTCCTGCATACAAGCCACAGATGTGGACTATTTCAAATAAACCCAGTGACCTCAAAGTGTAAAACGACTCAGATGTACACTCTCCATCAGACATTGTTTTACACATCCAAAGTTACCCTTGCCGATGGTGAAGGGGGATTGAACTGGACACTTCTGAATGACCAGCAGGTCAACAAGTCCAGCATATCTGGAGGCATGCTGATTAACACTGGAAGACTGTTCAAATTGGGTCTGTAGACCTGAGAAATCCAGTGTTCCACTGGCCTCATATTGAGCTGCACAAATGGAGTCACATAGGTAGTAGCTACCATGAGACCCAGGAAGAAAAATACTTTATGAGTCTGACATATTTGAATGTTTAAAATATATTGCACTGTTTTTTTTTAAATCTGTACTCTGGTAGGAATGCTTTCTCTGCTGTCATATCAACTATGGAGTCCCTGAATAAAATTATCGGAGTTGGACAGGTATTTGACTTGTTGACATTCAAAAGCAGACCCAGGTCTGAAAAAAAGGGTAATTGTTGTATAAGCGATGTGACTGAATAGATCCTTGTGAACAGCAGGCATCACTAGCCAGTCATCCAAATATGTAAACAAAAATACTTTGCTTTCACAAATGAACCCCTACTACAGAGAATCATTTGTTAAATGCTCTTGGTGTTGCGGACAGACCAAACAGGAGCACCTTGTACGGGAAATGGGGCTCTGCCACCACGAAATGAAGATACTTTTAATGACTGTGTCAGACAGAAATATTAAAATATGTGCCCTTTAAATTGAGAGTTTCAAACCTATCCATAGCTGAAAGCAAAGGAATCATGGAGGCCAGAGTTAACATACAGAACCCAAACTTCCCAATGTACTTGTTTAGAATTTGTAGAATCATAGGACTGGAAGGGACCTCGAAAGATCATCTAGTTAAATCTAAATCTAAAATTGGACAAAACCTCCCATCCTTTTTGTGCAACAGAAAGTATATTGAATAAAACCCCTGGTCCCTCAGCTGTTTGGATACCTTCTTAACAGCCCCTATCAGAAGTAATTTCTGCACTTCTGAAAGTAGAATAGCCTTGTGAGACATTCCCAGAAAAGTGAAGGTAGGGATAATTGAAGGGGGTAGTTTCTTTAACTGAATGGTAAATCTCTTCTTTATAATTTCTAGGACCCATTTGTCTGTTCTAATAAGATTTCTATTTGCTGATAAAATGGACAAGTCTGTCCCCAGACAGAGGAAGGAAAAGGTCCTTGCTGTTTGATTGCTGACTTTCCATCCTCACATCAGATCTGAAGCCTGGTGCTCTACAAAGATGACAGAGAGGGAGCAGATTGCTTAGATTTAGACCTCAGTTTGAAAGACCTCTTCTTGTATTGGCTCTGGAATGATGCACATGGCTAGAGTTGCTGCTGACATCTTTGATTTGATGAGAAATAAGCTGAAGAAAACCGTGGTTAATACTGCCTCTGATCATGGAAAGAAGGAGCAGAAGGTCTCCTGCTAATAGAACAAATAAGCCCAAAGAGCAGGCTCTCATTCTACTCTCCTTCAGCTTTCCCAACTTTCTCATCCTTTTCTTTACTTAAAAGACCATCCCCTTGAATGGGGAGATCCTCCATCTTTATTCTAGTATCCACATCCAGAGAAGAGGAGCAAAGTGAAGCATGTCTCCTCAGAGTAACTTCAGAAGCCAATGCTCTGGCAGAAGAGTCTGAAGCAAAGCTCTGAGAGTGTGCTTTGCCACATTTTGACCTTCCATTACAATTGCATTTGCCAATCTCCTTTTGTAATACGCCAAATCCTGTGCAAACACTGCCATCTTTTCCCATAAGTGGAATTGATAGTAGGCAATAACTGCTTGATAGTTTGCCACCCTAATGCTAAGAGAGGAAAAAGAGAACACCTTTCACCTTAGGGAATCAATCTTTTTTTCCCTATCAACAGGAGTAGAATATGCTTGTCCAGACCCTATCCTGCTACTGGGAGCAGCCACCACCAGTAAATTAGGTACAGGATGTATGTGAAAATATGAAAACCTCTCTGAGGGTATCTGATATAATTTGTCTGCCTGCCTGGAAATAAGATGGCAAGAGGCAGAAGTGGTCCTAACAGTCTTAGCAGGCTGCAGCAGATCTCTGAGAACTGGTAACAATAACCTACTCTTGGAGGTAGCTCCAAGAACTTTCCCCAAACACCAGGTTTTTTCCATTCGTATTGAAGTAAGTTCCACATGGACACCATGCAATCCACCAGAACATGGAACTGCAGAGCATCGTCAGAAAGTGAAGAGGGAGAAGTCACACTTCCTTGCTCCTCTGGTGACAAATTGGGAGCTATGTCAGCATCTTCTTGTGCAAAAAAGGACCTATCTTCTTCAGACAGAGTATCCGGCAGCACTGCCTGAAGTGCACCTGGATCCTTTCCAGATAAAACATCAGTTCAATTATCCATATAAAGGACAATTGAGAAATTGCTGCAGAGGAGGAGGAGGCATAGAAGAATCAAGAGAGAGACTAATAATGTCCTTTGCCCTTCTCCTTTTTTCAGCTGAAGAGGATGCAGACCTCAAAACTGGTGAAGACTGTCTCTTCCTTGAAACTCACTGTTTCGCACTTGGATCTGGATGGCACAAGATCTTGTGAAATCCTCAGATTGACTTGGTCCTTGAAACTGACACTGGAACTGACTTCGGTTTTGGAGCCAGAGCCATAGAGACCCTGTCAGAATTAGATAGATCGAACAACTCTGGCCTACAGGATCTGGCACTGCTAACAGCGGCCATCTTCTCCCTCACCACCTTCTTCAGAACAAGCACAGCTGGAGATAACAATGAGGCTCTTGGTGCTGTAAAAGGCAATCTTGTCTTTCTGAAGTAACAATGCCTTCGAAACCCTGGCTGCCTGAGCGCAGGATCTGGAGTTGGACCTGATGAAGGTCCATTAAAGTAATTGAATCCATCACCTTGATGATGAAATCATATCCTTAGCAATTAGGAAAAACACCTTCCATGAACGGTGTAGTAATGTGAATGTCACTAAAGGCTCAAATGGTGGTCCTGTAAGTTTAGACAAAACCAAATTAAAATCCCAAGGAGGAAGGGGCTCCCTAAATTGAGGGTAAAATCTTTTCAGGTCTTTAAGGAATGTAACTGTTATGTAATCAGAAAAAAAACAGAAAAGTCATCCACATGAGGGTGAAAAGTTGTTATTGCTGCTAGGGGAACCTTGATGGGGAAATTGCTAAGCTTTGCTCTTTCAGGTGCAACAGCAGATAGGTGAGTATATTTTGGATGGATGAATGCATCGGTTAGACTCCAGTTTCACAAGCCCAGATAGAGAACTCCTTCCATTTTGACAGCTAGGTGGATGACTTTCTGCTACTCTAACTTACTCTGAGCAAGCCTGCTCTTTGGGATTTAACCGTGGAACTTTCAGGCTCCATGAATGAAGGGACTGCAGGTTTGATAGTAGCAGCCAACCGTTGTCCATGATGGATCAAATTTGGGTGCAATGCGGGTGAGATTGGAATTGCCACTGTGAGGTCCTATAGGGTGGAGGAACCAGAGTTGGCAGGGCCATGCTGGGGCTATAAAAATAACCCTGGCATGGTCCTGCTTTATCTTTAGCAGCACTCTGTAAAAGAGTGGTATTGGGGGAAAAGTGTAGTAAAGCTTTTCTGTCCAAGGTAGCAGTAAGGTGTCTGTGATGGAGCCTGGACCATGGCCTTGCAGGGGTCAGAACTGTGACATTTTCTGTTGCATTTGTTCACAAATAGGTCTATTTGGGAGTCCCCCACTGCTGGAAAATGCATCTGGTTACATCCAGGTAAAGAGATCAGTCGTGGTAACTAGAAAATGACCTGTTCAGACAGTCTGCTCTCTTGTTCTGCAAACCTGAAAGCTATGATACCAGTCAGCTCTGTGTTCTTGGGGAACCAGGGCGCAGTATCCAGCCTGTCTGACTCATGAAGGACACACACACACTCAGCCTCTGCTTGAACCAAAACCGATCAGAGAAAAGACTTGCAGAAAGCAGTGAAGGGTGGTGGGAGACACACCTAGACCCCTGCTGACAAGAGTGATAGGATTAAGGCAAGCTAGATTGACCTGGTCCACTCAGACTTGCTCTGTTAAGGTGTGTGTGTGTGCATGTGTGTGCGTGTGTTCATTTGGTTCTGGGGTTGGAGGAACCCAGCCCTGGGGAACCTAGGTCCTGCAGGATAGCTCCATTGGGAGAGGACTTGCAGAAGGGAGAAGTAGAGCTCCATATGAAAACACAAGTGACACAAGCAGTACATTAATAGAATTACAGAACTCCCTCCCCCCAGAAGAGTAACCCTAATAAATGAGTGTACCCCAAAGTAATGGGCAAATCTGGTAACAGCTAAAAGGCGTTAAGGTTGATTGAGTGGGCTAAGCAAAATTCCCATAGGTTAATTGTTTCCTGACAAAGGAGGGATGAGCAAGCTCCTTCCTATTTGTTGAGGTAAACATTTCCCATGATATGAGGTAGGAAAGACTGACAGGCAAATCACCCGGAGCTCTCTGTCGTTGATATGAAGAGCGAGTTTCCTCCAGGACCCAAACCCCTGAGTTTGGATGGGCCCCAGGTGAGCTCCCCATCCTAGTACCAACATACCTGAGACCAGAGTCTTCGACAGTTGAGTGCAAAGGAAAAGAACATCTGCACAAACATTGAGAGGATCCAACCACCAATTCAGCGAAATTAGAATCCGCAAGTGTATCAAGAGCACAGTGTCCTGATGAAGATGTCTTGGTGAGTACACTGAGGCCCAGCTATGTCTGGAAGTTCCTAGATCAGAAGTTCTTCATGAGAGGGGTCCTTGAATAGGGACTGGGAGGGACGGTGGTAAAGAGGAGTCGAAATAAACTAGAGGGTGTATCCTACTTCTACAGTGCGCAACACTCTCTGGTGATACTGGACAAAGGAAATAGGAAAGGCGGTTTGCAAACAAAGGAAAAACAGGTCTTACTTCTGGAAATAGATATGGCGCCATTCAGCATCCCATCTAAACACCTGCTTAGAACCCCCTGGATGTGTAGGTGGGATAGACATTGATGAAGAGGTAGGAGGTAGATGAAGCCTATGCCTATAACCACTACTCTTCTTCCTCTGCAGGTCATGTTGGAGAGCTGGGGCAGAATACAGGAGTGGTTGCTGAGGTCTGAAGTGCTTCCTGGAAGGAACTGGGGTATACAACGCAAGGGATTTTTAAAGTTGCCCTTTACTCCTTTAACCCCTGGAGCTTAGCATCAGTATGCTCCAGAAAGAGAAAGGCTCGCTCAAAGAGCAGATCTTGCAAAGTCTGTTGGACCTCCTGGTAGAGCCCAGAGGACTGCAACCAGGAGCTCCTGTGCATGGCCACTGCTGAAACCATGGACCTAGTAGCCAAGTCAGCCAAATCCAGAGCAGCTTGCAGAGAGGTCCTCACCACAGATTTTCCCTTATCCACTATCGAGAAGAACTTCTGCCTAGCATCTTCCAGGAACATGCATTAAAAATTTAACATGGAGTCCCGCATATTAAAGTCGTACCTGCCCAATAGGGCATACTGGTTTGCAATCCTGAGCTGCACTTCTGCCTCCCAGTAGAATAAACTCTCTTAAGAAACAGATCTAACTTCTTTAAGTCTTTTGATTTTGGTGTTGCACCCTGATTCCCCTGCTTTTCCCTCTCATTGGTGGAGGATACTACCAGGCATCCCGGAGGAGAAGGGAAATGAATGCAGTTTTTGGGGGTACATAATACTTGCCCTTTTTGAAGTGTGGAGAAGGGATGCAGAGGTCTTCCGCAGTACCTTAAATGGGTCCATAATGGCCTCAGTGAGAGGCAGAGCCACTCTGGAACGACCTGCAATGTCTAAAGTATTGGCCAGTTATTGAGAGGCTTCTTTTATTTCCTCCACCTGTATGGCAGACTTAAGATAATCCTCTTTAACAATTCTTGGTGTGTCTTATGGTCATCTGGGGGAGACAACATGCTCCCTCATGAGACTGCCTCTTCAGAAGAAGAGGAAGAAGAGCCCAGCACCAGGTGTGGATACTCTTCCTCCATTTCTAGATCTGTAGGATTCTCTTCAGCCCTTGATGTCCAATAGTAGGCTCAGTACCAGAAACAGGAATGGGTGCTACCCACTGGGAAGATGCCTCACACATTTCTGATGCCACTGAATTGGAGTGCCTGGAATATCATGTGGAAAAGGGGGAAGAGCCCAGTAGATTACAAAAAGGCCACTGGACAAGCATATACCCCCAGTGTCCTCCAGGCCTACTTGATGGTACTCCTGTCACAGGATCCATGGAAGGGTGACAATGTCTGGAGGAGGGGTAGTGAGAGTGGTTGTGAGGATGGGAGATTTAGAACTGGACCTCTCATTTGGAAGATGATGACTCTGCACCCATGGACCACAGAGGTACCGTTCCAGACAGTGTTGGCAATCAGTGCCGAGTTGGAGAGGCCTGCAGAGATGTGAGCGTCACGGAAGGATGAGCCCTCAAAGGTACCCGAGACTGTCACAGTACCGAGCACTGTAGCAATCCTGCTGGTTATTCTGTCTGTCGGCACTGACAGCATCAGCTCTTGTACTACTAGTGATGCTGGCACCGACAGGGTCACAGGGTCCCTGGCAACTACCAATGCCTGTGGCGTAGTTAGTACTGGAATAGTGTGGTGTGGCGCCATAGTTGTGGAAGGAGCTCCTTCTGGCTCTGGACTTGATGGAACCTGCCTAGGTGCTGGAGTCAACAGTGCCATCTTCTGAGGTACGGAAGAAGAGGAGTATTTAGACAGAGACCGCACTTTAGTCTTATCCCCATGCCTAGCACAGCACAGTGCCAGGGATCTCTGCCTTTCTGCAGTTGGCAGTCTGCTTCTCACAAATCTTTTTAGGCACTGAGGATGTGGAAGAGTGTTGGGACTCGGGCACCGCAGGAGGTGCACTCCTTTTAAATGCTGAGACACTCAGTGCCAAGTCTGACTTCAGTGCTGAGTCTGAGCTCTCAAGGCTGCCTCCATGAGTAGAAACTTTAGCGTGACTTCACAATCTTTCTCCGCAAGAGGCTTCAAGTTCCTGAAAATTTGGTAACACTCCCCAATAAGAACTTCCCTGAAGAATTTCCAGACAAACACGTATCAGAGATGATCTAGATGTACTTAATCCTGCCTTAGTGCAGAGGAAGGAACTTGATGACTTTGCAGGGCCCCCTACAGCCCCACATTTCTATCATTCCATGTTCCCAGCTCACCAACGCACACCTCGTCTTATTTGTTTTAATTACAATACAAACTCCTACCTTGGCAAGTTGGTGGTTGTGACCATTCTCCATCTTCACAAGTTACATCATTCAATCCCATACTTTCAAATCCTTCCTGACATTTATATTGCACGCTAGCACCAGGCAGATACCTTCCCTCCTCATTATTTACAATAGTAGCATTGGTAACTTCAGGTGGAGCGCCACATGTTACATCTGAAAGGGGAGAGACGTATAAATAGATTAGTACTGATAAACTCTAAATGTAGTATCTTATTTACTTTAAATAGATAATGTCCTTTTTAAAAAAGTGCACTTACATAAATGAAGGTTACTTTTTTGTAATTGAAGTTCTTGAGATGGCTCTCCATTTTCCAACTCACAAGATATTGTGCCACCTAGTGGTGCCTAATGGTAAACTTCTCCAAGCAGCATCCTTTAAAGCTCTCATACACACCTTTTCTATGCCTCCCTTTCGAGTCTCTGAACATTCGGAGGACAAGGCTATATAAGGTGGTGTGGCACCCTCTATCACCTCAGTTCCTTTCACCGACCGACCCCAGGAAGAGGAGCAGAGCAAAGCATATCTCCACAGGGTAGCTTTATAAGCCAATGCTCTGGCAGAAGAGTCTGAAGCATTAGCAAAGATCTGAGAATGTGCTTTGCCACATTCTGACCTTCCATTAGGATTGCGTTTGCCAATCTCCTTTTGTAATCTGCCAAATCCTGCGCAAACAGTGCCATCTTTTCCCATAAGTGGAATTGATAGCAGACCATAATTGCTTGATAATTTGCTACCCTAATGCCAAGAGAGGAAGAAGAGAACTTATTTCTCCTTAGGGAATCACACTTCTTTTTTTTTATGAGCAGTCATGGCTTGTCCAGACCTTATCTTGCTAGTGGCAGCAGCCACCACCAGCAAATTAGCTAGAGGATGTATGCGAAAATATGAAAACCCCTCTGAGGGTACTTGATATAATTTGTCTGCCTGCCTGGAAATAAGAAGGCAAGAGGCAGAAATGGACCTAACAGTCTCAGCAGACTGCAGTAGACCACTGAGAAATGGTAACAACAGCCACCTCTTGGAGGTAGCTCCAAGACCTTTCCTCAAACACCAGGTATTATCCATTCATATTGAAGTAAGTTCCACATGGACACCCTGCAATCCACCAGATCTTGGAACTGCAGAGCATCTTCAGAAAGTGAAGAGGGAGAAGTCACCCCCCCCCATGCTCCTGTGGTGACAAATCAGGAGCTGTGTCAGCGTGTTCCTGTGCAAAAAAAAAAAAAAAAAAAAAAGGACCTATCTCCTTATCTTCTTCAGACAGAGTATCAGGCAGCACTGCCTGAAGTGCCCGTGGATCCTTTCCACATAAAACATCGGATCAATAATCCATATAAAGGACAATTGAAAAATTGCTGCAGAGGAGGAGGAGGAGGCAGGGATGAGTCAAGAGAAAAACTAATAACGTCCTCTGCCCTTCTCCTTTTTTCCGCTGAAGAGGATGCAGACCTCAAAACTGGTGAAGACTGTCTCTCCCTTGAAACTCACTGTTTCACACTTGGATCTGAGGAGTGTTGGTAAGCTGAATCGTTGTACTACAGGCACTAAAGTAAAAGCCTTGTTTGGATCAAAGGATGGATCTGGATTTGGAGGAGAGGTTGAAGCCAGAACTGAAGACCTGAAGGGCACAAGATCCAGTGAAATCCTCAGATCGACTTGGTACTTGAACCTGAAACTGACTTCAGTTTTGGAGCCAGAGCCATGGAGACCCTGTCAGAATCAGATAGATCCAAAACTTCTGACCTACAGGATCTGGCACTGCTAACTGCTCTCCCTCACCAGCTTTTCAGAACAAGCACAGCCAGAGATGACAATGTGCTCTAAACGGCAGTCTTGTCTTTCTGCATTAACAGTGCATTCAAAACCCTGACTTCCTGCGAAGCAGGATCTGGAGTTGGACCTGATGAAGGTCCATTAAAGTCATGGAATCCATGACCTCCATGATGAAATCATATCCTTAGCAATTAGGAAAACCACTGGGTAGGTGCCTCACACATTTCTGATGCCACTGAATAGGAGTGCCTGGAATATGATCTAGAAAAGGGGGAAGAGCCCAATGGATTACAAAAAGGCCACTGGACAGGTGTATGCCCCAAATGACCTCCTGGCCAACCACTTGATGGTACTCCTGTCGCAGGATCCATGGAAGGGTGAAAACATCTGGAGGAGGGGTAGTGAGAGTGGCTGCGAGGATGGGAGATTTAAAACTGGACCTCTCATTTGGAAGACGACGACTCTCCTTCCTTTGACCACAGAGGCACCATTCCAGATGGTGCCAGCAATCTGTTCCGAGTTGGAGAGACCTGCAGAGATGGGAGCGTCACAGAAGGATGAGCCATCGGGGTACATGAGACTGTCACAGTACCGAGCACTGTAGTAATCCTGCTGGTTCTTCTGTCTGTCGGTACCGTGAAAACCCCTCTGAGGGTATCTGATAGCATCAGCTCTTGTACTACTGGTAATGCTGGCACGGACAGGGTCAAGGGGTCACTGGCAGTTGAAAATGCCTCTGGCATAGTTTGTACCAAGATAGTGTAAGTGTGTTGTGGTGTCGTAGTTGTGGAAGGAGCTCCTTCTGGCTCTGGACTTGATGGAACCTGCCTAGGTGCCGGAGTCAACAGTGCCATCTTCTGAGGTACGGAAGAAGAGGGGTATTTAGACGGAGACCACATTTCAGTCTTATCCCCATGCCTAGCACACCACAGTGCCAGGGATCCCTGCCTTTCTGCAGTTGGCAGTCTGCTTCTCACAAATCTTTTTAGGCACTGAGGATGTGGAAGAGTGCTGGGACTCGGGCACCGCAGGAGGTGCACTCCTTTTCAAATGCTGAGACACTCAGTGCCAGGTCTGACTTCAGTTCTGAGTCTGAGCTCTCAGGGCTGCCTCCATGAGTAGAAACTTTAGCCTGACTTCACAATCTTTCTCCGCAAGAGGCTTCAAGTCCCTGAAAATTTGGTAACACTCCCCAAAAAGAACTTCCCTGAGGAATTTCCAGACAAACACGTATCAGAGATGATCTAGATGTACTTAATCCAGCCTTAGTGCAGAGGAATGAACTTGATGACT
Organism: Chelonia mydas; assembly: GCF_015237465.2. NCBI lineage: Eukaryota > Metazoa > Chordata > Testudines > Cheloniidae > Chelonia > Chelonia mydas. The sequence continues at coordinate 62,295,803 of NC_057854.1, forward strand.
TTGCAGGGCCCCCTACAGCCCCACATTTCTATCATTCCGTGTTCCCAGCTCACCAACGCACACCTCGTCTTATTTGTTTTAATTACAATACAAACTCCTACCTTGGCAAGTTGGTGGTTGTGACCATTCTCCATCTTCACAAATTACATCATTCAATCCCATACTTTCAAATCCTTCCTGACATTTATATTGCACTCTAGCACCAGGCAGATACCTTCCCTCCTCATTAGTTACAATAGTAGCATTGGTAACTTCAGGTGGAGAGCCACATGTTACATCTGAAAAGGGAGAGATGTATAAATAGATTAGTACTGATAAACTCTAAATGTAGTATTTTATTTTCTTTAAATAGATAATGTCCTTTTTAAAAAAGTGCACTTACATAAATGAAGGTTACTTGTTTGTAATTGAAGTTCTTTGAGATGGCTCCACATTTTCCAACTCACAAGATATTGTGCCACCTAGTGGTGCCTAATGGTAATCTTCTCCAAGCAGCATCCTTTAAAGCTCTCATACACACCTTTTCTATGCCTCCCTTTCGAGTCTCTGAACATTCGGAGGACAAGGCTATATAAGGTGGTGTGTCACCCTCTATCACCTCAGTTCCTTTCACCGACCGACATCAAGAAGAGAAGCAGAGCAAAGCACATCTCCACAGGGTAACTTTATAAGCCAATGCTCTGGCAGAAGAGTCTGAAGCATTAGCAAAGATCTGAGAATGTGCTTTGCCACATTCTGACCTTCCATTAGGATTGTGTTTGCCAATCTCCTTTTGTAATCTGCCAAATCCTGCGCAAACAGTGCCATCTTTTCCCATAAGTGGAATTGATAGCAGACCATAATTGCTTGATAATTTGCTACCCTAATGCTAAGAGAGGAAGAAGAGAACTTATTTCTCCTTAGGGAATCACACTTCTTTTTTTATGAGCAGTCATGGCTTGTCCAGACCTTACCTTGCTAGTGGCAGCAGCCACCACCAGCAAATTAGCTAGAGGATGTATGCGAAAATATGAAAACCCCTCTGAGGGTACCCCTCTGAGGGTACCTGAGGGTGACCCTGGACTTCAGGAAAGCAGACTTCGACTCCCTCAGGGAACAGATGGCCAGGATCCCCTGGGGGACTAACATGAAGGGGAAGGGAGTCCAGGAGAGCTGGCTGTATTTCAAGGAATCCCTGTTGAGGTTACAGGGACAAACCATCCCGATGAGTCGAAAGAATAGTAAATATGGCAGGCGACTAGCTTGGCTTAATGGTGAAATCCTAGCGGATCTTAAACATAAAAAAGAAGCTTACAAGAAGTGGAAGGTTGGACATATGACCAGGGAAGAGTATAAAAATATTGCTCGGGCATGTAGGAAAGATATCAGGAGGGCCAAATCGCACCTGGAGTTGCAGCTAGCAAGAGATGTCAAGAGTAACAAGAAGGGTTTCTTCAGGTATGTTGGCAACAAGAAGAAAGCCAAGGAAAGTGTGGGCCCCTTACTGAATGAGGGAGGCAACCTAGTGACAGAGGATGTGGAAAAAGCTAATGTACTCAATGCTTTTTTTGCCTCTGTTTTCACTAACAAGGTCAGCTCCCAGACTGCTGCGCTGGGCATCACAAAATGGGGAAGAGATGGCCAGCCCCCTGTGGAGATAGAGGTGGTTAGGGACTATTTAGAAAAGCTGGACGTGCACAAGTCCATGGGGCCGGACGAGTTGCATCCGAGAGTGCTGAAGGAATTGGCGGCTGTGATTGCAGAGCCCTTGGCCATTATCTTTGAAAACTCGTGGCGAACGGGGGAAGTCCCGGATGACTGGAAAAAGGCTAATGTAGTGCCAATCTTTAAAAAAGGGAAGAAGGAGGATCCTGGGAACTACAGGCCAGTCAGCCTCACCTCAGTCCCTGGAAAAATCATGGAGCAGGTCCTCAAAGAATCAATCCTGAAGCACTTACATGAGAGGAAAGTGATCAGGAACAGTCAGCATGGATTCACCAAGGGAAGGTCATGCCTGACTAATCTAATCGCCTTTTATGATGAGATTACTGGTTCTGTGGATGAAGGGAAAGCAGTGGATGTATTGTTTCTTGACTTTAGCAAAGCTTTTGACACGGTCTCCCACAGTATTCTTGTCAGCAAGTTAAGGAAGTATGGGCTGGATGAATGCACTATAAGGTGGGTAGAAAGCTGGCTAGATTGTCGGGCTCAACGGGTAGTGATCAATGGCTCCATGTCTAGTTGGCAGCCGGTGTCAAGTGGAGTGCCCCAGGGGTCGGTCCTGGGGCCGGTTTTGTTCAATATCTTCATAAATGATCTGGAGGATGGTGTGGATTGCACTCTCAGCAAATTTGCGGATGATACTAAACTGGGAGGAGTGGTAGATACGCTGGAGGGGAGGGATAGGATACAGAAGGACCTAGACAAATTGGAGGTTTGGGCCAAAAGAAATCTGATGAGGTTCAATAAGGATAAGTGCAGGGTCCTACACTTAGGATGGAAGAATCCAATGCACCGCTACAGACTAGGGACCGAATGGCTAGGTAGCAGTTCTGCGGAAAAGGACCTAGGGGTGACAGTGGACGAGAAGCTGGATATGAGTCAGCAGTGTGCCCTTGTTGCCAAGAAGGCCAATGGCATTTTGGGATGTATAAGTAGGGGCATAGCGAGCAGATCGAGGGACGTGATCGTTCCCCTCTATTCGACACTGGTGAGGCCTCATCTGGAGTACTGTGTCCAGTTTTGGGCCCCACACTACAAGAAGGATGTGGATAAATTGGAGAGAGTCCAGCGAAGGGCAACAAAAATGATTAGGGGTCTAGAGCACATGACTTATGAGGAGAGGCTGAGGGAGCTGGGATTGTTTAGTCTGCAGAAGAGAAGAATGAGGGGGGATTTGATAGCTGCTTTCAACTACCTGAAAGGGGGTTCCAAAGAGGATGGCTCTAGACTGTTCTCAATGGTAGCAGATGACAGAACGAGGAGTAATGGTCTCAAGTTGCAATGGGGGAGGTTTAGATTGGATATTAGGAAAAACTTTTTCACTAAGAGGGTGGTGAAACACTGGAATGCGTTACCTAGGGAGGTGGTAGAATCTCCTTCCTTAGAGGTTTTTAAGGTCAGGCTTGACAAAACCCTGGCTGGGATGATTTAACTGGGAATTGGTCCTGCTTCGAGCAGGGGGTTGGACTAGATGACCTTCTGGGGTCCCTTCCAACCCTGATATTCTATGATTCTATGATTCTATGATATAATTTGTCTGCCTGCCTGGAAATAAGAAGGCAAGAGGCAGAAATGGACCTAACAGTCTCAGCAGACTGCAGTAGACCACTGAGAAATGGTAACAACAGCCACCTCTTGGAGGTAGCTCCAAGACCTTTCCTCAAACACCAGGTATTATCCATTCATATTGAAGTAAGTTCCACATGGACACCCTGCAATCCACCAGATCATGGAACTGCAGAGCATCTTCAGAAAGTGAAGATGGAGAAGTCACCCCCCCATGCTCCTGTGGTGACAAATCAGGAGCTGTGTCAGCGTGTTCCTGTGCAAAAAAAAAAAAAAAAAAAAAAGGACCTATCTCCTTATCTTCTTCAGACAGAGTATCAGGCAGCACTGCCTGAAGTGCCCGTGGATCCTTTCCACATAAAACATCGGATCAATAATCCATATAAAGGACAATTGAAAAATTGCTGCAGAGGAGGAGGAGGAGGCAGGGATGAGTCAAGAGAAAAACTAATAATGTTCTCTGCCCTTCTCCTTTTTTCCGCTGAAGAGGATGCAGACCTCAAAACTGGTGAAGACTGTCTCTCCCTTGAAACTCACTGTTTCACACTTGGATCTGAGGAATGTTGGTAAGCTGAATCGTTGTACTACAGGCACTAAAGTAAAAGCCTTGTTTGGATCAAAGGATGGATCTGGATTTGGAGGAGAGGTTGAAGCCAGAACTGAAGACCTGAAGGGCACAAGATCCAGTGAAATCTTCAGATCGACTTGGTCCGTGAACCTGAAATTGACTTCAGTTTTGGAGCCAGAGCCATGGAGACCCTGTCAGAGTCAGATAGATCCAAAACTTCTGACCTACAGGATCTGGCATTGCTAACTGCTCTCCCTCACCAGCTTTTCAGAACAAGCACAGCCAGAGATGACAATGTGCTCTAAACGGCAGCCTTGTCTTTCTGCATTAACAGTGCATTCAAAACCCTGACTTCCTGCGAAGCAGGATCTGGAGTTGGACCTGATGAAGGTCCATTAAAGTCATGGAATCCATGACCTCCATGATGAAATCATATCCTTAGCAATTAGGAAAACCACTGGGTAGGTGCCTCACACATTTCTAATGCCACTGAATAGGAGTGCCTGGAATATGATCTAGAAAAGGGGGAAGAGCCCAATGGATTAAAAAAAGGTCACTGGACAGGTGTATGCCTCAAATGACCTCCTGGCCAACCACTTGATGGTACTCCTGTCGCAGGATCCATGGAAGGGTAAAAACGTCTGGAGGAGGGGTAGTGAGAGTGGCTGCGAGGATGGGAGATTTAAAACTGGACCTCTCATTTGGAAGACGACGACTCTCCTTCCTTTGGCCACAGAGGCACCATTCCAGATGATGCCAGCAATAGTTCCGAGTTGGAGAGACCTGCAGAGATGGGAGCGTCACAGAAGGATGAGCCATCGGGGTACATGAGACTGTCACAGTACCGAGCACTATAGTAATCCTGCCGGTTCTTCTGTCTGTCGGCACCGTGAAAACCCCTCTGAGGGTATCTGATAGCATCAGCTCTTGTACTACTGGTAATGCTGGCACGGACAGGGTCAAGGGGTCACTGGCAGCTGAAAATGCCTCTGGCGTAGTTTGTACCAAGATAGTGTTGGTGGTGTGTGGTGCCATAGTTGTGGAAGGAGCTCCTTCTGGCTCTGGACTAGATGGAACCTGCCTAGGTGCCGGAGTCAACAGTGCCATCTTCTGAGGTACGGAAGAAGAGGGGTATTTAGACAGAGACAACATTTCAGTCTTATCCCCATGCCTAGCACACCACAGTGCCAGGGATCCCTGCCTTTCTGCAGTTGGCAGTCTGCTTCTCACAAATCTTTTTAGGCACTGAGGATGGTGAAGAGTGTTGGGACTCGGGCACCGCAGGAGGTGCACTCCTTTTCAAATGCTAAGACACTCAGTGCCAAGTCTGACTTCAGTTCTGAGTCTGAACTCTCAAGGCTACCTCCATGAGTAGAAATTTTAGCCTGACTTCACAATCTTTCTCCGCAAGAGGCTTCAAGTCCCTGAAAATTTGGTAACACTCCCCAAAAAGAACTCCCCTGAAGAATTTCCAGACAAACACGTATCAGAGATGATCTAGATGTACTTAATCCTGCCTTAGTGCAGAGGAAGGAACTTGATGACTTTGCAGGGCCCCCTACAGCCCCACATTTCTATCATTCCATGTTCCCAGCTCACCAACGCACACCTCGTCTTATTTGTTTTAATTACAATACAAACTCCTACCTTGGCAAGTTGGTGGTTGTGACCATTCTCCATCTTCACAAATTACATCATTCAATCCCATACTTTCAAATCCTTCCTGACATTTATATTGCACGCTAGCACCAGGCAGATACCTTCCCTCCTCATTATTTACAATAGTAGCATTGGTAACTTCAGGTGGAGCGCCACATGTTACATCTGAAAGGGGAGAGATGTATAAATAGATTAGTACTGATAAACTCTAAATGTAGTATCTTATTTTCTTCAAATAGATAATGTCCTTTTTAAAAAAGTTCACTCACATAAATGAAGGTTAATTGTTTGTAATTGAAGTTCTTTGAGATGGCTCTACATTTTCCAACTCACAAGATATTGTGCCACCTTTTTAGGCACCTAGGCACTGAGGATGGTGAAGAGTGTTGGGACTCGGGGTTGAGGCTTAGGGTTTCCCCTGGGAGGGAAGACCCAGAGTGTGGGGACTGCTGTGGGCTGCACCCCAACAGAAAGGGGCACCGGGGTCCAGGAGGGATATGGGGCTTGAGGCAGGTGAGACACCGGCCAGCAGGAGGCACTCTGAGGCTGGAAAGAACTAATTCCCAGACCACCAGTAGTGGGTGCCACATCAGTGAGTGCTTGATCCGCTACAGTCCTTGAAAATGTACAGTGATGATAGTGACTCAAACCTTTCCCTTTGGAGTCACCACTAACCCTCTTAAAATTCAGAATATCTTCTTAACATCTAACATAAAAGTTTTCCTTCCCTGGATTGCCTTTTCCCTACCATCTGAGATTGTGAATAATCCCCTTCCTTCAGTTGCTGTACTATATAGTGTTACTATTGATGTTACAGTTTGGTTGTAGTCATGCTCCCTAGATTCTTCTCCAGTGTGGGGAAGCCAGGTCACAGATTCTCTGGTTTGGACCAGCTGCGATTAGCAAAGGAAATGAAGCAGGGGACAGAACAAAGGTGACTTTAAACCAACCTTCTGCCTTCCACATCCTCAGGCTGCGACCCCTCTTCAAGCTACCTTATGCTGGTTATCTATGGTCCCAAAGGGTCATTCCAGCAGTCAGAAGACCAAGGACATCCCAGCTATGCTGCCTTTTCCCTAGCAACCCCTCCATACCTGGGGGGGGCGGAATTCCAACCAACTGTTTTTCTGGCTGTTTTGTGCAGTCAGAGCTATGCAAAGCAGACGGAACATGAGGAAAATTGGGCCTCATATGTATAAAAAAGGCCAGAGGTGGAAAGCATCATACAACTGTAAATAAGGAGTTCTCACTGCATTAAAAATGTGGGCCCTAATACTGAGCCCTGTTTTATCCCATTTGAGAATCTGGTCCTTGTTGACCAACCAAACTAATCCATGCTGTGGCATTGTCATGCTCACTGTTTTTATTTCCAAGTCATGACATCCTTGAACACCACAAAAGTCAGACACATTTCCCTTCTGATTTCCAAATCAATCATTAGGTGCAGGGAATCTCCTCCCTGTAGAAATGTGAGCAGTACTCTTGACTGGAAATATAGAGACCACTTCATAAAGAGGCACTCATCCAAAGGAAGGTTTATTCATTTATTGTGCCAATTTTTTAGACTATTTTGTTGTGAAACACTCCAATGTGCAAGAGCTATTTTAAGTGCCATCACAAGGAACACCTCTTTGCAGAGCCAAAGCTGCAAACAGCTTGAAGTTCATGTATTTCACAGACAGACAATGTAGATGAGATTTTCTGGGTAGCTATGCTGTTTATTTAATACTCTGCTCTGTGCAATAGAATGGAACTTCATTCGAAGACAAATTATAAGCAAGTTCTTTTATTCACAAAGGTGTTCTGTGTATGTAGCTACTAATAGGGTAAAAGGAGGAATAAACAGAAAATTAAGCAGCCTGGAATAAAAGGGAGATGAAAGTCCTAATCTTCACTTGGACTGGGTTAATACTGGAGTCGTTTTCCTGCAAAAGTGGGAGAGGTAATTCTCCATTTTAATCACTACATTTCCTCTTGTCTGGAGAGAAGGGACTTTCGAAACCAGAGGAAGATAATTAAGGTGACACCAGTCAGAAAAAAGAATTTTTACAATTTTGTGCTCTGGTGCTTAACATACAATTTATATCCTTATGATTTAAATACTAACCAGTCAATGATAAGATCTTTTATTTGTGAATGAAATACATCCCCAAACAATAGATTAATTTTGACCAAAGTAAGAAAAAACAAAGAAAGATCGAGACATAAACCAGCCTTGCAAATTTCCCCATATGAAGCTGCAAACTTCTCCCCAGACATGAGCACAGTGCTCATCCTCTAATCAGGAAGAAAGGAGCAATGTGACAATGTAGAGTTCTTCAGTCATTAAGTTACTCACTGATGCACTTTGGGAAAGGAATCCATCTTTTTTGAAGGCACTGTGTCTTCCCCACCTCATTTCCTTCTGGAGTCGTGTAACCAATCTGACACCTATATGTTGCTTCTTCACTTAAATTAAATCTGTTTTCACTTTCATAGAAATAACCATTCTGTATTTCAACCTTTTCACATATTTCTAAAAGAGAGAGAGAGTATAACATTACCCCAAGATAAATGCTGTTAGTTAATGTGCTTTTTGTAAGCATAGGGTGACCATGAGAAAAGGTACACCTGAAATGAAATGGAGGAACGCTATTTAAAAACTTTTTGAACAATACCTTCCTTCCCACTTTTGGAGGGTGGGAAAGGAAGGTAAGAAATCATCAGAGTGCATGTCAATTTTTTTCTGTCTCTCACCACTATGCCTGATACTAATTTTTAGAAGCCAATCTAAATAATGGTTGCTTGGAAAATGGTAATTTTGGTTCTGACACTGCTGGCTCTTATTTTGTTGGAAAAGTTCTTTTATTTATTGTCTTTATCTAAGAGTAATTTGGTACTGTTGTCCTGGGGTAAGTGATCCTCCTTTGGGAGTAGGAGTAACCGCAGCTACTGCACAGGGTGAGTAACCATTTCTTCTTACTCTTTGAGTAGTGTCCCTACAGGCACTCCACTCTAGGTGATTACTGAGCAGTTCCCACTGAGATGAGAAGGGCTTCAGAGTCAAGTCCAGTACCAAAGAAAGTCTAGCTTAGCCGAACACAGTATAAGCAGCAGAATCACGAATCATAGCATAGTGCATGGCGAATGTATGTATAGACTCCCAAATAGCTGCCTTACATACTTCAGTAATGGCCACGTTCTTGAAAAATGCAGAAGAAGTGGAAATGGACCTAATAGAATGAGCACATATATTTGAAGGTATTTGAATATTGCAAGATTAGTAGCAAGAATTAATCCAGCCTCATATATACTTCATTAAAGATTGTGGACCCTTTTGACCTATCTGCTAGCAATATAAATAACTTGTGGGTCTTTCTGAAGTGGTTTTTTTCCTAACAGGATAGAAAGACAGAGCTCTCCTGACATCAAGGGAGTGCAGCACTGTCTCCTGGCTATCTAGATGCAGTTTGGGGTGGAAGAAGACAGGTAAATGGGTTGGTTGACATGAAACTTGAAAGAAACTTTAGGTAAAAATTTGGGGTGAGGTCACAGTGTGACCTTCTCCTTAAAAACTCCATAAAAGGGGGGCATGCCATCAAGGCCCCAACCCATTATGCTGACATGATGGCTATGAATAATGTCATCTTCATTAATAAATGGAGCAATGAGTAGTTAGCTATCAGTTCAAATGGTGGTCTTGTGAGGCATTTAATGACCAGATTGAGATCCCAAATAGGAGTAGGATGTTTGACTGGGGGATAGAGGTTTCCAAGTCCACTGAGGAATCTCGTGAAGTTGGGTGAGCAAAAACATCATAACCCTCAGTTGGGGGATGGAAAGCTGTGATAACTTCCAAGTGGACTCTCATGGAGCTCATTGATAGTCCCAAGCTTTTTAGAGTTAGGATGTAGCCCAGTATGTCCAGCAGCAATGAGGTCATCAGTGGAAAATGTCTGAGGTCACATCAACAGACAAAACTTGTCCATTTTTGAGAGTACGTGTAGTGAGTAGACTGTTTCCTGTTGTGTAGTAGTATTCTTTTTACTTCCTCTGAGCAGGTTGACACTAATCCCATGCTACCAACCAACCATGCTTTGAGAGAAAGCACTGTGACATTGGGGTGAAGGATCTTCCTACCTTCCTGGGAGAGGAAATGAGGAGCGCTATGGAGAGTGATCGGGGAGCAAATGGCCAGCTGTATCAGGTAAGGGAACCACATTTGTCTGGGCCAGACCCGAACTATTAGGATGACTCCTGCTTTGGTTTTTTTATTATTATTTTGAGCATATCTTTCGCTATTAGGGAAGTTGGTGGGAATGTGTACAGAAGAGTTGACAACCAATGAAAGTGAAAAACGTCCCCCAAGGATTGGTAACCCGGTCTGCCTCTTGAGCAAAACTGGGACATTTCTCATTAACTCTGTTGTGAACAAGTCTATCTGAGGGGTGACCCTTGACGGAATATGTGGTGTAATATGCTGGGGTCTATTTCCCGTTCATTGTCTTGGAAGAAGTGCCTGCAGAGTCAATCACCTGTCTTCATTTTCAGATGGCATTGCAAATGAGAAGCAGGCAGCATTATCTCCTGTAAATGTAAACAAATTTGTTTTTCTTAGAGATTGGCTGAACAAGAAGCAGGACTGAGTGAAGTTGTAGGCACTGAAGTTTTACAGTTTTGTTTTTGAGTGCAGTTATGTAACAAAAAAATCTACATTTGTAAATTGCACTTTCATGTTAGAGATTGCACTACTGTATTGTATGAGGTGAATTGAAAAATACTATTTATTTTGTTTATCATTTTTACAGTGCAAATATTTGTAATAAAAATAATATAAAGTGAGCATTGTACACTTTGTATTCTGTGTTGTAAATTGATGTCAAATATTTTAAAATGTAGTAAAACATCCAAAATACTTAATAAATTTCAGTTGATAGTCTATTTGTTTAACAGTACAATTAAAACTGCAATTAATCACGATTAATTTTTTATCATGATTACTTTTTTTGAATTAAACGCATCAGTTAATTGCAATTAATCAACAGCCCTATTGAGAACCAATCCCCTTTCTCTAGTGTTGAAATTATTGCTGCAAGTGTCACCATTTTGAATTTTTTTGCCTTCACATAGGTGTTGAGTAGCCTCAAACCTAGCATGGGTCTCCAACTTCCACTCTTTTTTTGGTACCAGTAAATACCTTGAATAAAACCCTTTCCCTTCCCTCTGTGCTTCATGCAGCTGGTTCTATAACTCCCAAACATAAGAGAGCATTTATTTATTGATGAATCAAGCTCTCATGAGAGGGATCCCTAAAAGAGAACGGAGAAATGCGGGGGGGGGGGGGTGGTTGGGTGGAAGTGTAGTAAAGTAGATGGTGTATCCTGTAGAGATAATCTCTAAAACCTATTTGACTGTAGTGACCGACTCCCACCTCTGCATGAAGTGGTAAAGGCAGTCACCTAAGGGAGGAAGGCAGGCAAATCAGAGCACCTGATGAGGATGGTAACTCAGGTCCTCCACTAACCTGTCAAAATTGCTGCTTTGAGGTGGACAGGTGCAAGGCGGGAGGCTCAGAAGTGGATGGTTTCCCTCTCTGGCATCTCTGTCTCTTTTGGTGCAGTTCATATGGCCGCTGGGAAGTCAGGACTTAGGCCAGGTGGGATCTCTGAGCCGTCTGGGACTTGCTGAGCTTCTCCTGTAGGTGGGAGTATAAATTCGAAGAGACCGTAAGGTAGCTCTAGCATCCTTTCATGTTTGCAGAGATTCATCTGTGCTGTCTGGGATCAACTTAAGCCCATCAAAAGGAAGGTCTTCCACCATATTCTAGAACTCTTTTGGAAATCCACAGTTGGAGCCAAGTGGTCCTTCTCATACTGCCGCCCATTTGATTGCTACAATGATAGTTAGCAGCAGCATCAAGGGAGGCTTGTAGAGCTGTTCTGGCAAGTAGTTGTCCCTCTGGAATAAATGCCTGGAATTGCTCCCCAGTAATTGCCTGGAATGTTCTCTGCCAGTTGGTAGTGGAGGGGGGAAGGGGGAAAGGGGAAAGCGATAGCTTAAATGATTGTATTTTGCCATTAGCGCCTGGTAATTGGTGATTCTAAATTGTAAGGAGACGGAGGACTAAAATTTCCTCCCCAGTAGGTCCGATGTCTATGATCTTTTTCATGAGGCATGATGCTGCCTTCCATGTTCATTAAATGCATCAACTCCCAAAAAGTTAGGTGAGGGATGAGAAAATAAAAATTCAGAGTCCTTGGTTCAGACATAATAGTTCTTACCCACTCTCTTGCATGTAGGGGGAATACTAGCTGGAGTGTGCCAGACAATCTTCACTGGGTCCAGAATGGCTTAATTGACAGGCAAATCTATGCAGGCAGGTGATGGTGAATGGAGGACATAAAGCAATTTATTATGAGGTTCTTTCATCTCCTCGAGAGGGATCTGCAAGGAGTCAGCAGTTCTCCTGATCAGATCCCAGAACTGCTTAAAATCATCCACCAAGGATGGAGGAGGTGGTATGCCAGCTTTATCCAGAGATGAAGAGATGTTAGTCATAGGAGAGATGACTTCTTTGGCTATAGCTTCCTGCTCGTCAAAGGATTCTTATTAAGGGCCAGGTCTCCTGAAAGGAGCAGTTGATGCAGGTTGCCTCTCTCTGTGATGTGGCTCAACAGTCTGAAAAATTGTTGGCAATAGGCTGTCCAAGAGTGCCAATATGGCCTAAGGCATAGAAGGAGCAGACATTTTTGGGTTCTCAAACTAGTGAGACATTGGTTGCAATTTTGTGCCATGAGTAGTTATAGCCTCACCAGAGGCTTTTGGAAGGGGCTTCTATAGGTGTGAGGGGGAGAACCGTGAATCAATATTTGAGACACTTAGGACATCAAATTCTCTTTCTCAAACTCACTCTGGAATGGTGGAGTGCCTGGAGGGCTCTGAGGTGAAACCGTTGGTACCAGGTGAAGGTCAGGCGATCTCGATGTTCTTGGTACCAACACGTAGGAGCTGAGCAGTCGAGAATCGGGCATCTCAGATATAGCCAGGTTCTAGGGAAAATGGAACTCCTGCAGCACCAAGACTTTTATCAGTACTGAGTCTTTCATCTGCACTGAGGTGATGGTGGCTGAGGACGCTGATGATACCTTACATCTCAGGCCCTCCCAGGGAAGCACAGTCAGAATCCAAGTGGGCGTCTTCAATACTGAGGAAGCAGAGGAAAAGCTCTCTTGCCGCCTTGGTCTGCTAACGGTACCAATGATCTCTCCTAGCCCAAACCTTTACTGTCTTTCAGCCTAGTGGTGACCTGGGTACAATGGCACTGGAACAATTTTCATAGTGGGGGGTGCTGAAAGCCATTGAACAATGTAAACACTGTATATTATGGAAACCGCTTCAAGCAAGGGGATGCTGCCACACGCCCCAGCACTCCTGCCTGGGTATCTGAAGAATCAGCAGCCTTGTGGGTAGCTAACTGGAGAGGAGATGGTGCCAGAGTTGCTGAAGACATTGACAACCTTGGCTTTTTAGAGGTAGATTCTCTACCTGGTGAGCCAGGGGCATAGTCCTTTGAGGACTCATGAGTGGAATCCTGTGTCTTCCTTTTAGATGTCATAGAGGTGTGGGGTCTGATACCATGGAGGCAGCAGATTTGCACAGAGACTGGCCTGGGGGGGCATCCCTTGGCCGGGTCAGAAGCCAGGGGTAAAGAGTTCTCCATTGAAGATGAAGCTTTAGTTCCCTGATTTTTCTGGCTCTTGATGTGAATGCCAGATAGAAGTTGCAATGGATCAGTTCATGAGACTGACTATCATGATCCAAGGCACAAGGGGTGAATAACACAGGCTCCAGGAAGCATTGGCCCCTTCTTTAGAGACTTATTGGAAGAGATGGGAGTATGTGAAGCGCTACAAGGTTCCACTCACGGTTTACCCAAATTATTCCATTGGAGCATGCGTTAGAGCTTTCACCTGGAGAGCAGGGGATCCTGGCCCCAGAACCCACATATTGTTGGGGATCTCCTCATGTTACAGGGCCATCCACAAGTGGGCAAGATAGTGTCATGGAGGTGACTGAATTCACTTCACACAAGACACGGGGTGAGCCACATACTAAAGGACTCCTCTCTGTGGCGATCCGTGTTGGGGGGAGGGGAGAAAGAGAAAGAGAACAAACTCTGGTTTCCAGAGTATCTGGACTCTCGTTATCAGAGGGTTAAATTATAACAATACTCCTGGCTCCACCTCTTCCTGTTTTAGACTGTTTTCATTTGTTTTTAATTATCAAAGGGACAAATTCTGAAGACTATCCTCAGTTTTTCTCAGTCCCTACTCAATAAAACTCTCATTGCAGCCATTGGAATTTTACCTGAGAAAAGACCGAGTAAACATTTGAGAAAGAACTTCAGATCTGGCACAGGAAGAACTGTCTGGAAGAAACTGTCATAGTTCAAAATGACAAAGACTGAGGGCACAAAACAAGGGAGGTGGTGTGTGTGAGTGACTCAGATTCCAAATATGATCCATATCATATCAATGCCACCTGTGAGTTAAAGAAAACAATATATCTCTAATCCCCAAATAAAACTTTTCATTTGAATAAACTGCTGACTGCTGTAGACTTAGAACTATTAGCCTATAACTTCCATGCCACACCGTTTGCAGCACATATACTCAAATTCATCCTTTTCTCCTGTTATTTTTTTAATTTTCAAATATTTCCTTGTATTCTGAAACATATTCTGTTACAGATTTTCATTTTCCTCCCATTTTAGTGTGTCAAATCTTTAAACCGTTATCTGCTAACAGCTTGAAATGGGTACATGGTGAGCATGAGATTCATCACTATGTTCATATGTGCACGCACTTTGGAGCTTGCATGCGTGCCTGTCTGTTTATTGTGTGTATCCTCTAGACTAATACATAACCATACTTCAAGAGGTAGCTTTGCATATATATGCAGACTAGTGTATTATCATGCAACGTACTGTGTTTTCCTAATAAAACAAGTTATTTTTTATATATTTGAATAATACAAAAGTAGGGTGAAAATCAGAAAAAAGAAAAGAATACTTTTTTGTAAAACCTGGGATTTTTTTGGTAAAAATCAGTTTAAACTGAAAACGTAGGGGCTTATTTGTACCATATTATGTTATTTTCACAGGTGCTTTTTCCAAGTCAGTCAAAATAAACTTTTAAAAATAAAACCTCTGAAAACATGTCTAATTCATTTCTCTTTATATTGTCAATTGCAGTTATTATATAATCATTTGGGCTTTGACATTTAAAATATATAAAACCAAAAGCAACTTACAGATACACGTTGGAATAGGTAACCAGCCATTCTTTGTGCATTCCACTGTCTTTTCCTTATTCCATTTCAAAGTGAAATCCACTATTACAATCTATGCTGATTACATCCTCTTCCTTGAGCACTGACTTTTGAGGGTGGCAGGTTCCATTATTACAGTTTAACAACTGAAAACAGGACATTAGGTCCTAAATCACCCCTTCAATTGAGATTATTTGACTTTTTTTTTAATTAACTTCACTAGCATTGTCGTATCCGAATATCTTTTGCATAAAATTGGCAAGGTGAAATTCCTATGAACTTGAAGTTTACAGCTGGAGTATTTGCTTGCAATAATATATTTTATTTTGGGGGTGAGAAGGGAGCATTGGTGGATATAAGTGTCATTCTGATTATCGTGGACAAACTTTCTCAAAAAATGAAATCTTGCAGTGAGACCTAAAGGTGATCAGACTGGATTTCTTTTATCTCTTCTGGCAGTTCATTCCATACTGGTCCTCTATTGTGTGTAGTTGGATGGAATACGTGGGCTCAGATAGTTCAAGGTGTTAACACTACCCTGTCACAGTACAGCACAAACATAGTTCAGGATTTTGAATACAGAGTCCTGAGCCTGCTTAGTCCCAGGGCAAACACACTATTAAAATCATTTTATAATTTTAAAGACACATAAAAAGGAAAAACAGTTACAGCATTTGATATGTAAGGTATCAATTAAAGTTTTTATTTTAACAATATCCCTCTTTCATTTCCCAGTTCTGTATTGAAGTAAAATCCATTATTACAGGCTACTTCAATTTCATCCTCCTTATGGACATGAAGTCTTCTCCCATCTTTGGAGTTTGGAGGATCTGCTGAGGGTAAAGTTATTTTATTTTTTTAGGGGGGAGTGGGTAGTTGTTATGATTAAGCCTTTCCACCATAATCAGAATGGTACTTCTCAAAAAGGCAATTCTTGCAAGTGAGACCTAAAGCTGGTCTGACTGGATTTGTCTAATTTCCTCTGGAAGTTCATCCCACAGCTGGATTCCTTTCACCAAAAATGGCTTGTATGTGGCACTTTCTCCTAAGCTTGGTGATCATCTTGTCCCAGAGAAATCAACTGCATCCCTAGTTGCTAAATGGAGATGTGATTTCCAATGTAGCTGGGATCTGGTCTATTACTGGCTTTGTGATCATGCTCAGGAGACCCCCCACAATATGTGAGTTCTGGGGACAGAACCCATGCTCATTCCAGGACAAAACTCTACCTCCTCCTCTAATGGGATTCTCTACATAAACTCTGAGTGGACCCTTTAAAGGTTCACCCTGAGAACAGGAATGCTAAGCGTAATCCTTAGTGCTCAAATGAGGCAGGGCTCCTACAACTAGGGCAGCTTCGCTATACAACCCTGATTCATCCCCAGAGCAGGTCCACTTTAATAGTAAGGTTTCAAATGGATCTTCCTTTGCTTCCACTAAACCCAAATAGCCCTTATCTACTCAGGAATCACCCCATTCAGGTCTCTGACCTAGAAAGTCACACCTACATCACATATATTTTACTATATGACATCATGGGAACGGACAAAGCAGGCTTGGTGTTAGAAATCACTCTACAGGGCCTCCTTTGTACTATCAGTATATGTCCAGCACCTATCCCCAGGGTACCTATACATCAGACCCACATGCCAGAGCATTTGCTATAATCCATGTACAACTGAATATGGGAGTGATACAAAACACAATTGCTAAACTATGAACACAATGAATATAATTACAATTCACTTAGTGGAATAAATAATTCTGGAGAAGAACCAGGAACAGGGATAGGAGTACATAGTGAATTTCCACAAACAAATACAGAAATACTAGGAAGGCTCACCTGCTTTTGCACGATGAACTTCGCAGTATTTTGGAGGATGCACTGAGTCCTGTTTTATCAGGCAGTAGCTCTGGCATTCAGAAATATTTTCTAGAACTACACAAAAAGGAGGCTGCATAACTTACCTTCCCCTATCAAAGATTTCATTCACTGTTTTTAACTGCTTTCTCCAGTGTGCAGTACATTCTGCTTTTGCCCTTGCAAAGTGGAGCTGGAGATGTCACCACTTAAAGCCATGACAAGATGGTTCAATCTCATGTTAAATATTTTGTGTTCACTACCATCCCTCAGTTGTTTCATTTCCACCTCTGAATCCCTCTGTGCTATTGAAAACAGCCATTACTGTAACTGCCCACAGCTTTGTGTGGTATCAGGCTTGTTTAGTATCCCTGCACGCAAGAGAAGGGTTAAGCCAAACTGTTGTTTAATCTTTTGATTAATTTTGTCTTTTACCTTGTCCCCTAGCACAGAAAGCCCAGAGTATCTGAATGATGAGACAGCTCAGCAAAGTCATCCTGTGCTTGATGAAGTAAATCCAGCACTTGTAATGGCAGCCGTGGAGCTTTGTTCATCTCTGGATCCTGTCCTCACCAATTCCTTTTGAAGGCTTTCTAACCCTCCACTCCAGAGCTCTCCCCACGTCCCTCTGTCAACATCATGGTACAGAGATAACATGTGTAAACTCCCCCAGGAATACAGCCCAAGTTATTTTTTTAATATCCTCTTTGATTTCACAGAAGGTCTCTGCTCACCACATTTCCTCACTCCTTTATTCTATAACCTACCAGCAGCCGTGTATAGCACAAATCCTTGATTAGAAACGTGCACAAAGTTGGAGTCATGACGACTGACTCCTGTATTGCAGAAGAAGAGACGGAAAACATGCAACCGTTATAAATAGCAGATTCAACATAAGAACCTGCTTAAGGAACTATAACAGAGTTCATATAAACAGATTTAACACTCTGCTCAATATATTAAAATGTATCACGACTGACCCCTTCTCTTACACACACCCGTTTTGGATTATCTAGCTGCTGGTTCATCCTCTCGGTGAAAGTGGCAGGATCTTCAGCATGACTCCCAGTCCTCTTCCCTCCTCAAAGGCACCAGCTGGTGGTGGCAGCTAGGCTGGCAGATGCAGAGGACAGAGACCTGATGGTATATCTACCCTTCAGGTTTTTACTTCACATTAACTGGTTGCCAGTTAACTCGATGTAATTTAAATATTTACAAAGGCTTGTCTGGACGACCCCCAAATATTTGTGGCTTACTCTAGCTGATGTCTCTTTGGTAAACCAAAACATTTGGACCCCGGAACAAACATTTGAAGAGCATCTTCATTACCCTTTACATTTGTGTAAATGACCTCAAGTTATCTGGCAGACACTCAACTTTAGGTTAAAAACATGACACCCAGGCCTGAGAGACAGCATTTTGCCAGGGGAAGGTGGTATTGTGAAAGCATGAATGTTTACCAGTTATTGATTAGGAGTTCATTGGCTGCACAGACACTTTGCATTTTGGAGTGAAGCAGAACTTATTCCAGTAAATCATGTTTTGAGGGAACTTTCCACCAAATGCTAAAGTCTATTAGGAATATTTATAGTTACTACTTTAATGTGTCAGACTCCACCTCATCTTCCATGGCCTCCTGTCTCTCTGGGAAGTATATTACATACAGTTCATTGCTTTTTGTGGAGACTCCCAAAAAGACAGAAATCACAAACACTTACAAATTAAAGATCAGCATCAGTGCATCACAGTACCGTGTATGGGATAGGCATTGGCTTTCACAGGAAGAAGCAGCAGCAATTTGGGGGATGGAAAATCCAGTACATCTCTACCAAATACTCACAAAGTGATGTTCTGATCTCCCCATTTTGCGATAGTGGTTCCAAACTCATGGTTCTACATTCAGAATTCAGGGAACACCCCAGTAAGGAGAATAAGTTCCCAAGCCATGTTATAGGGTATGGTGCCACTGCAATACAAGTCCAGCGTTAGTGAGATTTGAGTCAGCTGACCCTGGGTTACTATTGGCTTGAGTAGCTTCACTGATTTTTATGTGACATCTATGTTATGGCTTTTTTAACCTGGTCTCAAACCCAGGACTCTGACATCCTCACTGCAGCATGCAGATCAGACTCAAACCAACCATATCCCAGATTCCCTAGTGCCCTCCCAAAATGTAGCTAGTCTAGCCCTTTGACCATCGTGCACTGTGGGAAAACTTGACTGTCCACTCTGCATGTTGCAGAAAGCATGAACAGCCCACCGATACATCCTGTGAAGCAGTTAGTTTGGTCTGTGTGCCCAGCTAGCGGAGCCAGCAACCTGGAGGAGGTCCTTTTTGAAAATCTTCTCTTGCTTGCACTTTCACGCCTGTGTCGGGAAACAAACAGAGCTGCCATGAGACACTGGTGCAGAAAAAAGGCACCTAACAGAGCTTATCATGGAGCAGGAGGAAGGCAGGGGGAGTACCAGGACCCAGACATGGCAGACTTGCACTGACTGACCCTGCTCACAACACTTGGTATAGCCACTGATGCCCCCTGTGTAGACTAGTGCTTCTAGATCAGGGCCACAAGCACAGGCTGGTTGGGACCACATTGTCATGCAGACCTGGCATGATCACCAGGGGGTTCAGAACTTTCACATGAAGAAAGCTACATTTCTGGAGCTTTGTGAGCAGCTTCCCTGGACCCTCCAGCATACAAATACAAGCAGGAGGACAGCCATGTTGGTCCAGAAGTGCTATAACTGTCTGGAAGCTGGCTACTCCAGACTGCTACAGGTCTTGCCAACCAGTTGGGTGTTGAGAAGTCAACTGTGTGTAAAGTGGTGTCAGAGGGTTCTAAGGCAATCAGGCGTGTGGTTTACCCCAAGGTGGCAGGCATAAAAGATAATCCTGAAGTAACTGCTGGCTTTGAGAGAAAGGGGTTTCTAAATGGTGCGGGGGCCATTGCTGAGGCTCGTGCCCATAGCTTGCCCTTCTCAAGGAGCACATGAGTACATAAACAGCAAAGGGTGCTACTCCATTTTTAGGCAGGCTTGTGGTGAGGTAGGGATGGGGCTGATAGATCATGGGGGTTTCAGTGCTCAGGGGGGGATGGGTACATTGCACAGCAAGCAACTATTTATGAATGACATGACCACTTATGAAATGGGGGCGCAATTCACAAGATGGATTGCTATAGATGATTGTATTGAGGCATAGTGTTTAGGGAATCAACAGGATGCTATAGATGATTGTATTGAGGCATAGTGTTTAGGGAATCAACAGGATGCTGTATTAGCTTCCACCTAGCTTAACCTGCATGCAAACACACAGAATTCCACAGCCATACTCCTTCTCCTGCTATATTTCTGTAAAAAATTGAAAACCCCAGTTGAATTTGGCATGAATGATGGTCATTTTTGAACTGCATGGATTACCTTTAACCTAATGGAAAACATTCCTTCACCTACACAGAGTTCTCTGTTCCCAGGCAGCACATTACACTGTCGAGTGGTTACAGAGCAGTGTACTTTCAGGCATGGCAATGAAAGGTTATTATTTTTAAGAAACAGGAGTGTCTTTGAAGTTTGTTTTTGAAGTTTTTTTGTTGCAGGATGGCTACTTTAAAATCTGCTATTGAATGTCATCGGGAATGGTAACATACAAAAGCCAGTAGGAGAACAGTTCAATCTCCCTGGACATTCCATAACAGATTGAAGTCTGGTTTTGAAGTTTTTTTGTTGAAGTATGTCTACTTTTAAATCTGTTATGGAATGTCCAGGGAGATTGAAGTGTTCTCCTGCTGGCTTTTGTATGTTACCATTCCTGATGTCTGATTTGTGTCCATTTATTCTTTTACCTAGAGACTGTCTGGCTTGGCCAATGTACACGGCAGAGAGGCATTGCTGGCACATATCATATTATCACAGTGGATGTGCAGGTGGATGAGCCCCTGATGGTGTGGCTCATGTGGTTGGGTCCTCTTATGGTATTGACAAAAAACTTCAGAAACAGACTTCAAAGAGAAACTGCAGAGTTACAATTCATTTGCAAATTTAACACCATTAATTTGGGCTTGAATAGAGACTGGGAGTGGCTGGCTCACTACAAAAGCAATTTTCCCTCTCTTGGTATTGACACCTCCTCATCAATTATTGGGAGTGGACCACATCCATGCTGATCAAATTGGCCCTGTCATCACTGGTTTGCCTGCATCTGTAATTACCATTCCATGCATCTGAAGAAGTGGGTTTTTTACCCATGAAAGCTTATGCCCAATTAAATCTTTTAGTCTTTAGGGTGCCACCAGACTCCTCATTGTTTTAGTGAGGAAAATGTGAATGAAATGAAAACTATAATACAGTTACATCTCACTGCTTTCTGACAGTTTTAGATGCTATTTCCCAATAAAGGAGTTTTAATATTTGAATGAAAAACTCTGGGTGAATGATCCTTTTGCTTTCGAATACCTAAGGCAATAAGGGAGCTAAATCTGACACCTGAGCAAGAGAATGAACTGCTGCATCTCACGTGTGATGCTCTGAAAACACGATACAAGTCAATAAACTTGTCATTTTGGATCAATGTTTCCAAAGAATATCCACAGCTAAGTAAAGTAAGTGTACTCTTGTTGCTGCCTTTCAACAACAACCTACATGTGTGAAGTTGGGTTTTCAACTTTGACAAGATTAAAAACCAAAAGAAAGGAACTGACTGAACAGTGGATCTGATACACGGGTAGCCCTTTCATCCTGTGATCCCGACTGGAACAAGATCATGAGGAACAAACAGGCCCACCAGTCACATTAAGTAAGTGAAACTCAACCTGATCGCCTTTATAGTGTTTTGTTTAAAAGTAATGTCTTTGTCTAGTGTTAGTTATATAAAGTGGGTGAAGCTGGAATGTATTGCATTATTATGATTTTATGAAAACTCTAGTCAAAAGATATAATTATGTTGGGTCATGAGCATCAACAATTTTCTTTAACTGGGACACGAGAAAAAAAGTTTGAAAACCACTGACCCTAGGCAATCTCCGTGCCAATGCAAAATTGTTCCCGATGGTACATTTTCTAGTATTCTGTCCAATCTAGTTTCCAAGCTCACATAACAACAAACAAATAAATAAAACTATGAACAATACTTATCTATGTGTAAGGCTCCATTAAAATCCTTCATTAAAATTCCCAAAGTTGATGATGGTACTCTAGGCAGAGCCAATAGTACCACCTGTAGTTAAGGTAGACATACTTTCCATTATAACACCCTGTTTTCAATTGTTTATAACCTGGCCAAACTTTAACCATTCAAAATGAAAATTTATGTACTGGGTTTCTGTCTCATGCTGATTTTTGGTTAGGGCAAATATGTTGTTTTACCACATTAAAAAAATCCTTTCAATTGTTTTATTGAGCCGTTCTAATGCCTGCATGCTTTGGAGTAGGTACTTAAAATTTGGCAGAGGTTTGCCTTTATATGAGGGGCATGTCCTTTGCTATCTCTGTCAAAATTCACACAAATCTATTTCACAAAAATTTAATCTTTCTGCCAGGTGTTGTCAGTAGCAACAAGGGCCAGATTCAATATCTAATCATTCCTCTGAAAATTACAAAATCATCTTCAGACCCTGTCCAAAAACCCAGGAAAACAAAGGGACCTGGGGAGGCATTTAAACAAGCAATGCTTCCCCACTCACAGGTGTTGAGTTTGTGTATAACAAAGAAAACTTCTATTAAGGGGATGGGGAACACAGCATTAATTTGGGAGAACCACAGCAATAATGACTCAAAAGCATAGCATTAATAATTATGTAACCCCCAAGGAGATTACCTAGATTCCTGGGACTCTGTCTGCTGGCAGCTCAGGGAGAGGCACACTGTCCCTGGTAGGGAGGGGGAGCCAAGGCAGACTCAGTCTGCCCAGCAACCAATAGAGAGTGAGAGGCCCTCCAAAGGAGTTGAGAAAAGGGGAGAAGCCATTTTGGGGTCAGTCTGGAGCCAGCCAGGAAAAGGGCAGGACTGGCTGTGCGGGGAGCTGGTGAGTCCCAGGCCTGCATGCAGGGTTCCCCCAGAGAACAGGCCTCTAGGGATCTGACAGCAGACCCCTCAGCTGGGCTTTTCCTTCTCCACTGATGATTCCCAATTTGTAGAGTTTGCTGGGAAACTTCCCCAGCCAGGCTGAGTTCACCCTCCAGCACCCTAGGTGAGACCAGGTCATCACATGGTCAGCTCTGCTCTGACTGCTAGTCCAGGGAAGCTGCCTGCTGAGTGTGTGTCTGGAGGCTGGGCTAGGAGGCTACAGTTTGGATGTTAGTGTAGTTGTGTAACCTACACCTTGAGCCCTGCACGCCTTTGTGGTGAGGGGAAATCCTGGGACCGACGCAGCTTGATCCCTGCCAGCAGAGAGAAGCCCCTCTGCAGTGACTGAGGAGTCCAGAGTCATCTTTGAACCTGAGGATCATTCATGAATTTTGTGAGTGCACCATCTTTTAGTTAGGGTATGTCTACACTACGAAATTACTCCGATTTTACAGAAGTCAATTTTTGGGAACTGATTGTATAAAGTCAAGTGCATACATCCACACTAAGCACATTAATTCGGCGGTGTGGGTCCACAGTACCGTGGCAAGCTTTGACATTCCGAGCAGTGCACTGTGGGTAGCTATCCCACAGTTCCCACAGTCCCTGCTGCCCATTGGAATTCTGGGATGAGCTTCCAATGCCTGATGGGGCCAAAAATTTGTCACGGGTGGTTATGGGTAAGTGTTGTCAGTCAACCCTCCCCCTGTGAAAGCAACGGCAGACAATCATTTTGCGGGACTTACTTTCCAGACCAGAAAATAACTGTTGGGGATGTTGAAATGCCTATAGTTATGCTTTGGCACCCAGCCTACCCCTTAATGCCCTGGCTCATGAAGCCGTACACAAGCACCCTGGACAGTAGTAAGGAGCTGTTCAACTACAGGCTGAGCAAGTGGAGAATGGTGGTAGAGTGTGCATTTGGACGTTTAAAGGGTTGCTGGTGCAGTTTACTGACTCTCTCAGACCTCAGCGAAACCAACATTCCCATTGTTATTGCTGCTTGCTGTGTGCTCCACAATCTCTGTGAGAGTAAGGGGGAGACGTTTATGGCAGGCTCTTGAGGCAAATTTCCTGGCCGCTGCATAGGCACAGCCAGACACCAGGGCTGTTAGAAGAGCACAGGAGGACGCGGTACGCATCAGAGAAGCTTTGAAAACCAGTTTCATGACTGGCCAGGCTATGGTGTGAAAGTTCTGTTTGTTTCTCCTTGATGAAACCCCCCGCCCCGTGGTTCATTCTACTTCCCTATAAGCTAACCACCCTCCCCTCCTCCCTTCGATCACCGCTTGCAGAGTTGTTGCTTCACATTCATGCATTCTTTATTCATTCATCACACAAATAGGGGGATGACTACCAAGGTAGCCCAGGAGGGGTGGTGGAGGAGGGAAGGAAAATGCCACACAGCACTTTAAAAGTTTACAACTTTAAAATTTATTGAATGCCAGCCTTCTGTTTTTTGGGCAATCCTCTGTGGTGGAGTGGCTGGTTGGCCGGAGGCCCCCCCCACCGCGTTCTTGGGCGTCTGGGTGTGGAGGCTATGGAAATTGGGGAGGAGGGCGGCTGGTTACACAGGGGCTGTAGTGGCAGTCTGTGCTCCAGCTGCCTTTGCTGCAGCTCAACCATACACTGGAGCATACTGCTTTGATCCTCCAGCAGCCTCAGCATTGAATCCTGCCTCTTCTCATCACGCTGCCGCCACATTTGAGCTTCAGCCCTGTCTTCAGCCTACCACTTACTCTCTTCAGCCCGCCACTTACTCTCTTCAGCCCGCCACCTCTCCTCCCGGTCATTTTGTGCTTTCCTGCACTCTGACATTATTTGCCTCCACGCATTCATCTGTGCTCTGTCAGTGTGGGAGGACAGCATGAGCTCAGAGAACATTTCATCACGAGTGCGTTTTTTTTTTTCTTTCTAATCTTCACTAGCCTTTGGGAAGGAGAAGATCCTATGATCATTGAAACAGATGCAGCTGGTGGAGAAAAAAAAAGGGACAGCGGTATTTAAAAATACACATTTTATAAAACAGTGGCTACACTCTTTCAGGGTAAACCTTGCTGTTAGCATTACATACATAGCACATGTGCTTTCGTGTCAAGGTTCCTCCCCCACTCTGAACTCTAGGGTACAGATGTGGGGACCTGCATGAAAACCCTCCTAAGCTTATCTTTACCAGCTTAGGTCAAAACTTCCCCCAGGTACAAAATATTCCACCCTTTGTCCTTGGATTGGCCGCTACCACCACCAAACTAATACTGGTTACTGGGGAAGAGCTGTTTGGACACGTCTTTCCCCCCAAAATACTTCTCAACACTTGCACCCCACTTCCTGGACAAAGATTGGTAAAAAGCCTCACCAATTTGCCTAGGTGACTACAGACCCAGACCCTTGGATCTTAAGAACAATGAACAATCCTCCCAACCCTTGCACCCCCCCTTTCCTGGGAAATGTTGGATAAAAAGCCTCACCAATTTGCATAGGTGACCACAGACCCAAACCCTTGGATCTGAGAACAATGAAAAAGCATTCAGTTTTCTTACAAGAAGACTTTTAATAAAAATAGAAGTAAATAGAAATAAAGAAATCCCCCCTGTAAAATCAGGATGGTAGATACCTTACAGGGTAATTAGATTCAAAACATAGAGAACCCCTCTAGGCAAAACCTTAAGTTACAAAAAAGATATACAGACAGAAATAGTTATTCTATTCAGCACAGTTCTTTTCTCAGCCATTTAAAGAAATCATAATCTAACATGTACCTAGCTAGATTACTTACTAAAAGTTCTAAGACTCCATTCCTGGTCTATCCCCGGCAAAGACAGAATATAGACAGACACACATACCCTTTGTTTCTCTCCCTCCTCCCAGCTTTTGAAAGTATCTTTTCTCCTCATTGGTCATTTTGGTCAGGTGCCAGCGAGGTTACCTTTAGCTTCTAAACCCTTTACAGGTGAGAGGAGCTTTCCGCTGGCCAGGAGGGATTTCAAAGGGGTTTACCCTTCCCTTTATATTTATGACACGCCCCCCAAATCTCAGCTAGGGTGAAACACTGGCTGGGATTTCTTCCTGGAGCTCTAGGAAAAACAGAGTTAATAAGACACATGCATCTCTAAATATACTACCAAGTACATAAAGACTAACAATATTTTCTACATCTCAAGGACGATTTTAACCAGTTGATTCTGGGAAACTTTCACGGGAGAGTGCATCAGCCACTTTGTTAGAAGCTCCTGAGATGTGTTGGATGTCGAAATCAAAATCTTGGAGAGCTAAACTCCACCGAAGAAGTTTTTTGTTAGTTTCTTTGACGGTGTGAAGCCACTTCAGTGCAGCATGGTCGGTTTACAGGTGGAAACCCCGTCCCCAAACATATGGGCATAGCTTTTCCAGAGCGTAAACAATGGCGTAACATTCTTTTTCAGTGACTGACCAGTTGCTTTCCCTCTCAGACAGTTTTTTGCTGAGAAACACTACAGGGTGGAATTCTTGATCCGGTCCTTTCTGCATTAAAACTGCTCTCACACCACGCTCGGACGCATCTGTGGTTACTAGGAACGGTTTGTCAAAGTCTAGGGCCCTTAGTACAGGGTCAGACATGAGTGTCGCTTTAAGCTTGTTAAAGGCCTTCTGACACTTTTCGGTCCACTGAACAGCATTTGGCTGTTTCTTTTTGGTTAGGTCTGTCAGTGGGGCGGCGATTTGGCTGTAGTGCGATACAAATCGTCTGTAATAACCGGCCAAGCCTAAGAAGGATTGAACCTGTTTCTTTGACTTTGGGACAGGCCACTTTTGGATGGCATCCACTTTGGCCTGTAGGGGGCTGATAGTTCCTTGACCCACCTGGTGTCCAAGATAAGTCACTTTGTTTAGGCCTATTTGACACTTCTTAGCCTTAACAGTTAGTCCTGCCTCCCTTATGCGCTCAAGGACTTTTTGTAGATGTTCCAGGTGGTCTGCCCAGGAATCCAAAAATATGGCCACATCGTCAAGGTAGGCGACTGCATATTCTCCTAATCCCGCTAGGAGACCATCTACAAGTCTTTGGAAGGTGGCGGGTGCATTTTGCAGCCCGAAAGGGAGTACATTAAATTCATACAGCCCGAGATGTGTGGTGAAGGCTGACCTTTTCTTGGCAGATTCATCTAGCGGTACCTGCCAGTACCCCTTGGTTAAGTCCAAGGTAGAGATGAACTGGGCCCGTCCCAGTTTCTCTAATAGTTCATCTGTGCGTGGCATTGGATAGTTGTCTGGGCGAGTTACAGTATTTAGCTTACGGTAGTCCACGCAAAAACGTATTTCCCCATCTGGTTTGGGAACTAGAACCACTGGAGATGCCCATGCACTTTCAGAGGGGCGGATTACACCTATCTGTAACATATCCTGGATCTCCCGTTCTATAGCAGTTTTAGCTTGAGGAGACACCCGGTAAGGTTGGACCCTAATTGGGTGAGCATTACCTGTGTCAATGGAGTGGTATGCCCGTTCAGTCAGTCCTGGAGTGGCTGAGAACGTTGGCGCGTACCTAGTGCACAGCTCCTGGATCTGCTGCCGCTGCATACGCCCAAGGGTCATGGAGAGGTTCACCTCTTCCACACCACCAGCACATTTCCCTTTGTAGTAGACACCTTCAGGCCACTCAGCGCCGTCTCCTCCCTGGGCTGTAAACTGACAAACCTTTAATTTTCTGGAATAAAAGGGCTTTAGAGAATTAATATGGTACACCTTAGGCTTTCGGTTGGAGGTGGGGAATGCTATGAGATAATTAACAGCTCCCAGGCGCTCCTGGACCGTGAATGGCCCTTCCCACGATGCTTCCATTTTATGGGCCTGGAGCGCCTTTAAGACCATGACCTGGTCCCCTACTTTGAAGGAACGCTCTCTGGCATGTTTATCATACCAGGCTTTTTGCTCTTTTTGAACATCCTGTAAGTTTTCTTTAGCAAGGGCTAAAGAGGTTCGGAGGGTGTTTTGTAGGTTGGTTACAAAGTCCAGAATGTTAGTTCCTGGAGAAGGTGTAAATCCCTCCCATTGCTGCTTCACCAACTGCAATGGCCCCTTAACCTCACGGCCATATACAAGTTCAAATGGGGAAAACCCTAAACTGGGGTGTGGTACAGCTCTGTAGGCAAAGAGCAACTGCTGCAACACTAGGTCCCGATCATTGGAGTGCTCATTTACGAATTTACGTATCATGGCCCCCAAAGTTCCATTAAACTTCTCCACCATGCCATTTGTTTGATGGTGGTAAGGAGTGGCAACCAAGTAATTTACCCCATGAGCTTCCCAAAGGTTTTTCATAGTTCCTGCCAGGAAATTAGTCCCTGCATCTGTGAGGATGTCGGAGGGCCAACCTACCCTGGCAAAAATGTCTGCTAGTGCCTGGCACACGCTTTTAGCCCTGGTGTTGCTTAGAGCTACTGCTTCCGGCCATCGGGTGGCAAAATCCATGAAAGTCAGTATGTACTGCTTTCCTCTGGGTGTCTTTTTCGGAAAAGGACCCAGAATATCCACAGCTACTCGCTGAAATGGAACTTCAATGATGGGGAGTGGCTGGAGAGGGGCTTTGACCTGGTCTTGGGGTTTTCCCACTCTTTGGCAGACTCACAAGACTGGACATAGGTAGAAACATCCTTGCCCATTCCCTCCCAGTGGAATGACCCCCCCAAATGGTCTTTGGTCCTGTTCACCCCAGCATGGCCACTAGGGTGATCATGGGCTAAGCTCAAGAGCTTGGCCCGGTATTTAGTTGGAACTACCAACTGTCTCTGAGGATGCCAGTCTTCCTGGTGTCCACCAGAAAGAGTTTCCTTGTATAAAAGTCCTCTTTCTACAACAAACCTGGATCAATTAGAAGAGCTGAGAGGCGGTGGGTTGCTCCGTGCCGCCGTCCAAGCTCTCTGGAGGCTTTCATCTGCTTCTTGTTTGGTCTGAAACTGTTCCCTTGATGTTGGAGACATCAGTTCCTCATGGGATTGTGGACCTAGGCTTGGTCCCTCTGGAAGTGATATAGGGGATGGAGCTGTTTCTGTTCACTGTGAACCGCTCTCCGCTGGTGCACTATGTTGGGATTCAGGCTCCGGCTGAGCCTCTTGTGAAGAGTTATCGGCTGCTGCCAGTTCAGGTTCGGTGGGGCCCTCTGGTGTTGAGG
The DNA here is from genome assembly GCF_015237465.2 of Chelonia mydas. Taxonomy (NCBI): domain Eukaryota; kingdom Metazoa; phylum Chordata; order Testudines; family Cheloniidae; genus Chelonia; species Chelonia mydas. Next base: position 62,324,675 of record NC_057854.1, read on the forward strand.
TTGCAAGTACTGGATTCAGTGCTGACAATGGGTTTGGTGTTGGTTGTTTGGCTGGTTCCGGTTCTGGGACTGGTTCCGTCTGGGTCTCTGGGACTAGATCCACTACTGCTGTTGCAGACATTGGCCTGGGGTCCGGGTCCATCACCTCTGACCGGGTCCTGATAGAAGTTTCCGGAACAGAGCTAGGCCTTACGGCTTGTGTAGCCTGGCTGCGGGTGACGGTTCCCACCCTCTTGGCCTGCTTCACATGATTGGCCAAGTCTTCCCCCAACAGCATAGGGATGGGATAATCATCATAGACTGCAAAAGTCCATGTTCCTGACCAGCCCTTGTACTGGACAGGCAACTTGGCTGTAGGCAAATTGAAAGAGTTGGACTTGAAGGGTTGAATCGTCACTTGGATCTCTGGGTTGATTAAATTGGGGTCCACTAAGGAAGCATGGATAGCTGACACTTGTGCTCCGGTGTCCCTCCACGCGGTGACCTTCTTCCCGCCCACACTCACAGTTTCCCTCCGCTCCAAGGGTATCTGGGAGGTATCTGGGCCTGCGGACCTCTGGTGTGATTCCGGTGCAATGAACTGTAATCTGTTGGGGTTCTTGGGGCAGTTGGCCTTTACATGCCCCAGCTCGTTACATTTAAAACATTGTCCAGCTGACGGGTCACTGGGGCGAGGTGGGTTGCTGGAGAATGGGGTGGTGGGACGATAAGGGGTCTGGAGGGTTCTTTGGGAGGTAGGTGGGGCCTTGGGCGGCCCCCGGTAATAGGGTGTGGTCTGGGGTTGTCCCTTCTGGTCTCCGCTCCAACTGCGACCATTTTTCTTCTTCTCTGCCACCTCCACCCATCTGGCTCCAATCTCTCCTGCCTCGATTACAGTTTTGGCTTCCCATCTAGGATATATCTTTCTATTTCCTCAGGAACACCCTCTAAGAATTGTTCCATTTGCATTAGGAAGGGCAAATTTACTGGAGATTCAACGCTTGCTCCTGATATCCAGGCATCCCAATGTTTCACAATGTGGTAGGCACGTCGGGTAAATGACACGTCTGGTTTCCACCTTAGGGCTCTGAACCTCCGACGAGACTGCTCGGGTGTTATCCCCATTCTGACTCTCACCTTGGATTTAAACAGTTCATACTTGTTCATGTGTTCTTTAGGCATTTCAGCTGCCACCTCAGCTAAGGGTCCACTGAGCTGCGGCCTCAGCTCTACCATGTATTGGTCAGTAGAGATGTTGTACCCAACGCAGGCCCTTTCGAAGTTTTCTAAGAAGGCCTCAGTATCATCACCTGCCTTGTAGGTGGGGAACTTTCTGGGATGGGAAGTGGTACCTGGAGAAGGATTGCTAGGGTTTGTTGGGATATTCTGCTGAGCCTTTATCTTCTCTATCTCCTCCACATACTTCCTCTCTTTTTCCTTCTCCTTCAGTTCTTTGTCCCTTGCTTCCACAGCTCTCCTGTGAGCAGCCGCTTGGTGTAGTTCTGCCTCTTTCGCTGCCTCTTTTGCTGCCTCCCTTTCTTGTTCCTTCTCCTCCTTCTTCAGCCGCATGAGTTCTATCTGTCTTTCATGTTCCCTTTGTCTTTCCTCAGCCTGAAATCTGGCTAATTCCAGCTTTTGTCGAGCCGTGGATTTTGTCATTCTAACCTCTCTGTTTTTAACTAACTTTACACCCGAGGTTTAGAAATAAACAAACAAAACTTGGCTGTAAAATTTTGCTGTGCTGGAATAGAATACCTATTCTCTGATAGTGATTGTCAGCCTACAGAAAAAGACAATTCCCTTGTCTCTGCTCTGGGCCCAAATCAAAGCAAAAAACCTCCAACTACTTGGAAACCTGCTTACCAGCAGCCCAAAGGAAAAAAAAGTTTCCTTTTTAAACTTGTGCTCCTTGTAAAAAATCAAAATCCAAAAAAAAAAAAAACAAAACCCTGCCACTTTTGTCTCCAGGCAAATGGGTAGAACACCCCCACCCATTTACTTTTAGGGAAAAAAAACTCTGGGTTGGAAGACTGTGAATTTCCCTGCAGGAGTTAAGTACCCTGCCTCCAGGCAAAGAAAACCTGCAATTCACAAAGATAATCCCCTTTTGTCTCTGCTTGGCCACAAAGCAGAGAAAAACAAGCTCCTTTCAGTTTCAGCTGCTTTCTGGACTTCCTTTCCAAAGGAAAAAAAAATTTCCTTTTTTAAAATCTGTATTTCTAGTTCAAAAAATCTCAACTGGATCTCAAAATGATTTCAGGTTAATCCCACCACTCTGCCACCATGTCAAGGTTCCTCCCCCGCTCTGAACTCTAGGGTACAGATGTGGGGACCTGCATGAAAACCCTCCTAAGCTTATCTTTACCAGCTTAGGTCAAAATTTCCCCCAGGTACAACTTCCACCCTTTGTCCTTGGATTGGCCGCTACCACCACCAAACTAATACTGGTTACTGGGGAAGAGCTGTTTGGACACGTCTTTCCCCCCAAAATACTTCCCAAAACCTTGCACCCCACTTCCTGGACAAGGTTTGGTAAAACGCCTCACCAATTTGCCTAGGTGACTACAGACCCAGACCCTTGGATCTTAAGAACAATGAACAATCCTCCCAACACTTGCATCCCCCCTTTCCTGGGAAATGTTGGATAAAAAGCCTCACCAATTTGCATAGGTGACCACAGACCCAAACCCTTGGATCTGAGAACAATGAAAAAGCATTCAGTTTTCTTACAAGAAGACTTTTAATAAAAATAGAAGTAAATAGAAATAAAGAAATCCCCCCTGTAAAATCAGGATGGTAGATACCTTACAGGGTAATTAGATTCAAAACATAGAGAACCCCTCTAGGCAAAACCTTAAGTTACAAAAAAGATATACAGACAGAAATAGTTATTCTATTCAGCACAGTTCTTTTCTCAGCCATTTAAAGAAATCATAATCTAACACGTACCTAGCTAGATTACTTACTAAAAGTTCTAAGACTCCATTCCTGGTCTATCCCTGGCAAAGACAGAATATAGACAGACACACATACCCTTTGTTTCTCTCCCTCCTCCCAGCTTTTGAAAGTATCTTTTCTCCTCATTGGTCATTTTGGTCAGGTGCCAGCGAGGTTACCTTTAGCTTCTAAACCCTTTACAGGTGAGAGGAGCTTTCCGCTGGCCAGGAGGGATTTCAAAGGGGTTTACCCTTCCCTTTATATTTATGACATTTCGTTACAAGGTCGTATTTTGCCTCCCCCCACCGCGTGGTTACCCCCTCAACCCTCCCCCCTCCCCGTGGCTAACAGCGGGGAACATTTCTGTTCAGCCACAGGCAAACAGCCCAGCAGGAACGGGCACCTCTGAGTGTCCCCTGAAGAAAAGCACCCTATTTCAACCAGGTGACCATGAATGATATCTCACTCTCCTGAGGATAACACAGAGAGATAAAGAACGCCAGCAAACATACACTGCAATGCTTTGTTGTACAATGATTCCCGAGTACGTGTTACTGGCCTGGAGTGGTAAAGTGTCCTACCATGGAGGACGCAATAAGGCTGCCCTCCCCAGAAACCTTTTGCAAAGGCTTTGGGAGTACATCCAGGAGAGCCGTGAATGCCAGGGCAAATTAATCCTTTCACATGCTTGCTTTTAAACCATGTATAGTATTTTAAAAGGTACACTCACCGGAGGTCCCTTCTCCGCCTGCTGGGTGCAGGAGGCAGCCTTGGGTGGATTCGGGGGGTACTGGCTCCAGGTCCAGGGTGAGAAACAGTTCCTGGCTGTCGGGAAAACTGGTTTCTCCGCTTGCTTGCTGTGAGCTATCTACAACCTCCTCCTCATCATCATCTTCTTAGTCCCCAAACCTGCTTCCGTGTTGCCTCCATCTCCATTGAAGGACTCAAACAACACGGCTGGGGTAGTGGTGGCTGAACCCCCTAAAATGGCATGCAGCTCATCATAGAAGCGGCATGTTTGGGGCTCTGACCCGGAGCGGCCGTGCTCCTCTCTGGTTTTCTGGTAGGCTTGTCTCAGTTCCTTAAGTTTCACGCGGCACTGCTTCGGGTCCCTGTTATGGCCTCTGTCCTTCATGCCCTGGGAGATTTTGACAAAGGTTTTGGCATTTCGAAAACTGGAACGGAGTTCTGATAGCACAGATTCCTCTCCCTATACAGCGATCAGATCCCGTACCTTCTGTTCAGTCCATGCTGGAGCTCTTTTGCGATTCTGGGACTCCATCATGGTCACCTCTGCTGATGAGCTCTGCATGGTCACCTGCAGCTTGCCACGCTGGCCAAACAGGAAATGAGATTCAAAAGTTCGCGGTTCTTTTCCTGTCTACCTGGCCAGTGCATCTGAGTTGAGAATGCTGTCCAGAGCGGTCACAATGGAGCACTCTGGGATAGCTCCTGGAGGCCAATACCGTCGAATTGTGTCCACAGTACCCCAAATTCGACCCGGCAAGGCCGATTTGAGCACTAATCCACTTGTCAGGGGTGGAGTAAGGAAATCGATTTTAAGAGCCCTTTAAGTTGAAATAAAGGGCTTCATCGTGTGGACGGGTGCAGGTTTACATCGATTTAACGCTGCTAAATTCGACCTAAAGTCTTAGTGTAGACCAGGGCTTTAATGCTAGGGGTGTGATTTGCAGCTTAAGGGGACGTACGTGCATTATCTTTGATTGAGATAGTATGCTAAAAATAGAGGGTGGCCACAGCAGTGTGAGTGGAGGGACAGGCTAGCCGTCCCACATACGTCCCTAGTGTCTCTGACAGGCACATACCCAAGTAGCTAGCCCTTTCCACCGCTCAAGCTGCCGTGACGACTATCTGTTTTTAGTACAGAAGCTCGATGATAGCTAGCACAAGTATATCTCCTCGAGCTGAGAATCATACCCCAAGCTTGAAGTGTAGACATACTCTGGGAGGTAGAGAATATATTATTCCCTATTTACAAATGGGGTGCTGAGGCACTCAGAGACTAAGTCTCTGGAGTCCCAGGCTAGTGCCCTAACCACTGGACCATCTTTCCACTCTGCCTGCTTTTGGGGCTATTTGGTTAAGTTCCAGAATTTAACCAATTTACTGGGGACAGAGCATCCCATCAATGCACACTAGTTTTGGATTTGTTTGTTATTCCCAGCTGGTTCTGGCAAATCAATCAGTCACAGGACTGGTCAACTTTCCAATCCACTGCTTACAGAGGAAGGCAGAAATAGTTTGTTCACATACTGCGAAACACAAGTAGCTCACTACTGCTCAAGTTTTCTGCAGACCTTGGTTCATCTTTCTTTGCATTTTTCATCATACCCTAAAGTTTCCAGGCAGTTTATTTCAGGATGGGACTGTTAATAAGCCACAAAATATACAAGACAGGAATGTTCAGGTTATCTTAATTGCTAAATGTTTTGTACGCTGTTTTCATTTAAAAAAAAAGAAAATTAAGATTATGCATGTTTAATCTTTAACCAAAAGGAACAATCATTTCTATCAATTCTGTTAAATAGATTGTGGTTGCATCTACTAAATTATTTTCTTTTCCCGAAAGTCAGTTTTTCCCCCCAAAAGTAAAAAGGTCTGAATGTTTTCCTGAACAAAACCAACATTCTGGTACAAGATCAAGGTTGCTAGGGAGATTTCCCATACATCCTCCTATTGGCCAGGTGGGAAATACTACTTCTATCAGCATATTAGCAAAAATAGGAAGTGCAGAAGCATATGTGATTACGTTTTAAGCATCAAAAAAAGGTTTGGCGTTGGTTTGAGTTTGGGGTGAAGATTTGGCTCAGATCTTATTTTATCCAAACCCAGTTGCCCATCCTGCTTTACTTGAAATTAGTTGTAGAAATGTATCTTTGATCAAAGACATAAATAAACGTGTGTAACCCATACATGTAAACTGTAATCCATGCAAATATGCCAAAAAAAAACAACAACCAGGAAACAATCTGTGAATATTACAAATAACTGGTTAATGGATATTGAACGTAAGATGCTGGTTAAAGATACTGTTAGATGCTTATTTTCATTCATCTGAAGGAACCAATCAGCTAGAAAAAAATGGAAAGTAAAGAAGTTACTTGTAAAGATATATTTTTGAAGCTAATAGTAGCCCTGAGAGCTTCCAGACTCCTGGCTCCATGGCAGGAAGTCCCAGGTTTTCTCAGTGACTGAACTAGCTCAGTGGCAGCTCTGTGGCAGGGCATCCGGAAGCCCGAAGAGACATGGCTGAACCAGGAACCTCAGACTTGGGCTCTCTGCCATGGAATTTCATTTTGAAATTTTCAAAATAAATGCTTCAATTATTTGTCAACTGAATTTTTTGGAACGTTCCTTCCGTGGGAAATTTTCACTTTTTGTTCTGAAACAGAATGATTTTTTTAAAATCAAAATTCTAGAATGTCCCACAGAAGGGACATTCTGATGTTCAACCAGCTGTAGTATCATCTACCACAAACTGTTAATTTCCTTATTGTAGAATTCTCTATAGTCTTGCCTGTTACATACAAACTTTACAAACAAATGCTCTTGGGGCTTGAGTCAAAGTGCCATGAAGCATGAGGAGGGAGACTCTCATGTGAATAATTCTTGGCACAGGGTTGGGTGCCAAGGAAAATCTCTTAATGTCATTAGAGGACACTTTAATCCAAAAATATGTTTTAAGGATCCAAGATTCCCTGTTCCTTCTCCATTTAAAACACCATTATCAAAATAACCTCTCCAAATTAACAGAGTTACACTGATTTATCCCAGCTGGGGATCTGATCTCATGTTTTTAATTTCTTAATAATAACTTGCATATTTCTACTGGAATATTCAACACTTTGATATTAAGCAACAGTTTTTATCTTGTGAACAAGGCATAAATCTCACTTTATACATTAGAATTTCAGAGAATATTATATTTGACTCTGTGCAGTCACTATGTCATGTATTGATTGTATTTTATACACCCTTAGACATCTTCAATAAAAATAAATAAATAAAAAACTTGGCTTAGTGGACAAGTTATCAATATTGTGGTTAAACTAAAGATTACTTCTTCCTGTGTTTACATTTAGGGTATTCCAGACTCCCCTCTAAACATTGTACCCTAAGTCCAGAAGATGTTGGATCCAATTTATATCCCCATTTACACACAAATTGAACAAAGATCCCTGAAAACACATAGAATTTTTGTTCATAAGGCCATCTCAGCTGTATTTTGTTCCTCTCCATATCCTCCGGGGTTACGGTACAAGGCTCTGCAAAAAAAAGAAACGGCACTTTAGTTATTTGCACATGGGTCTGACCTGGACATTTGACTCAACAGCACTTTCTTTGTAAAGTATGTATTTGCAAATGCTTCAAATAAATAAAAAGATCAGTGCTATTTTCTCTTTGCCTCTGATGTTACAGAGACAGGTGCTCCAGTAAAGAGTGGTTTCAGAGTAGCAGCCGTGTTAGTCTGTATTTGCAAAAAGAAAAGGAGTACTTGTGGCACCTTAGAGACTAACCAATTTATTTGAGCATAAGCTTTCGTGAGCTACAGCTCACTTCATCGGATGCAACTAAGGTGCCACAAGTACTCCTTTTCTTTTTCCAGTAAAGAGTGTAGACCTTCTTCCCTTCTGTCATAGATTCTAGCAAATGCCCCCTTGTGGACACGTGCTAAGTCCAGCCATTGCCACAATTTTAAGGTCCCTAGGCACACTCTCAGGGCTCAGACCTTTCATGTCCAGGGCTCAGACTGCTGTCCAATTGCCTAGCGCTTGGATGGAAAGATGACTCTTCAGAGTTTCTTGCACCTAAACCCACCCTATCCCAGAACTCCACCCAAAAGGTGTGAAGCTCCTGGTTTACAGTTTAAGACTCCCAGGGGCACACAACAGTTAGGAAGAAGTTCACACACACACACTTTGCACAGCATGTAACACATTTGCTCTTTTACTTAATATAAAATGCTGGAGAGTATAGACCACACAAAATAATAAAGCTCTGAGACTGCAGTGTCCTACACTAGTTCACCCTGCTCTTGTGTGTCCTTGAGGAACCTTTTGGGTCCAGGAAAGTAGGCAGTTCCCTGCCTCATTCAGCCTGTCACATGCTGGCTGGTCTCTGTCCCGCATGGAGTTCCTTACCCAGCTTGTGTGACCTTGTTCTCTCCTGCCCCATTCTTCTTCCTGTCTGGCCTTCTCTGTTCCTGTTTGGTTGGCTATTTAAATCCCACCAGCTTCCTTTGTTTTGTGTTTTGTGTCACTCCCAACTGCTCCAACCTTTCTTTCTCCCTTCAGGATGCAGCTGCTTTTCAGCATAACCTTTGTGTCATTAACTGTAAATATTTCCCATTGTCCCTCTCTGGTGTGTACCTGCTACAGGACTTGTCAGCAATGGTGGATCCATATACAAATTGGCAGTTTTCCATAATACAATGCCACAATATCAACCAGATTTCATAAACTGTACAGACATAGTCCCAATTCATCTCCTGATGGAGAATTATGCAATCAAATGTCTATGGGGAAAATTTCTTCCCAATTAGAGCTAGGAAAATAGTGAGAGTAAATAAATATCCACAGATATTCTCTTGACTTCTAATTCATTTCTAATTCACTTTGGGAAAGAGCAGGAGCTTTTGTGGAGCGCAAACAGCTCCTGGGGACCAGAAGGATGAAGCAGAATGGCTGGATGAAAGCCACAGGCTATACTCAGGTAGCCAGAATATAATGAATGCCAGGCTTTTAGCCTTAGGAAGAGGAACATTATTCTTAATTAATTATTATTATTATCTGCTACATGATGCATAGAGAGTAGAGCTAGTCAGAAAATGAGGTTTTCTTCTGCTAGAATTTCTAACTTTTCAGCAAAATAATAATTGAAAAAAATTGTTGGAAATGCCACCATAGTGCCTTATGGTAGTTATAGTTCATCCGTCTCACGATCCCATTCTCCTCAGGCTCCCTGGTTGGACTGCATTTCCCTTGATATGCCATGGTCTCCCCCACTGGGTGAGGATAAGTGGTGCATCATGGAAATCCCTGGCCACAGTTCATCATGGGAGATGTATTTCAGCTGGGGAGCCCAGCCTACAGTGGAGGATGCCACAGTTGAAGCATTGGAACTACAAGTACCAGGAAGAACCACCACAGCATATGCAAATACAAATTTTTGGTCAGAAACTGAAAACTTTGATTTTCAAGTATTTGTTTTTTCAACAACAAAAAATAAAAACTTTATACAGAAAGAAGAAATTTTTGTGAAAAAAAATCAGTCAAAAACCCAATTTTCAGTCAAAAAATGTTTAGATGGAAAATTTTTGACCAGCCCTAAAAGGGGAGTCACATCACTCACACAAGCATCATACAAATACCTTAGGCTCAGTCATCAATGCTCATGCTCAGCACCATCTGTGGAGGTGGCAAAGATTGTCTAAAGGCCACTTTTATGCCTCCCCTGATCCTGGAGACAGCTGCGGACTGATCCCCACCCCATATCTCTGCAGAATTTAGAGCAGCCACAGGACTACCCCAACTTACAAAAGCTAGAATGGTCTCCTAGGGACTGTTCTGCTAGCCAGAAATTTGTTCAGTGCACCTCAATCTGGTCCTGCCCCCTTTGGCCCCTGACATAACCCCTCCACACCCCAGATGGTTCCAGCTTTGTGCCATCCCAGGAGTCTCCTCAAGCTGAGAGAATCCTCAGCTGCCCCTTAAAATACTCTGCTCTGGTAATACAAATAAATAGTAAATAATAAATTGTAATAAATGATAATAAATAAATTATAATATTTTTGCTTTTCCAGTATTTCACAGTGACCCTAGCAGAGCCCAGAATCTGTCCCATTTCACTGTTGTGAAATCTTTACATAAATAAGACCCAGAAATTCAGGGCTAGAATTCTGCAGTGAGCATCAGGAGCAGAAACAGAAGCAACATTCTCATCACATGGACAGAGCATTACACAAGAAGCTATGCACAATCGTGGAAATATGGGATCGCTCCTACCCCACCCTCATTTGAACCTTTTCTCATAAGAATGTAAAGATGCTGATGAAGACAACTCTTGTGTAATGAAATGTAACAAAAGCCCCAGACTTTAGAGACAGAAACAGGAATGGCTCTGATATGTAGATAGGTACTAGTGCTAGCCTGAGTTCTGTGTTGCCGACAAATACCAGAGCCCACATACGGAGTCTACTAATTTTTTCCTCTTTCCTATTTTCCACATTCTATAATCCCTAATTATTAACTAACTGAATTCTAAGGGACTCCAGGAAAGGAGGCAACAAATTCCATATTCTCTGTGTGTAAAGAAGACAATCACTGGCAGGTTTTCCCATTCACTGCTTTATGGGGCATGTACTCATTGGCGCTCAGAATCCTTTCTGGTTATTTTCCACCACCACCATCTCCATGGGTTTCACCTCTGCTACTAGTCTCATACTCTGGCTATGGGTATTGTGTGTAAGCAGGCAGCGTTGTTCATCTTAAAAAATAACACAGCTTCATAACTCACTACTGTCCTTTTTCATATAATTGATTTTTGTACATACCTAAGCAAACCGGTGGGTCTGTCCATTGTCCAGAGTCACATCTAACACTTTGAGGTCCCTTCAATATATGCAAACTTTTGCATTTATATTCCACTGTTGAATTTAGTACATATTGTTTTAATGGGAATGAAACAATGTCTCCATTATCAATTCTTGGTGGAGGCCCACACTTTCCACCAGCCTCTGAAATGAAGTATAGAAATAGAAAATAAAACTACTGGGCAGCATTTAGTTACTGTAAATGCTGTAATATGACAGTACAGCACTATCAATTCACTCTAATTTGGAGACCAGGAAAAATCAAAGGAAAAAGTGAAAAACATCTATCCTGATATTGGAACAGAAACCAAAATATTAAAAGTCATACGGACATTCAAGTTGCAGCAGTACTGTATGAAACTGATGGCAAACTAGGGTAACAAGATGCTCTAGCTCTTCATGAATTGGTTCTGGGTGGACTTTGAAGCAGGGAATGTATCCTGTTTTGAAATCCTTTGGCTTGCCAGTCATTTCCACCATACTAATCACACCATACCAACTTAATATTTGACACACAAAGTGAAGGAGGCTTTGACACAATTCATCTTGTGCCGAGGCTTCTTATTTGTGCTAGTGTTCCTACTTCTTGTCACTCAAGTAGTCACTGGCCTGTGCAGAGCCTCATTTCTCCATGAACATGTTAACCACTGAGGTATTTCAGACAGTGGTTGAGTACATTAGAGCATTAGATACTCTTCCTGTGGTGACTAAGTATTGAGAGGAGGAGGAGGAGGAAAGAGAATTAAGAGAGATGAGAGATGGAGGGTAAAAACTAGGTAAGAGGATTCAAGTTAAGGAGAGAAATGGAGAAAACGGGTTAAAAAGTGTAACATAAAACACAAAATGAAAAAAGGAAGAAATACTGACTAGATAAGAAAATGAGCAATGAGAGTTCAACAAAGAAATTAAACAAAAGAGAAAAAGAGGAGGAAAATAAAAAAAGGAAACATGCCAAGGAGAAAAAACAATGGTAATAATAAGAAGTGATGTAATCATGAATGGAGTTAATGCTTCGCTCTCTGGAAAAGGCCTTGGGCCCAGCAGATTAACAATGGATTATACAAATATAGGAAAGAGAAGCACCACTCATCATTTGATAGTTACTCTCAATAAATATCAAACGATAATGATCTGATTAGTAAAATAGCCCAGAGTGGCTAAAGGGGCTGCAAAGGATTGTTTCTGCACGGGGAAGTCATCAGCTGAAAAAGGCAGTGTCTGGAGGGATTGTGTTGGGGCAGAGATGACCTGCAGCATGTACCCCTAGCCAGTTCTGAGCTGAGGAGTTGTCTCTTATGGTTTTTCAACCACCATTGGCCTCAGAACCAGGCTCAAAGCCACTTTTCCCCCACTCATCCTCAGCTGTGCTTACCTTATACTCGGCACAGCTGAGGAACTGGCCCCGTGCTTGAAGGCACTGGCCCACATTGGGAGCCATGTGTAGCCTTTCCACCCTAAGGAGAATTCTGGAAGCCACTGTGCCATAGGGAGGGAACACCTCCTGAGCTCAATGATGCACAGGGGGTCTGTGCATGCTGCACCACCCCTAAGGAAAGAGGGGGTGGTGTTGCCAACTCTCAGGATTTTGTGATGAGTTACATGGTATTTCATGTGCTGTTGTTTTTTTTTTTTTTAATTCCAACTCCTGGAGTTATGTTATTATGTGAGAATTTCAGCTGTCATTAAAAAAATAAAAAGATGATGATCCTCATGGACGTGGAGGAGCACTTGAAAACATGGCCCAGAGGGTTAAAAAAAAACAGAAGACAGACCCCAAATTTATTATTTTTAAATATTTTATCATTGTTTAGTGCATCTGATGAGTTTAGCAGGCCTTATTCATAATTACTGAAAGCTTGAGGTTGGCAATACAAGGGGAGTGTTCTCCCTTTTGTGGCTGGCCAGATCCTCTAGCCAGTGTGAGCCAAGGCCCCTCCCCTTTCTGTCCTCTTTCCAGAAGGAACTAAAGGGCAACAGGCTCTGTACTGAGAGCAGGGACTGCAATATATGATTGTTTCCCCCGTCCCCCTCCCCTCCCCCCCACCAAAAAAATATTAACGGAAATACCCTGGTTTTATTTTATTGTCAAAAGAACTAGAAAATTAAAATATTATATTTGTGGAAAATGTGTGTGTTGTGAGAAAAGATCTTTCTGCTGAAAAAAATTAGTTGGAAATGTTTCTGTCTACTCTAGTTATTAGCAAAGGAAGATTCATAAGCTCTTTGAGGCAGGGGCGGTCTCTTTATGCATATGGCTACAGTGCCTAGCACAATGGGTCCCTAATACTACTATTTTGGGGAAGTTCTATGGCCTGTGTTATACAGTACGTCACACTAGATTATCAAATCGTATCCTTCTGACCTTGGACTCTATGGATTTTCCTGCCCAAATAAGCAGGTTTCCTAAATAGCTGCCCAAATAGCTATGGTTTCCTAAAATCAATTGCAGTCTATAGCACTTTAAATGGTGGGGCAATGTTTAAAGAAACTGTATTTTTTTTCTGAATTTAGAAGTTAACTTAGTCTTTTAAAAGACCTTTTACATTTTGTTCATATTTCATCAATTTAACTTTTCATTTATTTTTTATAAAAGTCATAATTACTTAAAATGGTTTACATTTATAGTATGATTTTGACTTTAATGTATATAAATCAATAAACTGCTATTAAAAATAAACCATTCCAATCGTAATGATACCGGTGGCAGCTGGACAAGAATGTCTTACTCTTTTTCAAGACTACATTGCTTCTGCCAGAGAGAGATTATAACGAGGAGTCCTTGTGGCACTTTAGAGACAAACACATTTATTTGGGCATAAGCTTTCATGGGCATGAAGTGGGTTTTAGCCCACAAAAGCTTATACCCAAATAAACGTGTTAGTCTCTAAGGTGCCACAAGGACTCCTTGTTGTTTTTGCTGATACAGATATCACGGCTACCACTCTGAAACCAGAGAGATTATAGAATATATTCTACTTCTTTAACTGCATTACCACCTCCAGCTTCAAATTACATTTTCGTAGTATTTTCCTGCAAATAAAAGGGAAATGGCAACACCATAAGCACACTCATATTATTGCCACAACATTAAAAATAATAATTTTAATGAGCAGAGGATGTTAACATTTACTCTAAGAGTACGATAACTTTATAGCTAATGGAAGAGGAACCATATCACTTATTTTTCTGATTTTTTGTTCTAAAAAGATAAAGAGAGTGGTTAGCAGCAAGATTTGGGAGGAGAGTAGGAATTTGGGATGGAGCAGTATAAGGAAATGTCATAGCCAGGGAGGAAGTTATAATTTATAAGACTGAGAATAAGGAGCTTCACTTTGATGAAGAAAAAGAGATCAAGTTAAGGAAGGGCTTTAAACAGTGGTAGAGTGGTTGACATGGTCACAGCAGCAAGAGAGCGATTAAAAGGGGCAAGTTTTGAATGTGGGGGTCAGGGAACTTGCAGCAGTCAACGTGGTGAGTAGCTGTGTGATATTTCACTTCTTCGATGTGTTCACTAAAGGCAACAGGATTTTCTTTTAATTGAAAGTGGGGATTAGAGAGGGTGCGTGCACGCACATAGTTTAGTGTCATGATAGTAGTAAACTACTAGCAATTTGGAGATTGGTATTGTGTTGAGTGTATGTTTTGATTTCTTTCAATTTTATTGTTTTCATTCTTGGGAGGAAATACAACTTGAACAATGCAAAGTTAATGATTTTGTGTGTATGCAAATAGAGAGGAATAAGTGATACTTCTTACAAAGCTTAGGTGTGAGGAGAGAGAAGCTGAATACAGTCCTGGAAGATGGACAGGAGCTGGGAGGTATCACAGTCATAGGGAAGTGAGGGAGAGGAGTTTGGAGGAAAGGCAAATGTTATTACAAACTAAGGGCCTAGTGCTGCACCCATTTAAGTCAATAGGAATTTTTCCACTATCTATAATGGGAGCAAGATCAGGCCCTAAATAATTATCTTAATATGAATGCCTCCCTTTAAATGGATATTTACTGGACACATCCATTCACTTACTGTGCAGAGACATGGGTGCTGCAGGGGTTCTGTCTCACACCCACAGGCTGTAAGAAGAAACTAGAGCATGGTTGGGGCTCCTCTGGTTTTATGCCCTCGGCTACAGGACATTGGAGAGCATCCAGGATGCAGGCGTACCAGACTTGGAATACATGTGATTAGCTGATTTTTCCCAGATAATCTTGTATACGTCCTATATTGTAAACTGTAATTGAACTCAGTGAGAGAGTGACACCCCCCTCCCCATTTTGTAAATACTCTCTGGAAGCTTGAAGTGCTTCTCAAAAAAACCTCACTGCTTAATGATACCTGACCAGCGAATAACCAGTGCTAAACTACATGGGTGCTTCTGTCACTGGCAGATCCTGGCCCTTGATTCATAAGCTGCTAGCACCACCTATCAGAATAGGGTTACATAGTGAATTGCATTGTACAGGTGCTTTGTGAGCCCGTGGATCCCAACTGCATGGGGATGTGGACCAGTACACTGGGTTACCGGTAGAACATTATTCCATGTGATCACACAACTTGGCCATCAAATTAACATAATGTGGATGTTATTAAATTGAGGACTATTGCTCCTCAAATTATGACGTTTTAGTGTTTTGAGATTTTTTTTGCCTTAGATTATTGTTCTAGACTTTATCTTCTGCTTCTTTCCATAAAGTGAAAACATGATAATAATTTCTGTCTTAGATTAATTCAAAAAGTTATAATGTACTCTATACCCTCTTTTAGTCTTTTTTCCTTTTAGGGAAGTAAGGGTCCCCCCTTCTCCAAGGAATGGAGACATCCCTCCCTTCTTCTTGCCAAAATATGCTTCAGTTTCAGCAGGGGAAGACAATTGCCAAACTTCTCAGAAAATACTAGGATCTGAGGCCACACTCCAGCAAAGCGTCTTTAAGCACAGGTAGTGCCATTGCCATCAAAACTAGCCATGTAGATTTCAAGTAGTAATAATCTTTCTTAGTGTGAGCCATTCAGTAACAGCAGCAATATCAGTCTGACACTGTCCCAGACTAAACTCTTCCTCTTAGCTCTGCCAGAGATGAACACTGAAAATATCCTGACATGTAAAAAAGAGGGTTTACATGAGGACACAACATTTATCAAAAAGCTAAAACGCAATCTTGCCTGTTGAAGCCATTCCATTTTCTATGAAACAGTCAGGGGGCTACAGAGCCATTGAGAATGACTCTATGGCCCAGTGGTTAGCGATTCACCTGATATATATGAGTCCCAAGTTCAAGTCCCTGTGCTAATGAACATTTTAGTTACTTAATTTGTTAGACAAAGTGGAACAGCTGAATAGGAGAGCCTGAGAAAGACATATGCTAGAATATGCCATTGTCCGGTAGGGCAATCAACAGGGCAACCTGAGTTTAAGTCCCTGCTCCACATCAGTATTTGGACTTAAGGCTCCTCCTACAGGGTGAATGCATGCCTGGGTATAATGGCATCACCACCTAGTGGTGTGAGCTTTTGAAAAAAGGGCTGACCTGACGTGGGTGCCTCATTACAGGAGAGAGTTCACCCCTGTGAATCCTGTGTAGAAAAAGGTGCTGAACTCCCACTGAGGAGCAAGGTTTAGGCCACACCCTTGTCCTGGGCATTCCCCAATGGCTGGTTGAGGTGCCCCCTTGCTCAACATGCTGGCTTTTGTGAATCCCAGTCTAAGGGTACATCTACTTTTGAGCTGGGAGCTGCCCAATCTAGCATCTAAAAGTAGCAGTGTGCAGCAGCAGCACCAGCAATAGCTTGGGCTAGCCAGCCGAGTAGGTAGCTGAAGGTCTAGCAGAGTTGTACTTGGGGAAGAAAGGCTACGCTAGTTCCTGTGTGGCGCTAGCTTGAGCACAACCAGGGCAGATATGTCTATGCCAGCTGGGAATCACACCTCCAAGCTCAAATGCAGACCTACTGTCAGGTGCCTGACTCTCCCCAGCCATTGGATAGGAAGCCTGGGCATTTAAGTTAGAAATAGGGAATCCATTAGGGAGATCAGTAACATTACCAGTGTAATAATGTGAAAATTTTCAGCCATCACACAATTTTGGGGAAATGGCCAGGGGGGGAGAAGGGGAGCATTGTTCAGCTTTTATAGTGTAGGAGTATGCTGCCCCAGGTCTAGAAGGTGGTTTATACATCTAGCATCCCATCAGTGTTCACTGTATCTTTATTAATTTGTCATTCTCACGTATGTGGATTCTGATAAGTTCATCTCTGTCACACCACTGGTCTAACTTCTAGTTTGTTGCATACAGTAGAAGGTAAGAATAGTCAATTTATTCACACGCTACCCAATGCATGCATCATTTTGCTATTCAAGGGGCTGCAGGCTTTCTTCTTTGTCTCTACTTTTCAACAAATCCTAAAATTCCTTCTCACCTGCCTTCAGGTTGGGTTATTAATAAAAAACATGCTCAAACAACAGATTTTTTTTAAAATTGCTAAATGAAATATACAACTCTTTAATTTTCAAAAGGAAAAAAAAGACATCATAAGTTTAAATTTTCATCAGAGAAGTGAATATAACTGTGTTAGATGTCTAGATAACATTATGGTTGCATGGACTAAAACATTTGAAAGAATGATAACCAACTGCTACTAGGGATGGGTGGAACTTAAAACAGTCTCAAGCCATAAATAAACCTCCGGATGTAGCAATTGGGCTATAAGCCTCCCAAGATCAAGGTTCCTAGTGAGACTTCCAGGAGTTCCTGATTTGGGCCAGAGAGAAATAGTGCTGCTTTCTGTTTCAGCAAGCAGGAAGTGCGGCCAAGTGTACGATTTCCCTTAAAGCTTCCTTTTCCAATTTTCATAAAAAAAGCTGTAGTTTGAACCTTTTTGCCCATCTATTGTTACTATTTTATGATTAGTTTAATATACATTGTGACAAAAGAAGTAATTACATGTATCAGTTCAGACAATCTATGATAAAATACTGACAAAGGAAATAATGTGTGAACATTACAAATAACTGGTTAATGGCATCTGCTCATCGGATTTGGGTTAAAATTATTTGCTTGATGCTTCTTTTTATTCATTCATAAGTACCTGTCAGAGAAAGAACAAATACTGGAAAATTAATTTAGTACATCAATTTTTTAAAACAAATATTACATACAAATCCCCTATGGGTCTCTCAGAGGAACAGAATATTGATTTCAGCACAACTCCTTAAAATTCACACTGGAACAAACTCCAGCAAGAGTAATTGCAGTTACTCCTGAACCGCAGTTCAACTACTGTTCATATTAAAAAGAAATATTTTATGTTATATATAACTTAAAAGCAGCATAGAACACCGTGCATTGATTTCATACATATTACTGTATTTTATCAGGATCCAGTGTGTAGTTACTAGCATTGGAAAGTGATGGAATTTTTGAAGCAGGGATCTTTATCCTGTTTCATCCTATAACTCTTTATCAGCTTCTTCCAGGCAGCCCTCTTCATATATATATGCGCATGAATGATTTGCTTCTGTCCCCAGTGCTATAAAGGGGGCATCATTTCTCAAAACACATTATTAGCAGTGGTGTGGGAATTATCACAATAATATAGGAGTAAGCCTATTATGGGAGAAAGATCAGCAATTACACATCTTCTATAGCAGAAGACAGGATAACTAGAATCATGTAAGACAAAATAGATTATTCCATCAATAGATTTGATAGTATTGTTGTATTGGAGGTTGCTTAGCTCACAGTAAGTGTGTCTTTAATCTATGGGTAGTCTCTTCACAGCAATGTAAGCCTAGGGTTCCTGAGACTCAAATCAGCTGACCTGTGTCAAGGAACCCTCGGCTTGAGCGTCTACACTGCATTTTAACCTGAGGTTAAGGATTTTCTGACCTGTGCTTGAACCTAGGGCTCTGGCATTCAGACCGCAGTGCACTGACCCAAGTCAAAATAACCCTATCCCAGAGTGCCTAGCTTCTCCTCCCCACTGTCCCCCGCCCAGTGTCGACACTCTAGCCTTATGAATATGTTGCATTGTGAGAAAACTACCACCAACTCAGTTTCCTAACTGTGATGATGCTATTGATGGGACTCAGGTGCCCATACAGAGCACATAAATACATACACTGCATAATTAACCCCTTTAGTCTTTAGGCTGTCTAAGTAGAATGACTGCAGTTTGAAAAGATGTTCTACCAAGCTACCATCTAATCTGAGAAATGGGCTCTCCAGCTCTAGGCTGAGTCACATGGGCAGGAAAATGCCCATGAACACCTATTCTGAGGGTAAGTTGGAAACCAGTCTCCAGGGCCATTGAACTATGAAAATGAAACTTTGCAATTCTTAAATTTTGAAATGGGATGGTCAATGAAGGTGCGTGTTTTGGTTGGGCTTATTTATTTTTGTCCATTTTTAAGTTTGACATAAAATACAGGATTCAAAGGAAAAAGACACAAATAACCCAGCCTGGCTGCCACTGGCTGCAGAGTGTTGAAGTGCATCCTCAGTGCTTGGGGTACAGTGTGCTCCAGGGGGATCCCTTATCCCTGCCCCCTGGGAGACAGGGATAAGGGATCCCCAGGAGGCTGTGGGGAATTTTTGGGCCTGGCTCCCACTCACCGCCCTGACAGCGGCGAGAGGCCAGATTGTTGGAGGATCGTCCCTTCCCTGGCTATACTGAGCTGGGAACTCTGCTGCTCCTCCTCCCTGCAGGGCAGCTGCTGAGACCCCACTCCACTCTCAGGCCTCCCTTGCCCTCCCTGGGGCTGTGTGTGCAAGGGTGTCCAGGAAGTGTGCACCAAAATCTGGCTGTGCTCTTGTGACCATGAAGCAGCTGTCTTTGCAAAAAGCATGCATGGTTTGCAGTGGAGAGTGATCAGAAAAAGCTATCTGGTGGTGTGCTTTCAGACTGATGTTCAGCAGGCAATGGGTTAATGCTGATCTGAGCTGCTGCCATTTTCAAAGGCAGGTGTGGAATCCATTTGTAATAGAGTGCAGCACCAGAGATTATAGGCATCTAGAGCCCTGAGGGGGATTCCCCAAGGAACTCTGGGATACATCCAGAGGACTTCCAGGACCTGAGACAAGCTGGGGCTATGTGCACACAGGAAAGCAATAGGGCTTGATCCCTGAGTCCTAGCACTACAGCGTCCTGGCACCTTAAGTATGAGATCTTGGTTAACAAAATTGCTGTGTGGATACAAGGGGGGGGTTAGGCTTGAGCCAGGGCTCAAGACCAGGTTTAGACTGCTGTGTAGACATACTCAGTGAAGTTGATATGAAAGATGACTATCATGCCTTCAGGCTAAGTGACGAAGCACTTTCATGCATTTCTGGTTGAATGGCTTCTCTGGGGACTGATAATGGGAGGGCTGCAGATTAAATGATGGAAGTGTGTGAGTGAGTAAGAAGCAGCCAGAAAGCTGCAGAGAACCAGTGGACAGCAAGAGAAGAATTGGTAGCATGGCCTGGTAGAAATCCAAAAGAGACCTCCTTGATCAGAACAGTGACTGTAAAGGTAGGCTTGGATTGTGAGCAAGGAAACAGCCTGCTGTTGTCTGATCCAACTGTTCAGAGAAACAGGATGTTGTGTACATTCTTTGTAAACAACAAGGATTGTGTCATGAAAACACCTGTCTGTCTACCTCCATTTTTCTTCCTCACACAAATCAAGGCAGAAGACCCTGACTATTGGCTAAACGCTTAGGCCAAAAAGGGCAAAGTCAAAGATGGGCAAAAGAAATTAAAACAGGAGATGGAGATTTTGTAAAAAGGTATTGAAGCAGCAGTGGAAGCTTTCCTATGAAGGTATGAGAGATGATTCAGAGTCTGAGTTAAAATATTTTTGGGGGCGGCAGATATGAAGTCACTGGGCAGCTTGAGAAGCCCGGCTGTGACATTCCCAGTCTGAAATAGAAAGGCAGATAAATAAGGTGATCAGTAAATTGACTGTCGGATCAGAAGGGTTCAAACTAACTTATGGGACAACAGGAAAGTTTTTCCCACCATATAACGTGTTAGCAGCGATGAGCTCCAGCAAGGAATTAAAGAGCTACAAAAATCAGCATGAGAGGGAAATAAAAAGGAGTGTAGACCACAATGGAAGTCAGCTGCCTGAATGAGGAATTGGGCCAGCTAGAGAACTTAGGTAAGACAAGAACACTTACAAAACCTTTCTGCTCTGTTGGTAACCTAAACAGGCCCAAATGTCAGAGGAAGATTGTCCCGGCTCAAGTAATAGAGCTCACAAGCAAAGTAACCAGTGTATCTCTTTAACCCACCATTTGTCTTCTTTATTTAGATTGCAAGCTGTCTAGGTCAGGAACCATGATTTCCCACATGTTTTTATGGCACCCATCACAATGGTGCCATTGTATTTTTTAAACAGGAGAAATCCCTAGTAAAAATTAACATGTTTTAGTCAAGTGATTCACTAGTATTGTAGTTTAATTGGGGATCACTTACCTCTTCTCTTACACTTAGGATATGCCAATTTCCCCTCCACACACTGTACTCTAAATGCAGAAGATGCTGGATCCCTCACCTATCCATTTTTACAGTCAAATTCAACAAAGTCTCCACTTTCTAAATTCAGTCTTGTTTCCAAGCTCCATTTCAGCCCAATATTGTTTTTCTCCATATCTTCTGGGGATGTTATACATAACTCTGGGAATAGAAAAATATAATTTAAGCATGTACATGTCGATCTGTCATTGGAAATTTGGTTCACTAACTGTATTGAGACTGACCCTGTCTAAAAAGGCTTTACTTAGCTCATTAAAATTGCAAAATATTTTCTGATAAGTTTTGAAATGTAAAAAAGAGATGGTAAGGTTGAGAGAACAAGGAGGAACTCTAGAAAGGGAGGCTTTCACACCAACCGGGGTCATACTGTGTGAAGGAAAAGAGAGGTGACTGGGACTAGATGAATAGAGAGAGAAGCTGCTGGCCAGATTTGGTTGCCCTCCAAAATTTATTAGGGTCCTAAGGCTTCTTCACAATTAGATGACTGCCACTGTTCTCTATAACGACTTGGAGACTGACCCTTTAATCATCAAAACTGTGGTTAAGCAAGGATGCGTTATTGCCACAACCCTGCTCTCCATCTATTTAGCAGTCACTCTGGTCCTTGTTAAAGACCACCTCCCTGACTGGAACTGACGTTCAAAACAGAATGGATGGGTAGCTTTTTAATCTTAGACGTCTCTGCTCAAAGTCTAAAGTCCTGCAGGTGTCCATTATTGATCTTCAGTATGCTGATGACTGTACCATTCTTGCACACACTGAGAATCCACACCTTCAGTCCACACTACATTTTTTTGAACGAGCTTACTGAAGCCTAGGACTCTCACTTAATATCGAGAAGACTAAAGTGCTCCATCAGTCTGCTTTCTGGCCTTGCACATGATCCACCACAAATCACCATCGAGAGACAGACTTTGGAGATAGTTGAGCACTTCTCCTACCTCAGTAGCCAACACTCTCTAAGTGCAAAAATGCCAGTGAGATCCAGCACAGGATCCAGTGTACAAGTGCCTCCTTTGGGAAACTTCTCTGGTGCATTTTCACGGACCATGACCTATGGAAGAACACCAAGATTCAGGTCTATAAGACAGTTATCATCCCTACACTCCTCTATGGATGCAAAACCTGGGTTATTGACAGCACCTCAAGAGTTTTCAGAGGAACCACCAACGATGCTTCTGAAAGATCCTTCATATCAAGTGGGAAGATTGCCACATTAATACCAACATCCTCACTGAAGCCAATTCACCAGCATTGAAGCAATGACCCTTATCCACCAACTCTGCTGGGCTGGACTTTGTGTGTGGATGCCAGATTCTCACCTACCAAAACAAGCCCTCTATTCTCAGCACCACAGAATCTCAGTATGGTCAGAGATGCTGTGGTGGTCAGAGGAAGTGCTACAAAGAAACACTAGAAGTGTATCTCAAGAAAACGGATGTAGACATCACAAGCTGGGAGGAGCAGGCCACCAATCAAGTACAATGGTGCCACATCCTCCATCAGGCAGTGGCCCGCTTTGAGGAGAAGTGCTTTGCCCTCAAACTGAAATGAGAGACAGAAGAAAACTGTCTCCCAGCAGGCAGCTGACCTGTCAGGAAATGTCAGTACCTACTGCGGGCAGATCTGTGGTTCCAGTCGTCATCTCAGGACCCATATGTAAATCCATGGTAGAGATCATCCTCGAATCGAGGGCTCACCGATGATGAATCATATTGTATAAAGGAACAGTCTGCTGGAAGCGGGGACCAGATGAGCACAGGGAGACCCACAGACTCTGGTTCTATTTTACAATCTGGCCCCTCTGTGTCACTCAGCTGATGCAAGACGTTTACTGAGGTATAGGCTGTGAAGCTGAAAGCCGGGGGACCAGGGCTGTGACCTGATTGCTTTTTGACTTGGCAAAACCTGATCATCACTGTTATCCTGTGTGCCAGGCCACAATTCCAGAGGCTCAGATTTGGAGAGGATGGGGCAAAGGGCTCATGGGCCAGGCCACTTAGGCTCCTGGTGGTGGTGTTGCTGGTGGGGTGCCTAGGCAGAGGAGAGTCAGGAGGGAGGCAAATCTATGTCCCACACACACATACCTTAAATACTGTTGCACAGCTCCTGTCCTTAGGAATGGATAAACACAGGAGCTGGGGATTAATTGGTGGAGCTGTGTGTGTCCGAGTCAGAAGCTGCCAGAAAGCCAGTGGACAGCAAGAGAAGTCCTGGAAGAGTGGCTATGAGGAAAAGCTGTGAGAGTATTTTTTGGACAGAGTGCTGAATGTGAAGCAGGCTTAGAACTGTGAGCAAAGAAACTGCCTCATGATGTTTGTTCATTTTGCATTCAGAGAAATAGGACTTTGTTTACATTCTTTGTAAATTAAAAAAACTGCTTCATAGAAAACCTGACTCTAGCCCCAGTTTCTCTTCCAAACACAAAAAATGTGGTGGAAGACCCTGGGTACTGGCTAACCACTCACTCCAAAAAGGGTTACATCAAAGAAGGTCAAAAGAAATTAAAACAAGACCTGAAACAGGAGTGGGAGACTTCTCCAAAGAAATTAAAGGAACATTCGGTGGTGTCCCAGAAAGGTATGAGAAATGATTCACAATTTGAAAGAATATATTTGTTGGGCCAGCAACTACAAAGTCTCTAGGCAGATTGGGAATTTTGCCGCTGGGCTTCTCAGTCTAGAATGGCAAGACAGATAAAGGAGGTCACCAGGAAACTGATCCTCATGAATAGAAGGTTTCCCAGTAACTAGAGGAGATCAGGAAAGCTTTTCCCAATATGGTTCTTGTTAACAGTGATGAGCTCCAGCAAAGACTAAAGAAGGTAAAAAATCAGCTTCAGAGGGAAAGCAAATGAGTGCAGACCGCAATGGAAGTCAGCTATCTGAATGAGGAACTGGGCCAGCCAGAGAACTTGGGTAAGACAAGAACACTTACAAAACTTTTCTGCTCTGTTGGTATCCCAAAGAAGCCCACATGTCAAAGGGAGATGGTTCCAGCTCAAGTAATATAGGGGTTACTTTGCTTGTTACCTCTGTCTCTTTAACCCACCATTTGTCTTCTCTATTTTTTTAAACCTTAGAATTTCTCAGTATAAGTTACAAAATTTTAGTCAGGTGATTCACCAGTATTGTAGTTTAACTGGTGGTGACTTACCTCTTCTCTTACACTTACTCTAAATGCAGAAGATGTTGGATCCCTCACCTATCCATTTTTACAGTCAAATTCAACAAAGTCTCCACTTTCTAAATTCAGTCTTGTTTCCAAGCTCCATTTCAGCCCAATATTGTTTTTCTCCATATCTTCTAGAATGTTATACATAACTCTGGAAATACAAAAATATAATTTCAGTATGTACATGTGGATCTATTGTTGGAAATTTGATTAACTAACTGTATTGAGAGGTACCCTGTCGCCAAATGCTTTACTAAGCTAAATAAAACAGATGTATTTACAGAAAGATTTGAAAAGTAAAGGAGAGATGGTAAGTTTGAGAGAACAAGGAATTATAGACAAACAGGCTTTCACACAAATGCAGATGATCTTGTGGGAAGGAACAGAGAAGAGACCATGGCTAGATGAATAGCGAGAGAGACAAGGTTAGATTCTATTTTACAATCTGGCCCATTTGTGTCACTCAGCTCATGCAAATGGGCCAGACTCTAGTCATAGCTGGCCAACAGAATACTCCCCATGTAGAATGATACTCTCGCTCAGGCTTGAAAAGGAATTGAGGGCAGTTCACTCTCATAGTGCTAGATAACTAAAGTGTGGTGCACAAGACAGAGCTACATGAAATCTCCAATCAAAGGTGCAGGGGACGCAAGTGCACCTAGAATGGAGCACCCATTGGGACACTACTCAAAGAAGAATGAGAGGGAATTCCTGAGAAGGGGGCTTTCAAAACAACCATAGTCATACTGTATATAGGAACAGCCTGTTGGAGTCTGGGACCAGATGAGCAAAGAGAGACCCACACACTGACTCGATTTTACAATCTGGCCCCTCTGTGTCACTCAGCTGATACAAGGGATTTTACTAGGTATAGGCTATAAAGCCAGGGTGGGGGGTACCTGGGCTGTGGCCAGATTGTTTTTTGACTGGTCCAGACCTGATCAGCACTTTGATCCTGTGCGCCAGGTCACAACGCCACTGGCACTGATTTGGAGGGGATGGGATTAGGAGTTTATGGGCCAGGGCACTTAAGCGGCTGGCTGTGGTTGTGTTGGTGGCCTGCGTGAGAAGGGAAGAGGACAGTCAGGAAGAAGGTAAATCACGCACTCCTTAATTTTTGTTGCTTTGCCCATGCCCATAGGGATGAACAAACACAGGAGCTGAGGATTAATTGGTGGAGTTGTTTATGTCTGAGGTAGAAATTGCCAGAAAGCTGCAGGAAAGCCAGTGGACAGCAAGAGAAGCCCTGGAAGAGAGTAGCCCCGCAGAAAAATTGTGAAAGCATTTTTTGGACAGAGTGCTGAATGTGAAGGCTGGCTTGGAATTGCGATCAAGTAAACGGCCTCCTGTTTGATCCTCCTATCTTCAGAGGAACAGGACTTTGTGTACACTCAAATAAAAAAAGCTGCATCATAGAAAACCGGACTCTATCCCCTATTCCTCTTCTTAACACAAAAAAGAAGTTGGAAGACCCTGACTATTGGCTAACCACTCAGGCTAAAAAAGGTTACATCAAAGAAGGTCAAAGGAATTAAAACAAGACCTGAAACAGGAGTTGAGGTCTTCACTAAGGAAATTGAAGCAACATTTGGTTGTTTCCCAGATAGGTGTGAGAAATGACTCACAGTCAGAGAATATATTTGTTGGGTCAGCAGCTACAAAGTTTCTAGGCAGATTGAGAAACCCAGCTGCAACACTCCCAGTATAACATGGCAAGACAGATAATTGAGAGGACCAGCAAACTGACCCTCATGGATAGAAGGTTTCCCAGTAACTCGAAGAGATCATGAAATCTTTCTCCAACATGGAGCTTGCTAACAGTGACGAGGTCCAGCAAGGACTTGACTTTAGGAGCTAAAAGAATCAGTTTCAGAGGGCAAGCAAATGAGTGCAGACTGCAGTGGAAGTCAGCTATCTGAATGAGGAATTGGGCCAGCTAGAGAACTTGAGTAAGACAAGAAAACTTACAAAACTTTTCTGCTCTGTTGGTAACCTAAACAGGCTCAGATGTCAAAGGAAGATTGTCCCAGCTCAAGTAAAGCAAAGTAACCAGTGAATCTCTTTAATCCACCATTTGTGTTCGATTTAGATTGCAAGCTGTCTGAGTCAGGAAGCATGATTTCCAACATGTTTCTATGGTACCCATCACAATTGTGCCATAGTATTTTTTAAATCTGAGAATTCCCTAGTAAAAAATTAATACATCTTTTAGACAGCTAATTTACCAATACTGTCGTTTACTGGAGATCACTTACCTCTTCTCTTACATTTAAGATATGCCAATTTCCCCTCCACACACTATACTCTAAATGCAGAAGATGTTGGATCCCTCACATGTCCATTTTTACAGTCAAATTCAACAAAGTTTCCACTTTCTAAATACAATTTTGTTTTCGAGCTCCATTTCAGCCCAATATTGTTTTTCTCCATATCTTCTGGGGATGCTGTACATGGCTCTGGAAATAGAAAAATATAATTTCAGTATGTATATGTGGATCTATCATTGGACATGTGATTCACTAACTGTATTAAAACTGACCCTGTCCCCAAATGCTTTACATAGCTAAACAAAACAGGGAAATACTTTCAGATAAGATTTGAACAGAAAAGGAGAGTTGGTATGGCTGAGAGAACAAGAAGGAGCTCTAGAGAAGGAGGCTTTCACACAAACCGGTCCAGGTTTTTGTTAGAGTAGGCATCACTAAGGAGATCCTGACAGACCAATGGACTTCCTTCATGTTGAGAATAATGAAAGACTTAAGTACCCTGCTCCGCATCCAAGCCTTGTGGATCTCGGTCTACAATCCCCAAACAGATGGTCTGTTTGAGTGATTTAACCACACTCTCAAGAGCATGATCCAAAAGGTGGTGGCCCAAGGCAGAAAAGACTGGGATACCCTCCTACCGTACCTGATGGTTGCGATACAAGAAGTTCCCCAGGCATCTACTGGACTCTCCACCACAAGAGTGAACCACCTCCCAAGTAGGTAGTACCGTAGAATCCTCATGGCTCATTTAACTGCTAGGCATTTCTTTTCTACTATGGCATACTGTTGCTCCTTGGATGTGGGGTTTCTTAGAGGAATGGCCTGGGGTACCGCGTAGTGTAGTCCAGGATGATGAGTATGCTTTGGTGGCCCCAGGCCGATCTTTCTAGTGGGCCCACTAGATCCATGGCTATCCTTTCAAAAGGGACTTCAATTACAGGCAAGGGTATCAACGGGGCCCTTAACTGAGGTCGGGGGCTATGCAGCTGGCACTTTGGGCAGGAGCTGCAATAGCACTGGACTTCTGATACCCCCACCCAGTAGAACCTCCTTATGACTCTATCCAGGTTCTTATCTGCTCCTAAATGTCCCCCAAACAGATGACTGTGAGCTAACTCTAATATGGCCCTTGTGTGCTTCCGTGGCACCAAGAGCTGTTCTAATACATCCCCCCATATTGGCACTACCCGGTACAACAGATCATGCTTGATTATAAAGTATAGCCTTGGGCTTTTAGTTTTCCCTTCTACTGGCATGCCATTTACCTCTACCACCTCCTCCCTCACGTTTGCATGCAGTGGGTCATAGGCTTGGTCTCTCCCAAAACACTCACAGCAGGGACCGATCTGGCCTGGACACAGTGCTCCAGATGAGGCCTCACCAGTGTCAAATAGAGGGGAACGATCACGTCCCTCGATCTTCTGGCAATGCCCCTACTTATACACCCCAAAATGCCCTTGGCCTTCTTGGCAACAAGGGCACACTGTTGACTCATATCCAGATTCTCGTCCACTGTCACCCCTAGGTCCTTCTCTGCAGAACTGCTGCCTAGCCATTTGGTCCCTAGTCTGTAGCGGTGCATTGGATTCTTCCGTCCTAAGTGCAGGACTCTGCACTTGTCCTTGTTGAACCTCAGATTTCTTTTAGCCCAATCCTCCAATTTGTCTAGGGCCCTCTGTATCCTATCCCTACCCTCCAGTGTATCTACCACTCCTCCCAGTTTAGTATAATCTGCAAACTTGCTGAGGGTGCAATCCACACCATCCTCCAGATCATTTATGAAGATATTGAACAAAACCGGCCTCAGGACCGACCCTTGGGGCACTCCGCTAGATACCGGCTGCCAACTAGACATGGACCCATTGATCACTACCCGTTGACAATCTAGCCAACTTTCTACCCACCTTGTAGTGCATCCATCCAGCCCATACTTCCCTAACTTGCTGACAAGAATACTGTGGGAGACTGTGCCAAAAGCTTTGCTAAAGTCAAGGAATAACACGTCCACTGCTTTCCCTTCATCCACAGAACCAGTTCTCATCATAGAAGGCAATTAGATTAGTCAGGCATGACTTTCCCTTGGTGAATCCATGCTGACTGTTCCTGATTACTTTCCTCTCATCTAAGTGCTTCAGGATTGATTCCTTGAGGACCTGCTCCATGATTTTTCCGGGGACTGAGGTGAGGCTGACTGGCCTGTAGTTCCCAGGATCCTCCTTCTTCCCTTTTTTAAAGATTGGCACTACATTAGCCTTTTTCCAGTCTTCCAGAACTTCCCCTGATCACCATGAGTTTTCAAAGATAATGGCCAATGGCTCTGCAATCACATCCACCAATTCCTTTAGCACTCTCGGATGCAACGCATCCGGCCCCATGGACTTGTGCACGTCCAGCTTTTCTAAATAGTCCCGAGCCACTTCTTTCTTCACAGAGGGCTGGCCACCTCCTCCCCATGCTGTGCTGCCCAGTGTAGTAGTCTAGGACCTGACCTTGTTCGTGAAGACAGAGGCAAAAAAAGCATTGAGTACATTAGCTTTTTCCACATCCTCTGTCACTAGGTTGCCTTCCTCATTCAATAAGGGGCCCACACTTTCCTTGGCTTTCTTCTTGTTGCCAACATACCTGAAGAAACCCTTCTTGTTACTCTTAACATCTCTCGCTAGCTGCAACTCCAGGTGTTATTTAGCCTTCCTGATTTCACTCCTACATGCCCGAGCAATATTTTTATACTCATCCCTGGTCATTTGTCCAATCTTCCACTTCTTGTAAGCCTCTTTTTTGTGTTTAAGATCAGCAAGGATTTCACTGTTAAGCCAAGCTGGTCGCCTGCCATATTTACTATTCTTTGTATACATCGGGATGGTTTGTCCCTGTAACCACAATAAGGATTCCCTCATTTTGCGGTCCAGCACCAGGAGCGCCATCATTTTCTCAGAGCTGAGGGCCTCTAGGCATAACCACTTCCTGGCTAGATGGTTACGTCAAACAGTTGTGACCGCGGTGTCTTGTCTTCGCAATACTGCCACTCATGGAACTTCTGGGCTCACAAGGCTGTAGTTACCCTGGACCTGGCCAGGATCTTTGCCTTCAGCCAGAGGTAATCTGCCGCCTCCTCTGCAGTCATAACATAGTAGGCTTTCTGGGCCTCCCCGCACAAAAATGGGGTGAGGATGCCCAACCACTGGTCTCAGGGCCAGGCCTCCTGCAGGGCTCTCCTCTCGAAGGCCAGGAGGTATGCCTCCACATCATCCTCCCAGGTCATTTTCTGCAGACAGTAGCTGGCCCGTATGGTCTGCATCCTGTCATACCCGCAGCTCAGCTCCCTAAGGGCCTTCACCTGGGTCACGAGTTCCTACAGCAGGCCCGATCTTGAGTGGCCTGATTCATTTGCAGGAGATTGGTCTCCTGCTGCAGCTGCATGACCTCCTGTTTGGTGGCTGCCTGGACCGAGGTAGCTTCCTGCTGGGCGGCAGTGGCTTGCACCAGTGCTTTGACCACATGCTCCATCTTGGGAATGGGGTGGTCATGACCCACCCTGGGTTACATGCACGGCACAGAAATCCCACTACTGACACCACATGTGGCAAAATGGCTGATGTTGATATGGTGGGTCCCATGCTTTTTTTGGCAGGAGGGCAAGGACACCACCCTTTGCCCCTGCTCTTGGGGTGCCAAGACCACACTACTGGCCCAGGAAGGTGGTAGAGGAGGGAAAGCAGGGAAGGGGTCTGGGTTTGTTTGTCACTCTGAGCCCCAGCCCTTCTCAACCCCTGTGGGTTTCTGACCCTCTTCCTCCTGGGGTAGGGTTACCCTCAGTCCTTGATGCTGGGGGAGGGAGTCTCCCTGCCCTCTAGTTCTCTGGTCTTTCAATTCTTCAGCAACACACTTCCAAACTCCAGTCCTCTCTCCTTCCTTGCACCACACTGTCTGCCTGAAGCAGCGTTTTTTTTATTAAGTTCCTGACAGGGCCTTAATTGATGACAGGTGCTCCAATTAACCTGTAGTATCCTTCCCTAGTCTACAGGGAACCACACCTTAATTAGCCTGGGTCTTATATTTCCCCTCAACCACTCTCCCACTTCTCCCTGGCCCTGCTGTATCACAATAGCTAAAGAAAGCAGGGAAATATTTTCAGATAAAATTTGAACAGAAAAGGAGAGATGGTACGGTTGAGAGAACAAGAAGGAGCTCTAGAGAAGGAGAGTTTCACGCTAACCAGGGTCATATTGTGGGAAGGAACGTAAAGGAGACTGGGGCTGGCTGAATAGAGAGATAGAGAGAGAGAGAGACAGCATTATATTCTGTTTTACAATCTGGCCCCTTTGTGCCACTCAGCTGGTGCAAGTGGGCCAGAATCTAGCTATATTGGGCCAACAGAATACCATCCATGCAGAAGGATACTTACTTTTTGATGATATAAAGCTGGCAGATCGGGCTCCTCTTCCCCTTGTGCCCCCGAACTTTGTGTAGGTGACATGGTAGAAGAGAAAGGGAATCTGGTGGGCTAGTCCTGACCTGTGAAGTCAGGTCCAGGACACACAGGCCTACATGATCAGTTCATCATAAATTTAAGAACCCCTCTGAGGTAGCTACACAGCTGGGGATCACTGCACCTCAATGTACTCCAGCTATCCCCTCCCCTCTCACTCTCAGCATACGGAGATTGGAGAGAGCAGACTGCATTGGCTTTATGCCAGTTAGAGTTCCCCTGGGGCAAAAGCGGAATCCCCTGCCGCTCATGCCAGCATTGTGTCTACTCCAAGTACTGAAGAGCAGTGACCAATATTCCTCCTGGTTTTCCATAAGTTACTGAATTGTATTTCACAGCATCTGCTGGAGTTGAAATCTTTTCAACTTAAAATATATTTGAATATATCTTTTCACTTACAGTCAATGCTAGTTTCAATATAATGGTTTTTGCAGGTTTTAACTAAGATATATTTTGGGGGTGCATTCTAAGTACTTATAATGGTGTGGGTGTTTGCCATTTGCCCATCTTTTCTTTTTGAAAAATCTGCACCGATGTCCCTATAAAGAATGTGAGTCTTCCCTACATATGCTCTGGTGTAAATCAGGAGTAACTCCATTCAGATTTATGGAATTAATCTGGTTTTACACCAGTACAGGTGACTTCAGGATTGGGCCCAGGATATGAAACATACCAGTTGTATAACTCCTCATGGTTCTTTTTCATATCATAAATATTTGTACCTACCTAAGCAAACCGGTGGGTCTGTCCATTGGCCAGACTCACAGCTAACAAATGCAGATCCCTTCATTCTATGAAAAAACTTTGGCATTTATATTCCACTCTTGAACCTGATTCATACTCTTTCTGTAGAGAGACCATGACGTCTCCATTATCAATAGCAGGTGGATGCCCACACTTTCCAGCAGCCTCTAAAATTATTGTAGAAATAAAAAAACCATGCACATCAGTGATTATTTACAATAAATGCTGTAAGATCACAAATATTACAGAATAGTGCTATCAATGTACTGTGATAGAGCAGGAAAGATCCCAAGAGAAAAGTGAAAAAGAATCCTCTTGGTATTGGAACTGAACACAAAATACTACAAGATATATCTTTAAAGTTGATGCAGCATGATACTTCCATACTAGCAGTATGGAACTGATGGCAAAATAGGTAACTAGCTACTCTAACTTTGTCAAAACCTGATTCTGGGTTGCTTTTCAAACTGGAAAATTTGAAATCCTTTGGGTCAATCATCTTTTCCTCTCTCTTTGCCTCTTCTCACAGAAAGGGAAGTGAGATTGGGATAAACAAGATAAAGTTTTGAAAATGCTAAGGCTAAAAATTAAACATGAGTAATAAAACACTATACCTTTACTCATCATAATCTGACATGTGTCTCTGCCCTCTTTCTGCTTTATGGCCTGCCCCTTTTGCCTTATGTCCCATCTCGAGGTCTCACTTTTGAAATGGGGATTTCTGGCATTGGTTGCCATTTTTTAAAAAAAAGATTTTCCTTTCTATTTAATTTATTCTTATTAGACGCATTAGAAATAGGAAAGAAGTATGTGTCTTGCTCTTTCCTCATTTTAACAAGAGAACACATTTTATATATTTAGTGGAATTCTAAATAATGTCTACTAAACAGGTGTACAATGCTGTAATAACAGAAGAATAGAGAAAGGCTAACATGCATCTTTTCTTTCGGGAAAAAAACAGTTGTGACAAAAAATGTTGGTAATGGCAGAATCAAGTGTTCTATTAACTGCATATAAAAAGTATTATATATAGGATTTCTTAATAAAGCCTTAAAGTCAGAGGAATAAAGGAGAAGAGTTTATATATTATTCCTCCTCCTATATGTATAATCACATAGTTTTAGAGAAAACTATGTTATGCATTTACTGTATTTTTAAATAAAGTTAAGTAATTGTACCACGTCTAAATGACGGGGAATAATGGAGAAGTTTTATATATGCACACCATGCATTTTTCTTATTTAGAGAAAATATTTTTATGTATTGTGACAAGGCAAGGCCAGATGGCTATAGGAAAGCCGTGAGAAACAGGTATGTTAGCCCCGGGCTAAACAAATCCTGTTACCATGGTAACCAAATGGCAGTTGCTCCAGGTTAATCAAGACACCAGGGGCCAAAATAAGATCCTTCCAGAAAGCAGCGGAGCCAGCTAGGTTGATTGGGACATCTGAAGCCAGTCAAGGGCTGGCTGAAACTAGTTAAAAGCCTCCCAGTTAGTCAGGTGGGCTGCGTGTGTCAGGAGTGGTAGGAGGAAGTCACTCCTGGAGAAATGGCACAAGGAAGGAGGCCCTGAGGTAAGATGTAGATATTGAGGAAGTGGGGGCTGCTGTGGGGAAGTGGCCCAGGGAATTGTACTCATCCTGTTTCCAAAAAGTCAGCTATCAAGAGCTGCTACTATCAGGGTCTCTGGGCTGCAGCCTGGAGTAGAGGGTGGGCCTGGTCTCTCCCCTCCCCGGCTAATCACTGAGACTGGGAGACAGACTCTGCAAGCTTCTCCTCACCTCCCTTGCTGGTTTATGATGAAAATGGCTCAGCAGGCTGTGACCCTTGCCTCTAGAGAGAAGGGCTATGTGGAGGGTCATAGTGAGCCTCTGAGGTTAGTGTAATCCTCCAAGAAGCGTGGGACCCACTGAGACAAGGTTGGAGCCTTGTCACAGTATTTAGTACATTTTTAAATAGTAATTAATTATACAAAGTCTTAAGGTAGAGACATAAATGAGAACTGTTAATACATATATAGAATTATGCAGTTTTAGAAGAAAATATATATATTTCATTAAGTTAATGCCTTTCTAAATAGTCACTAAATAATTCTGTGTGACTTTTGTGGAACTGTTTAATCAACTTCATTTAGAATTGTAATAACTGCATACAATTTTTTTCTAAAAATGCATAACTCTATGTATATATTAATGCTTCTTCATTCCTTTGTCATTAATACTTTCTATAATTAAATGGTTTTATTCAGAAATATGCTAACTGAATTAAAATATTTTCCTATAAAAATGAGGAAAATGCATATTAACATGTCATAACATTTTATTCTGCTGTTACTAAGGTCTTTTTAATTATGTAATGACTTTATTTAGAAATGTACTAACTTAATTTTCTCTAAAAATGTATGATTTTATGCAACACTCCTTTATTTCTCTATCATTCACTTTGTACAATTATTTAATGAACTAGAATGGTACTAAATGCACAAAAATATTTGTCTCTCAAAATGCATAGATTCTGTATATGTATCAAGACTTCTTCCTTATTCCTCTGACCATAATGCTTTATTTAGAAATGAACTAACTGCATATAATTTTTTTCTTAAATGATAGAAGGCATGATATATATATATATATATATATATATTTGTGTGTTAACACTTTGTTCTGCCATTACTAATTTTCTAAATATTAAAAAACTGTCTTAATTATTTTTCTAAAACATGCATGTTAACCTTTTTGTAGTCTTCTGTCATTAAGACTTTGTACACCTGATTACTAGAATTTAAAATTGCACTAAATGCAAAAAAACATTTTCTTCTTAATGAGGAAAGGGCCACAGTTCTAATACCTCCAGGAAGGACAAATGGAATCAGAAATTTAAAAACTTCCATTTTTTTCAAGATGGCTGCCAGCACCAAAAATACTCATGTGAAAAATGACACTGGGAGGGAGGGGGACGGACAGATGGACATAAGGCAAAAAGGGATGGATCACAAAGCAAAAGAAGGGCATGTGAACATACCAAAAATCACATGATGAGTGAAGCTATAGCTTTTTTTAATGACTAATATGTATTGAATTTCCCTGGAAATAGAGGATGAAAGGCAGCCAGAAAGTGAGAAGAAAAACTCACAGGGCTACACAGCTATTGGCTTTCTACATATCACTTAACCTTCTATATCCAACAGCTAAACTTTAAGAAACTGAGTCCATGTTTGGAGCAGCATGGAGACTCTCCACCCAAGAGACAGCTCCAAAACCATTGCATCTCCCTTCAACACAATGGTTTAGCTTGGTGCTTTATGGTGTGAACAGGGTGTGTTGCATGCTGCACTACAGTTTAAGGGGGAATGAGTTTTATGCTCCCCTTTGTGGTTGCCAAGGCCCTGCCCCCCTCTGCCCCTTATGTGGTGGGTAGCATCCCATTGGGAACAGCTCCTGCACTTGGCACTGAACCTCCTTGGTTTAACAGGGAGGCATCTGCTGATAGGACACCCTCTGTGAGAGGCTTTTCACTTTGGAATTTGTTTCCCTCTCTGTCCTGCCATATCCTGAATTCTTTCACCTTTGGGCCTTCTGCTAGTCTCCAAATACTAGCTAGTCTGTCAAGCTCTCAGATGGCTGAGAGGAGTTTTGGTTGTTAGACAGGGTGGGCTGTTTGTTTAAATGTGCATAAGCTTTGACCTGGTTGCATTATTTTAATGATGTGAGTGAACTGTGTATTTAATGGTGTTTAACCTAAAACAGATGCTTTTGTCTTTGAGAGATATTTTTTGGGAGAGGAGCTACAAAGCGTCCAGGCAGTTTGAGAAACCCAGCTGCAACATTTCCAGTCTAGAATGACAAGGCAGGTAAATTGAGTGAACAGCAAACTGACTCCTGGATCAGAAGGTTTCCCAGGAACTAGAGGAGATCAGTTCCCAACTTGGAACTTGTTCACAGTGCTAGCTGCAGCAAGAGATTAGGAGCTAAAAAATCAGCTTCAGAGGGAGATCAAAGGAATGCAGACCACAATTGAAGTCAGCTGCCTGGATGAGGAATTAGGCCAGACAGAGAATTTGGGTAAGATAAGACACTTGCAACACTTTTCTACTCTGTTTGTAATGCACAGAGACCGAGATGTCAGAGGATCATTATCCCAGCTTAAGAAATACACTGATCCCTTTGCTTGTTATCTGTATCTTTTACCCACCATTTGTCTTGTCTATTAAGATTGCAAGCTGTCTAAAGCAGCAACCCATGATTTCCCATGTGTTTATATGGTACTCATCATAATGGTGTCACTCTGCCATGCAGTTTTTGTATTTTTTTAAACTCTAGAATCTCAGTATAAGTTACGAAATTTTAGTCAGGTGACTCACCAATATTGTAGTTTAATTGGAGGTTACTTACCTCTTCTCTTACACTTAGGATATGCCAATTTCCCCTCCACATACTGTACTCTAAATGGAGAAGATCATGGATCCCTCACATGTTCCCTTTTACAGTCAAATTCAACAGAGTCTCCACTTATAGAATCCAGTTTCATTTCCAACTTCCATTTCAGCTGAATATTGTTTTTCTCCATATCTTCTGGGGTTGCTGTACCATACCAGCTAGTCACTCAAGCTCTCAAGGGTGGTTGAGGGGAGTTGGGTGGTTTTAGTTGTTAGACACAGTAGACTGTCTGTTTAGTCTTTTAATATCTTAATGATGTGACTGAACTGTGTATTTAATGGTGTATGGACAAAAAC
The DNA here is from genome assembly GCF_015237465.2 of Chelonia mydas. NCBI lineage: Eukaryota > Metazoa > Chordata > Testudines > Cheloniidae > Chelonia > Chelonia mydas. The sequence continues at coordinate 62,361,119 of NC_057854.1, forward strand.
TTCTGTCTTAGGTTATAAATAACAATAACATTGGCTCTGATAATTTTAGTTTGCTTCAAGATTTTTAAATTTGTAATTGTTTCATATTGTTTTGATTTTGATCTCTGCTTTATCTTGTTCTGCTAAAAGGTCAGTAAGGCTGAGATAGGGAAAACTGAGAGGCTCTGGTGGGAGTCAAAGTAAGACTCTTTCAGAGGGAGAATTCAGAGAAACAGTATCTTATATAGGGACCACAATTGACCATAACGAAAGCGGATATTAGTTCATCTATTTTCTCTGCATTGTTCTTATTCTAAACCTGTGCTATGGCTTGGTAATAATATGACCCTGATTATGCCACCCTTATTGCTGTGCCAATGAAATTCTGGTATATGAAAAGATAAACAAAATGAGCCAGTAGAGTGACACCACTTTTTTTCTGGAAGCTTGAAGTTACGTGGTGAAATCCTGTTTCTAGTGCAATCAGTGGAGTTTTTCCACTGCCTTCAAAGGAGTGGGCATTTCACCAATTGTCTAGCTCATCTGCAAGTGGCAGTGAAACGGTGCACTTAAAAATCAGAAATAGAGAACAGTCAACCATTCATATTCACATTATGTCATGGGTCAAATCCTAATAGTGGACTAGGCTCAAAGTCAGTGTTAACTATTCAGTATGAGCAGGGGTAACAAAATTTGCCTCTCACCCTTTACTCAGAACTTGCATGGAACATCACAGACTGGAAATTGATTTTGTCTCTGGTTTGTTTGCAAGAGATATTTGTGCATTATAAGATGACAGAAAAACAAGGAAATACGCACTTCTGACTGAGAGTGACATTTTTGATTCCAACAATATCCTCACTACTAGGCTGTTTTAGAAATAGGAAATTAAAATACCTTTGCATGCTGGCGGTTGGGACCACTTCCCTTCCTTACATGTTACAGTCAGAGATCCAATAAAGCTCAGACCTTGCCCACATTGATAATGCATCCTGTCACCAGGCAAATATCTTTGCTGCTTAGCACCTAGAATCCTACCATCATAAATCTCTGGTGGAGGTGCATATCTCATATCTGAAAAAGAGATACAGGAACATTTAGAGTCAGTGACACATTCCCATGAAGGACCTCAGGTAATTAAATCACTTATGGTGTTCCATTAGTTGTGTGTAACTTTGATTCAGATTCTCTAGTGATCAACCAGTCCAGTTTATAAGAACATTTTAAATTGCAGTGAGGCAAGAAGAGGGTTTGTCATAAATATAAAGGGAAGGGTAATCACCTTTAAAATCCCTCCTGGCCAGAGGAAAAATCCTTTCACCTGTAAAGGGTTAAGAAGCTAAAAGTAACCTCGCTGGCACCTGACCAAAATGACCAATGAGGAGACAAGATACTTTCAAAAGCTGGGAGGAGGGAGAGAAACAAAGGGTCTGTGACTGTCTGTATGCTGCTTTTGCCGGGGACAGAACAGGAATGGAGTCTTGGAACTTAGTAAGTAATCTAGCTAGGTATGTGTTAGATTATGATTTCTTTAAATGGCTGAGAAAATAGCTGTGCTGAATAGAATGACTATTCCTGTCTGTGTGTCTTTTTTGTAACTTAAGGTTTTGCCTAGAGGGATTCTCTATGTTTTGAATCTAATTATCCTGTAAGGTATTTACCATCCTGATTTTACAGAGGGGATTCCTTTACTTCTATTAAAAGTCTTCTTGTAAAAAAACTGAATGCTTTCTCATTGTTCTAAGATCCAAGGGTTTGGGTCTGTGGTCACCTATGCAAATTGGTGAGGATTTTTACCAATCTTCCCCAGGAAGTGGGGTGCAAGGGTTGGGAGGATTTGGGGGGAAAGATGTTTCCGAACGTTTTCTCAGGAATCCAGATAAAGGTTGTTGGTGGTAGTGGAAGTTCAAGGGCAAAGGGTAAAATAGTTTGTACCTTGGGGAAGTTTTAACCTAAGCTGGTAAAAGTAAGTTTAGGAGGTTTTCTTGCAGGTCCCCACATCTGTACCCTAGAGTTCAGAGTGGGGAAGGAACCTTGACAGGGTTATACACTAGTAAAAACATTTTGAGTTAGGATGCATAGAATGAAAGCCAAGCAAGGATGGAGATTTAATAATCATGTTTCTGCAAAAAGTTTGATGAATCAGTGTTTTATCTGTGGGAAATTTTCTGACCAGCTCTATCATACTGTGCTCTTCCTCCCCAACTCACAGAAACTAGTCTGTGGGTTCTCCCTTGGAGTTTATGCTCTGTGCCTGAGGTGGCTATGCCAACTAGTCTCTGCCAGACTTGTACCGCCCCACCCCCTCCCAAAAAGCAAGAGCAAAGTCCTGTTTCTTTTTCATATCGCAAGAATAATTTTATATGTACCTGAGCATACTGGTGGGGCTGTCCATTTTCCTAAGCGGCATGTGATTATTTTGGATCCCGTCATTCCATGAAAACTTCGACATTTGTATTCCACTGAAGAGCCTGCTGCATACACTGGCAATAGGTCAGAAATGATGTCTCCATTTTGACTAGAAGGTGGGGGGCCACACTTTCCTAACACATCTAAAACACAGAACGTTGAGACACAGTAATATATTAGGGTACTAGTTACTTAAAGTGGAAGTTCTAGTAGCACTATTCCCTGCCCTAACTATACCTATAAAATCTGAGCCTTCAATAAAGTAAAAGATCAATCTTGTTATTTTTTTAAATTAATGTTTAACTTGCCTCAATTTTCTTTTCTTCCAGGTGGCTCTTAATTCCTGATTCCAAGTAGTTACTTCTCTCTCTGTACAGATAACATGGAAGGAAGGGTGATAAGGCTAGAATATTGGAATTACTCTTCCTGAGAAGTTTTATTCTACCATGAGATCCATGCTTTAGCAAGGCTCAGTCATGTTCATGCATCTTGGGTAGACTATTTCTATGTGCTCTGTATTGGGCTAAGAAGGTGGAGAGGTGCTTACATCTGTCTAGTGATGTTTCCAGTGCAAGATATGGTAGTGGTTATTGTGATATAAGCACTTCTCCAGTGAGCTACTTAATATGCATTAAAGAGCAATTTAATATCATAGTCTGGGTGAGCCTAAGAGAAATTCCAGCATAATTAAAAGTTTGTCCCCCTCATTTGGGGTCCTTGTTATACATTGTGCCCTGCATTTGGGCTCGGCATGTTGAGAGGCTTGCCCTGAGTTGACTTAAGTTCTTGCCACTCTAAGTAATCACTAAACAAACTCTAGAGGCCACATCCTTGACCCCGGTTAAGGTCTTTTCACACCACTGGCATGACATGGAAAAAAACCTTTAAACTATCTCTAACTGGGAATGGTAAAGATTCCCCCAAGTGTGATTGAGTGGTTTGTCATGGGCATCCCCAGGATCAAAGGGATAGGGCTGTAATTCACAGCACTCCACCTAGTCCTCAGCTGGTAGAAGGTTCCCTATGGCACTTCTCTTGTCAGCACAATTTAGAACAGTCCTTGTGCTACTTACAGTTATGGCAGGAGCTGTTTCTCCCCGACTACCCACTTGTGGCCCCGAATGTGGAGAGAGAGGTGCCTGAATGCCCTTCTATCCTCTCAAACCCACTAAGAATTACACCAAGTTTCCCATTGCCTGGCAAGTTTCTAACTTATATAGAATTGTATTCTTTACTCTGAGTATTTATTTCCCTTAATAGACTGACGTGAAGGACCTTGTTGAGAACACTTAAAAAAACCACCCAAGGAAATTCTGCTTTCTGGTCCCATGTATCCACTGTCTTACCAACTCTTTCCAATAATGATAAATGAATAGAGAAGCACCTCTGCTAGGTTCATAAACCCACACCTATATTTGCAAGGGAGATAATTTAATCATAAATGCATCTAATTTGACTTCTCCTTTAAAGGCTAATAATTTTCCAATGTGTGCTGACAAACAAGGCAACAGGGCAATTAATGCTGCTATCTTTGTTTTCTAACAACTAAATCAATGAAGCCCTCCTAGATAAAAACAAAGTAATTCATTTCGTAAGTGTCATCTGTACATTCCACATTTGATATCATTTGATAGTGATGTCATTTTTTCCCTGTATTTAACAAATAAGCCTATGAAGCACTGGTCTTTTGTTTCAAGTTTGCTCATTTTCCTCCCAGCTCAGAATATCCCAAGGAATAGTAATTTAATTAAGGAATACATACGTTTATTGCACTGGGGATACACAATATTGCCTGAATGACACCACACAGTAAAATCAGGAGATAAAAATGCCAGGGGTACATGTCCTGATTTGCACTTAAACACAACAAAATCATCATGTTGTATGTATTGTTTTCCATAGTATGTCTCAGTCAGCTCTATGCCACAGTTTTGCATTTCTTCCTGAGAGATAACACATGGCTCTAGAATGAGAAAAACAGAAGTCTAATGATCTACGTATAGTTATCGTGGTTGAGTCTAGGTGGAGTGATTCAGGGGCAGAGAGAGAGGAAAAGTATCTGGATTGTCAGGAACAAACACAGAATAAGATATTACCTGGCTTTTCCAATAATCAAATTTGTTTTGATGTTAGTAATAGAAAAATGGTCTGGTGAAGAACCTGGGATTCCCAGATTAGATCTCAGCCAGTGGCCTGTACCAGATGCATCACAGGAGGGTGTAAGAACCCTGAGGCAGGCAGAGATGGCATAATTTGCTCCCCACCCCCTCATATTAGATCTCAGTTTGATCTCTAATAATTACAAACTGTTTTAACCCTGAAACATGAATGAATATTGTTTCCACATTTTTTATCATTATTAATCATGATCATTCTGGATATTCTTGTAGGCCATACAAACACTGAATTCCTTTTTGAGTCTTGCTAACTTCTGGCCTCAATCACTTCCTGTGTCAATGAGTTCCATCTAATTACGTGCTCTGTGAAAAAGTATTTACTTTTATCAATTTTGAATTTTCTGCCCTGAAATTTCATTGAATGTTCCTTTAAAAGGACTTCATTGAAATAGTAAAGAAAATACATTTTCCAATAATTTCCTAAAAGAAGCTCAGGAGATTTTGAACTTTCATCAGAAATATTTAGATTTGTAACAGTAAAATCTCTGTATTACAAAGTTCATAATATTGGTACAAAATAATGTAACAAATGATATTTGAACTGTGAAACACATTTACCTGCTACCAGATATACTTAGATACGCTGGAAAAAAAAAACCTATAGGTTTTGTTGTAGAAAACATCATGTTACCCTCACAAATTGGTGTTTCTGTCCAGTTTCCATTGTTACAGAAAGATTTATTTTGCCCTTTCACTGAATACAACTTTTGGCATTTGTATTCCATAGAAAAGCCTGAGGCATACTCTTTTTGGGAAAAAGTAGTTATATCTCCATTAGCAACAACAGGTGGACGTCCACATTTCTTTCCTGTGGCTAAGAAAAAAAAAACCAAAACCAAAAAAAAAAAAAAAAAAAAAGATACTGAATGCCCAATCATTGCTTGCTCACCCTTAAGGCTACTTTGGATGAGATTTTCTTCATTATCTTCCCCTCATTTCACGTGAGATATAGACAGTGTCTGCAAATTATCATACTTACCAGAGATACACAGTGGAAAAATCTATGTGCCCATCAACACACTTCCTGGCTGAATGATCTGTGGGGTTATAGCCTTCTCTGCAGGAAAATTCCACTAATTGATCATTTAGAATGATTATTGTACATCTGCAGCCACTGGGCAGAAGCAGTTTTTGTCCTCCAGTTGCTGTTTTGTGATGGTACATGGTGCTAAATGAAAACAGGAAAAAATTAGAACAATGTATTATTCACCACAAAGCTTAAGTTAATCAGTTCCAAAACTCCAAATCAGATTACACACAATTAAAGCTATTTATTTTAATCTTTCACCATAATAATCTCTTCTATGATCTGGCTGCAGAAAGTGATTATGCCAAATGTCAAAAATAATTTATTAACTAAATCTCATAATAAATTTCATGCATTAGATATGGGGCCTAAAATGGTTTCCATTGGGTGATTGGGCTCAGAGTCTAATTGCATTTCGATTGCAAATTAAACTTGTCAAACAATGGTGAAAGGGAGGTGGTTGCTGATTGGATAGTTGGAATTGGAGTCACCAGAGAAGTCACTGAAGAGACCAGAAAACTAAATTCAAATTACCTCTCCAAAGTGACCACCTTTATTAAGCAATTACTTTCATTAGGAGACCATCCCTATGAACCCCAAAGGGTATCGAGTACAATTCTGTTTCATTTTTTATCAGAAGACCATTTCCGTTGACTGATTTTTATCAGTCTCTCAATGGATAACTTTTAATAGGTTTCATAGTACTAGTGAAAATGTGGCACACGAGTTAAAGTTGTGACTAAGAATATTACTTTTAGGGACTCAGTGTGATATACACAAAACAAGGGGAAAGGTTAAATTTCTTAGGAGATGGGGGAAAGGGATAGCTCAGTGGTTTGAGCATTGGCCTGCTAAACCCAGAGTTGCAAGTTCAATCCTTGAGGGGGCCATTTAGGGATCTGGGGCAAAAATTGGGGATTGGTCCTGCTTTGAGCAGGGGTTTGGACTAGATGACCTCCTGAGATCCCTTCCAACCCTGATATTCTATGATTCTATGTATGCAGGGAGGCAAGCAGGGATTTAAAGTTAGCCATGTTACATTAACCTCTTAGGCTTTCTAATATTTCTTAAATTGCCAAATGTTTAAAATTACTATTTATAAATTGTTCTCTTGGAAGCTGGAATGAGGAATGCCTGAGCATAGATTACAGGGAGCGAGGGAAGCCAAGCCACAAGAGGAGGGTTTGTGGAGGGATTTGAAGGAGGAAAGCTGTTCCAGGAATAAGGAAAGAAGGTGACATCACTGTTATTATAATGTCAACCTCTACACTGAGGGAGAATACATTGAACCCACTGGAGAAAACAATGCTATAAAATCCAGTGATGGAAATTTAATACATTACTTGTTTTCTCCCTTGTCAAATACCTGCATCAGAATGCACCCTGACCCCACAACATGGAACCACAGTGACGGCAACCAACTGCTTTTCTGCAATGGTGGAATAATGAAGGATTCTTCTCACCTATGGTCTCTGATTAACTATTGAGTTCTACATACATTAACAAACATTAACAAAAATTCACCAAGACCTAAGGTGTGAGGAATAAAATAGATTCAAATTTCCCTTTACCCAAACATTTTGGCGGTGGCATCCAGTTTCTCCCATAACACGTTATCCGTTCAGTTCCTGCCAGCATGTATTCAGGATAGCAGCCATACTGCACTGAGTCGCTCTCCACATATTGCGATTTCTCGCCACTAATAATTTCTCCAAAATCAACATCAGGTGGCTGTTCACATACTGGCACTACACAAACCAAACACACTGTGTTATTCATTATAGGTGCAGATTGGGAATCTAAGCATCTGAAAAAGCGTTTCAGACTATTTTGTCAGCTTGCAGTGCAGAGCTCAGGTAAGATTTTAAATTGTATAAATATTTCCAAAAGACTGACTTGAGCTAAAATATGACACCGTTATCTCTCCCTCTTTTTCTATTTTATATAAACAAACCCTCTCTGAAAGAAAAAAAAATCATTTTGCAGGCAGGTTGGGCTTCCACGTTTTGTTACTTAGAAACCCATTCCATATTGGTGACATTACCGCTGAAATGATAAACAGTGAAGACCTGTGTAATCTTATCACATCCACACTGGTCAATGCATGCAAGTCTAAAATATGGCCTGGGGCTCTGGAAGAGGGGAAGGAGTGCTACAGAGAGAAGTGGGCAAAGGCTCATGTTGAAATCAGATATCGTTCAGATTTGGAGGGTCTGAATATTGTCCAAAATATCAGAACCCTCCCTGCCCAAATTTGAATAAAACTGCTGAGTCTGAATTGAAAACAATTCTGTCTAATCTAAACTAGTCTACCTAAGCATTTATAATGAGCCCATTATGGCAGATTCTACTTCAGTCTTGTCAATTAAGATTGAACATGCCCTCTCAATTATTATATATATAAAATGCTACTAATAGCTACAATCTGGCTTATTTTAAAAGATTTCTATATTTGATTTTAGATACATTAGGCCCATAAAACCTACATATGTACTTGGAGACTAGAGGTCAATTCACCAGTGTTCCCAACTACCATTTTATTTAGTCTTTTAGAAAAAGAAATCCCTCAATTATACCCGATCCAACACCCACAAATTCTGGGAAATCTAGATCCAGTGAATGAAAAATTCTGAGGTCTGGAGAAATGTTAACTAAGCAGACTATGGCAGAGATATTCAAAGGTGCCTAGAAGATGGAGTACTACTATTATTTTCAATGACTATTGTGCATCTAAATTCTTAAGGGACTTTGACAATCCCAGTCCACAGATATAAATCTTTTTTTAGAAAATCATGTAAACTTCAGACGCGTGAATCACTCACCTAAGCCACTAAATGATGACACTGTCACCTTTGTCCTCCCCTACTTGTATTTGTCACCCCCTATGTTGCCCCTCTTAATTAAAAGCCTGTCTAGCACCCTTACTTATGTGAGTAATCTCTGCTTGTAAAAGTCATCCCTTTGTGTGGGTCTGCTCACATGAGCAGGGCCTTTAACTTTAGCCTTCTGCTTTGACCCTTTGAATGTAAAGAAAACTGTTACAAATAAGAAATCAATGACAAAGCAGAGATTGCCATATATTGATTCAAGCATTCACAACTCTTGTAGCTGCTCATACTTTTTACTGAATTAATATATCAATATCAGGATTTATTGTTTGTCAGTGCTAATATTTTCCTATTAACACGAACATTGTAATGTTCATGTAATTAAAACTTAGTATTAATTTAGTGTAGCACCTTTTTACCAATGCCAGGGATATGGCTGAGACAATTCTTTCATTCAAAGCAGTTACTGGGGCTGAAGTTTCTCATGGTCTTTATCAGTCCAAAAGTAAAATTTTGGGGGGGAATTTTGACCAGCGTCTGATCAACCATTTTTCATTACTCAAGAAAAAAGAAGTTACTTCATTAACAAATTTAAGGTTTTGATAAATCAACACCAGTTCAGATCTAAAACCTCAAGCTCTACAAACTCTTGAGTCTTACTGAGGAATTAATGTCTGCTAATGTACAAAACAATTAACTGAGACAACGAAACAATTGATAACAGCGCAGTGTACTGGCACCTCATGTCATTTTCTGTGCAGATTTTAGTGTACGTGGAATCCAGTTATCTAGATATGCCTGCCTGAGGAAGTGCATATCTTCCAGAAGGTAAAACATTGAGCTACTCAGTAGTTCAGTTACCATGGATTATTTGAGCAAAACTAGCCTGTCCTACATTAATAGTTATGGTTCAAATGACCCCTTAGTGTACCAAAGTCATCTCTCTATGTCCTAGTTCACTGAATGATGTGATGGGAAAGGACTCAGAAGGTTTAGTGTCAAAGATTAAAATGCCCCCTTCTCTATAGAGCTCAATGCACTATCTAGAGGTATTTCTAAGGCATTTATCCGCATATTATCTATATATCAGGCCCATACACCAGAAATTTTTCTACAATCAGCACAATATTACTTTTGGAGTGATACGAAATAAAAAACAATTGCTAAACAAACATGAAACCTGTTGAATTATTAATTCATTTAATGTGGCAAAAATAACTATGGAGACGAACAGGAAACAGATATGTGAGTACCTTAGTAAATTTCACCAGCTGCCAGGATTACAGTGATAACGCACAGAGAGCTACTAGGAATACTCATATACTTTTGCACTCTGAATTCCTCTGGAGTATTTTGAGGGACTCATTCAGCCTTGTTTCGTTAGGCAGTAGACACATGGGAATAGTCTCTAGAACAAGTAACCCTCCATCTGCAATGGTTCTTATTCACTCTATAGCTCAGTGGTTTGAGCACTGGCCTGCTAAACCCAGGGTTGTGAGTTCAATCCTTGAGTGGGCCAGTTAGGGATCTGGGGCAAAAATTGGGGATTGGTCCTGCTTTGAGCAGGGGGTTGGACTAGATGACCTCCTGAGGTCCCTTCCAACCCTGATATTCTATGATTCCTCCATTTGTCACTAATCCCCTATTTACCCTGTTCCATGAGTCACTGTTTTACCCTTGCAAAATGGAGCTGAGGATCCTTTAATTCAATTTGCGTCTTACCTTGTCCTTAAGCTTAGAAAGCCGATAGTATCTGAATGATGATACCTCTCAGTAAAGTCATGTTGGTGCTTGATAAAGTACGCCCAGCACTTATAACTGCTGACATGCAGTTCTGCTCTTCTCTGGATCCTGTCCTCAGCAAATGAAGACTAACCTTCCTTTATAACCCCTCCCTGTTGCACTCCCGACCTCTTCTCTTGCAACATCTAATTCCAGAAATAACAGATGTAAACTCCACCAGGAATACAGTACAAGTGGTTTGTTTGTTTCGCAATGTTCCTCTTTCATTACATAGAGGTTTCTCCTCACATCATTTCCTGACTCTTTTACTCTATGACCAACCCATTCTTTTGCACATGCCACAATTTTTGTTTATCTAGTTGCTGGGTCACCTACTTTCTGAAGGTGGCAGGATCTTCAGGGTGAATGTGCATGGCCTCAGTCCTCTTCCTTCCTCAAAAGCAGCACCAGGAGGAGGCAGCTGGGCTGGCAGGTGCAGTGGACAGAACACTGAGGTTATGTCTATGCTAGAGGTTTATTCAGTAAGCCAGGAGCCTGGAACAAACATTTGAGCAGTATTTATGTTACCCTTTATATTTGTGTCAACTACCTCATATTAACTGGCAGCCAGTTAGGTTGTGGGGAAACACTTGAGTGAAGCCCAGGCCTGAGAGATAGCATTTGCCAGTGGAAGCCGTATTGGGCAAGCCTGGCTGTTTATCGTCCTTGATCAGGACACACAGACACTTTGAATTTTGGAGTGAGGCAGAGCTTATTCTGGCAAATCTTGTTTTGGGGGAACTTCCCAGCAAAGGTTACAGACTATTACTGCTATTCACATTTACTTACTTTATATTATCAGACTGTAGCTCATCCGCCACGTCCTTTTGTCCCTCTGAGGAGTATAATAGATGTGGATAATTGCTTTTGTTGAGACATCCAAAACACCATGAGGCAGGGACACTTATAAATACAAGATTATCCTTTAGTGAATCACACTACATTATACAGGATAGACATCAACACTCACAGAAAGAAACTGAAAATAAGTTATGGGGAGCAGAAAATTCTGTACATTGCTACCAAAAAGTCATAAAGTGATGTTCTCCTCTGATTTTGCAACTGGGGGGGACAATTATATTTAGTATATGGGCATTCATATTACTAAATAAGGGTTTGGGGGGTGCTGTAGTAAATGTAGGTATTTACATATTAACTTAGTGTGACAAAGTTCCTCCTCTGCCTCAGTGGGTCCCTCACTTATTGGCACATTTGCTTGCCTCAGAGATTCACGGCAGCCCTCAGTTTGGCCACTCTTGCTAGTGGCTCAGATCTGCCATCCACTCAGCTAACCTTATCACTGGCCAGCATGGGGGAAATGGAGAACAAGCCCCACAGTCTCTGTGTCCCAGCTAGTGGGTCGGGGACAGGGCAGATCCCTTTCCAGTTTAGGCCTTGCCTTCTGGTGTTTCTCACAGACCAGGTTCAACTCCTCCTGTGTCCAATCAGGAGGTGGGGAGGGAACCCGGGCCCACCCTCTACACCAGGTTCCAGCCCAGGGCCCTATGGATAGCAGCTGTCCACAATGTTTCCTTTATCAGCTGCATGACAGCTACAAATCCCTGGGCTACTTCCCCATTGCCTTCCCCCCAGCACCTTCTGTATCCTCACTGCAGGATCTTCCTCCTGAAACCTGATCACACTTGACCTCTTCACTCCTCCAACAGCACACCTTCTCACTTCCTGCTCCTGGTGCATGCCCCTACTAACTGGTGGGAGGTCCTTTTTAAACCAGGTGTCCTGATTAGCCTGCCTGCCATAATTGAATCTAGAAATTCACCCCCCCCCCCACCTCCTGAAAGTTCTTAATTGGCTCCAGATGTCTTGATTAGCTTGCCTGTCTTAATTGGTTCTGGCGGGTTCCTGATTGCTCTCGGGCAGACCCTGCTCTGGTCACTCAGGGAACAGAAAACTCTTCATCCAGTGGCTAATATATTTGCATTCTACCAGACTCCTGTACACCACTGGTCTGGGTCTGTCACATTAGATAAAAGAGTGTGATGTGATTAACTCAGTGCTTGCCCAGCAATTGGGTTGAGGAGAACAAATACCACAATAAAGAAGCCCGTTTACTCAATCCGCCTCTGGGTCCCCCTGCTCTTCTTTTCATCTCTAACATCTGGTGTCATGAACAGGATCCCAGGGGAGAGTTGTGCCTGATCACCACGTCTTGCTATGGATTCAATGAGTAAGTTGAACGGGCCCTTTACTGCAACCCCTGTTAAGGAGTTTATTAGTAAACTGGTGGGGAAATGTTGGGGGTGTCCTTAGGCAGGCTCCCCCCGACAGGGATCATCAGGATTGGCCAGCCATCCAGGGGTGGGTGGAAGCTTCCCTGGTGTCCAAGTGCTCCCAGGATAAGAAAAAGGCTGTTTTGTTGCAGGCTCTGTGTGAGGGCCTGTCAGGTTTATGGGAGGAGGTTACCAGTCTTAAAAGCAAAGTGGAAACTTTGCAGCAAATTGCTGAGGAATTTGTATAGACAGTTTTAATTGTCTTAAGTAAGAAAACCTGACTCTGAAGGGCCAAGTAGATGCCTGAAAGCAAAATTCTTGTTCCCCGTCCCGCATTTATCCACCCCACCACCCTCAGCCCCTCCTGCACCCTCAGCCCCTCCTGCTTTTAAAGACCCCAATTAACATCCCCATTTTCACACTTTTGGTTTTCGGAAGTTTTAATGGATGGTACTTTGGATACTTTCTGCAAAGTTTGTTTGGACAAAGCATGACAGAAGTCTGCTGCATTCCACTGAAATTTTTAAAGTAAAAGGTCCGTGGGTGACCATGGAAACAAATATTTTACTGCCTTTTTAAATAATTCCAAGGAAAAGGAAGCACAAGGTGAGGCAGCTCTGTGTTGCAGGGTGGCTATGTCGTTACAGGCAAAATGTACCACCTTAGATAATTAAATGCACAAGTAAAAAATTTAAAGTGAGTGAAGAGTTACAAGTAGCTTTTGGAGAAATTAACACTACAAAGTTTGGGGGGAGTTTGGAGGGAAGTAGCTGGTTGGGAGTTGTAAAAATGTTAAAAAGTAACAGTTTTGGTGTTATAAGAAAAAGTTTGTGGTTTAAGAATAAAACCCAGTTATGTAAATGTAATATATGTGCAACTTGGTACAGTCATATTGAATGAAATCCTGGTAGTTAAACAAATGATACAAGGAGGTCAGGTGGCTACTATCACCACTATGTTTTTGTCCCCAGGAGCCTTTACAGCTATTCTGAAGGAAAATGGGCCCTTTTCCCACAGAAATGGTTTGTAAATATGATTTAATCAATATCACTAAAGAAATTTAAGGGGTTTCCATTGAAACTTAACTGCCTCCGATTGTACAAGACGGAAATGTAATCAGGGTAGTTATGTAAAAAATTTTAAAAAGTGTTAAGCATAAAAAAAAATTGTATGTGTAATTATGTAAGGTTTTAAGGACCTAAACCAACACTCATGGTTTGTAAAATCCTGTTTATAGGTTTAAAATAAATTGGTTTTGTTTTCTTTTTTTTTTTTTTTTTTTTATTAAAAAAACAATGACACTAAAACTCCATTTGAATCTCTCATTCAAAGTTGCAACACTGACAGACCCTTGTGCTAGACAGGGGCAGCTAGTATAATGTGGCTTTGCTATTTAGCATTTAACCTTTTGGGTACTTCCATGTTTTTTATAAAGTTTAGTATCTTTGAAATAAAGACCAGAGAATATGTTCCTGGCTGGGGCAGCCAGAACTGGAAGAACGGGGAGAGATTCTCGATGCTTTTTTTTTTTTTTTTTTTTTTTTTTGGAAATAAATAGCCGCTAAAAACTGCAGGGGAAAAAACCCGAAATTAAAATACAGTGCCCCTCTGCAGCAACAGCAGGGGTGAGATGCACAACACTGAGCTTTAAAGTGGCTCGAGGTAATCTGACTGTCACAGTGTTAAACCTTGGAATAAATGCTAGTGAGTAATCCCATAACAATGTATAATGTGTATGACTTTTTTTAAAAAAAATTTAAGCATGATAAAAACAGTAATTGAAAGCAAATTTCATGTCAAAGGTCTCAGGGTAATATTGCCTCTCAGATATCACCTGTGAATAAACTTGAAGCGTGGCACAGCAGGAAAACCATTACAAACCTTGTCTGTTGTACAAGATGGGTACATAACCTCATAAATGAACAGTGGGATAATTCACCCTTTCCCTTTAGGGGTAAAAACCTAGCCTGCCTTTTGAACAAAACAAGAAAAGTCTGAAGGTAGTTATTCTGTTCTTCTTGCAGTCAGCAAAAAGATTTGTAAAAGAATGGGGTATTTTTAAGCAATAATCTGTCTCCACCAAGGGGCTTGGAAATGTTTATTTTGTTTTTCAGACATTCTATGAGCAAGCTGGCGCCAGTGGAAGAACAACTCCGAACATCATGGGTCTACTGTCACAACAAAAATTGTGTTGTGTGTTTTATGGTGTTTGTCTGGTTATTACCGTTATTTTGGTGAATATTGTACAAAGAGGGTTAATGCATATAGCAGCGAAGGTCAGTGCATGATATAACCTGCCAGGAGAGCACAGTCTACCCAATGGAGGGGAATCAAGTGATGTACCACATTTCCAGGAGAACACCATCCATTCCCAGTTCCTACATGGAGGGTTCCTTAACTAGTCTTTGACCAGTTGGGGCCCAGCCTGCTGCTATTGGAAACACAAAATGGAGGATGAAAATGGGTTATTGCACACAAATAAAAAGGCACAGAGTGGGGGTTAAAAATGGGAATGAATAAATTCTGTTGCATGCATCTCACAGGTGGTTTCCACAAAGGGAAAACAAGGATGGCCTGGCCTGGAATAGAATAATCATTGCTACTATTCTTGCTATTGTAAGCCCTACCCAAATCCAGCAATGTGAAGTACCAAAGGGAGGAAACACATGGATGGTTACACCCCCAAAGTGGTGATAATGAGGCAAATGAGGACTTTAAGGATTTACCCATGAAAAACTGTACTACTAATCCCCCCATGAGAATTTGGCAATGTTGGTATGCAGAGCTGGCCTTACCATGAGGCGAACTGAGGCGGCCACCTCAGGTGCCAGACTGTCGGCGCTGGGGGGCGCCACTAGGACCCAGAGTTTAGAAAATTGTTTCTGCTGCTGGTGGATATGTATTCTCTCTGCTCTAGATGCACAGAGATGGTGGAGTGCTGGGCTGCAGGAAGGAGGGCACAAGAGACATAACTGGCAGGCAGGAGAAAAGGTGAGAGAATAACAAAAAGCAGCAGGAGCTGCAGGGAGAGAGGAGGAGGAGCCTCTTATGTACTTCTCTGGCACCCCCAGGAGCCTGGACTGATTAACACCAGCTTCTCAGGGAGCTTCCTGTTTCCTGCTGCTCCCCTGGACCCACTTGAGAAGGACAGACAGTCAACTGAAGTAGTGGAGCCAGTTAGGCCCTTAAGATGCTGTTATCTTCCCTCACTCAGGCCCTGCTACCAGCCTGCTTATTTGTCCCCTTCAACTGAGTGTGGAGAGCCACTATAGCTGGCACAGAACTGCAGTTATGAGTGAAAGAAGAAATGGCCCCTCTGGGGCAGCATTCAGAAAAAGAAAGAAAGCAAAGAAAGCTTTTCTATCTAAGCAGGAAGGAGCTCTCCTGAGATACATAGACACAAATGTTCACAGTGAACCTTCCGGCCCCAGTGAGGATGTGAGTGGTGAGGAGAGGCCTGATCTTCTAGTTAGTCAGAGTGCAGGTGACCTGGCAGTTCCTGAAGCATCCATATCTCCATCTCAAATGGATGTAACCATGCACATTCCTGAAGAAAAGTGTAGCTCACAGAAGAGTATGGTGGAGGCGCAAGAAACAGCTGCTGCTGAGTTTAGTTCCTTAAGTCTAGATGATCCAGGACTGTGGACCCAGTTGAGCAGTAGCCTGAGGGACTTTCTTATACTGCATGGTCCACAGCAAGTGAAAAACTTCATGTTCCCCAAAGACAATGAAAATACAAGTTTCCATCCAACACATTACTGGCGTGAAATACCCAGGGTGACAAAGTGGAGAGGACATGGCTTATGTACTCAAAAACCCAGAATGCTGCATACTGTTTTTGTTGCAAACTCTTCCAGTCTTATGTTTCAGCTACATTGGGTTCTGCAGGAACAAAGGACTTGAAAAATCTGGCTAGAAATCTGGCATGCCATGAGAACGCAGCAAATCACCAGAGAGCATTCCATAGCTGGAAAGAGTTTGAGATGAGACTAAGGTTAAAGGCCACCATAGATGATCAGCATCAAGAGAAGATTGCATCAGAGTCTCTTTACTGGCAAAATGTTCTGAAAAGGCTCATTGTCATTGTGAGAATGCTTGCTACCCAAAACCTAGCACTGTGTGGCACTTCAGATCAGCTGTATGTGCCAAACAATGGAAACTTCCTTAAAATTGTGGGCTGATGGCTGAGTTTGGTGCTGTACTCCAGGAGCATCTAAGAAGAGTCACCACCCAAGAAAAATCACCACTACCTTGGAAAACAATTCAAAATGAGATCATACAGTTACTGGCAACAAAAGTCAAACAGAAGATTGTGGCAGATCTGAAGTCAGCAAGATATTACTCTGTTATTCTGGACTGCACACCTGACATCACCATTATGGAACAAATGACTTTAATGGTGAGTTTTGTAACAACCTAGTGAAAATGTCCCTGCAATGGTGACTGTCAGAGAGCATTTTCTAGAATTTATTGACATTGATGATACTACAGGAGCTGGTATGACAAATGTGCTTCTTAAAAAGCTGGAAGATACAGGAATTGCAATAGCTGACATGAGAGGTCAGGGCTACGATAATGGTGCCAACATGAGAGGAAAGAACAGAGGAGTGTAGACACGAATCCGAGAGTTAAACCCTCGAGTTTTTTTTGTCCTATGCAGTTCTCATTCATTGAACTTGGTGATCAGTGATGCAGCATCAGCTTCTAGTGAGGCTGCTGAATTTTTTAATGTAATTCAAAGCATCTATGTAATTTTTTTCTGCATCAACTTATCGATGGCAAATTTTGAAGCAACATCTGGGAACATCCTCTCTGACACTGAAACCACTGAGTGCCACATGATGGGAAAGTCAAGTGGAGGCGATAAAACCTATCAAACACCAAATTGGGAAGATAGATGATGCCATAGTTGCCATTATGGAGGATAATGCTATGACAGGAACTGTTCATTGGAGAACAGTGGCAGAGGGAAATGGAATCACAGAAACATACATAACTTCCAATTTCTGTGTGGCTTAGTGTTGTGGCATGATATACTGTTTGAAATAAATGTTGTAAGCAAGAGACTCCATGGTGTTGACCTTGATATATCTGGAGCAATGGAACAACTGGACAAAGCAGTCATACCTACAGTCTTACCGGTCAGATGAGGGATTTCAAAACATTCTGAAGAGTGCACAGAAGTTGGCAGAGGAATTTCACATTGAAGCTATTTCCCCACCTATTCAAGAATACAAGAGTCACCGAAGAAAAAGACATTTTGATTTTGAGGCACGGGATAATCCCATAAGAGACCCCAAACAACAATTCAAAGTTGAATTCTTTAACCAGGTGCTAGATTGTGCAATACAGTCAGTTGAACATTTCTTGCCGCTCAAGGAACACAGCAGTATATTTGGGATGTTGTCTGATATTCCAAAACTTCTCACTATACCTGAAGAAGATCAACACCAGCAATGCAGGGCACCAGAGACAGTGACACATGATGACATGCGTGATATTGATGTGAGTGATTTAGGTGATGAACTGAAAGCTCTTTCAAGATACATTGCAGCAGGATCAACTCCAAAGGCTGTTCTGGAATATATGTGCACAAATAAGATGACTACCCTCTTTCCAAATGCTTTTGTTGCTCTGTGCAAACTTCTAACACTTCCTGTAACAGTTGACCGTGGAGAATGCAGCTTCTCCAAACTGAAGTTAATAAAAACACATCTACGCTCCACAATGACACAGGAGAGGCTGGTCAGCCTTGCAACCATCTCAATAGAGCATGAGCTGGCCCAGACTGTGGACCTTCAGGAAGCAGTTCAAATCTTTGCAACCAAGAAGGCATGGAAAGCACCACTTTGATTATTCAAACTGATAAAAATGCCAGTGTTTACTATGCAGACTTGAAAAGTTACATTTGCTGTTCAGGCATTTGAAAGTTAAGTGTTACTTAAAATTTTTGAACAAGGCATTTTAAGTTGTTAGTTCTTCTTTATTGGGGTAGGTAGTAGAGCAGTACCATGAGAGGAGTAGAACAGGAAGAAGGCAGAATTGAGACCTTTCAAAGTTTTGGCCCAAGCGAAGGGGCATGGGGGCATTATTTAAGCTTCCTGCCTCAGGTGCCAAAATGTTGTGGGCCGGCCCTAATGGTATGTGGTGTAAGGATTGGAGGGGGGATCCTAACCCAGTAAAGAATGCAAAATTTTTCAGGAAATATTGCATGGTATTCTTTAAAATATGCCATAATGAATAACAGCAGAAAACAGTCATCCGGAAATGTGGTTTATCATGAAGGGCCCAAAAATATAAGTCTCTGGGCTCCTGGGGTGTTTGAGTTATGGGACTCAACAACTGGGGTGTGGTGTTATCATGTGTAATCATAATGGTACCTCCATAAAGAACAATTCTTAGGCTTGCAGTTATGTACATACCAGACTGGGCATAAAGTCTCCCCTGGGATGCTGGGAATATGACAATTTAATCGCTTTGCAGAATGCAACCCTACAGGTAATATGAACGCCAAGCTGGAAGGATCCTAATTTAAGCTGGCCGCAGCCTGGAGCTGGAAATACTTCCTTGTGGGAGCAGGTGCAACCAGAGCTCGTCAATGTGTCTCTTCAGTCCATTACATGAATGGGCGGTACACCCCAGAGAATGTGAGTGGACCGGGTACACCCCAACTGCAGCACATACATAAAAAGGTTAAAGCAACAATTTAATTGGTGGGTGAGGGCATGCACATGGAATTGTTGCGGCAAAAGGAATCTATGGGCAGTAAGAACCACAGGGTTGGGTGTATAGAATCTGGGGGCGGGGGAGAGGTATGTATGGGAATGCAAAATATTCAACTGGGGCTAGCACCTAGGTAATGGTTGCAGCAGTACCTTGGAATAAGACAGCAACTAAGGTGATCCCCATAAGTCCTATAAAAACAATAAGAAGGGAAAAAGCTCATTCGGAACCACTAAAAATACATTAAAAAAATAAAATAGTGTAAAATAAGCAATAATTCAGTTAAGTAATTATTTATAAAAAAAATTAAATGTACCCCTCCCCAATGGCCATGAAGGAGCAGACTCAATGGCCTGTGCCAGGGGTGAACAATTGGGTGTAAAGTATATAGGGTATGGAGTGTTCTGCTGGAAGTGTGCACAATTCTGCAATATCACACTTGGGAGTACAAGTGCACCAGCATCTGGCACAATTACACACTTTCTACATGCTGCCATCAGGACTTTGGTGCATGAATGAATCTGTGGAACTCATTGCTCTGGAGAATTCCATACCAAGTGGTCGAGCTGGTTTGGACAATACCCCGTTTCTCTGTAAATATTCAATGGACTCATAATACGGACAAGAGCACATGAACACTGTAGGGGCACCTCCAGGCCAAGCAAGGCTGAATGCAGGTCTTGGAAGCCCAGGCCCTTCGAGGAATGAATGCCTTCCAACCAGCTACTAAACCTCCTGCTGATTGTACTTGAACTGATGTAGCCTGTGCCCTTCGGAAAGGCCTAATGAACACTCATTCACTTCTTGGTCATATTACTCATGTTATAAGCGTGTTATTCATATTACTTGTATTATTAATCGTATTCATTGGGTGCTTAAAATTATGTGCTGCCTTAACCTCTCCCCGAAAGCTATACTTTTAAATTCAGCAGCTTACCCCTTTTATGACCCGCCTTCTCTCTCTCTCTCTCTCTCTCTCTCTCTCTCCCTGTAGCGGGACTGGTGGACCAAGGTATCGGGCTAAACACTTGAGTTGGAGGCCTTGGCTCCGTCCCGCCGTCCAGTGTGCAGGAAGGAGGGGTGCCTGGGACCATCTTTGAAGAGAGTCGTAGAATGTTGGGGTATGTAAGGGTTAAGTAGAGACCTGGGAAACTGCTGGTGTGCAGACACGGTATTAGGGAATAGAGGCACAGGCAGGCACCTTTTCTGCGCTTAGTAGATAAAGTGCTACCCTTCTCCCTTCCCTTCTGCTGGTTAAGGATAGATAAGTGTTCAAGCTGCAAAAGGAACGTGGTTGTCACTCTAAAGCATACTCTTTGTGTAAAAAAGTGTTCTCTCTCCACTCCCTTCCTTTCCCAGCTACATAAATGAGCCTGGGGTCATGGCTCCTTCCTCCTTCCCCTGTGAACTGCTGATTAAGGGAACTTGTGACTGCAATTACTTCAAATAAGTGTGACTTCAGGGTAGAAATGTCTGTAGAATATGTTTAATGCTTTAAACAGTAAACAGGGGTGGGGATAATTATATTCAGTATATGGGCATTCATATTACTAAATGAGGGGTTTGGGGGGTGTTGCTGTAAAAGTAGTTATTTACAGATTAACTTAAATTTAAAAAGTGTAATGTTATTAACTCAGTGCTTACTTGACAATTGGGTCAAGGGGAACAAGTACCGCAATAAAGAAGGCCATTTACTCAATCTGCCTCTGGGTCCCCCTGATCTTCTTTTCATCTCTAACAGCAGCCACCTAAGCAAACCAATAGGAAATTCTAAGGTGCAGGGGGTGGCCTAAACCCACCTTCCTCAAAGTGGGTTAGGCACCAATCTCCACTAGGGATTCACAGCCGTGAAACTTGGAATTAGGTACTGAAACTATTTCTCACCAAAAAACTGAGGAGGAGTTGCTGCCGCCCCATCTTATAACTTTTAGCTCTGTTGGTAGAGCACTCGACCCCAGTGTAGAAGACTTGGGCCCAAATCCCACCTCCCAGTATGGAGCAGGGAGTTGAACCCACATCTCCGACCTCTCAAGAGCATGGCCCTAACCCCTAGTATGGGCATGCTCTGTCACTTGTGCAGCTTTGTCTGTTGAAGCCATTCAATTTTGTATTAAATAATTAAACTGTAATTGGGCGAAGGCAACATTGAGAAGGACTCTGTGGCCCAGTGGTTAGGGGACTCTGCTCATATGTAGGAATCCCAAATTCAAGTCGCTGTTCTAATAAATATTGTAATTACTTATACAAATAATTAGTTAAACACAGTGGAATAGCTCAAATAGGAGATCTTGAGAAAGACATATGCCAGAATAAACCATTGCCCAGTAGTTAGGTTAATCACCTGAGTGACCTGAGTTTAAGTCCCTGCTCCACATCAGGATTTGGACTTAGGCCTCCTCTGATAGAGTGTGCATGCTCCAGGGTAATGTAACCACCACCAAGTGGTGTGAGCTTTACGAAAAAAAGCTGACCTGACTTACTAACTCCAGGAGAGAGTTCACCCTTGTGAATCCTACGTGGAGAAAAGTGCCCAACTCCCACTGCGAGGAAAGGCTTAGGCCACACCCTTGTCCTTGGCATTCCCCGCTGTCTGCTTTAGCTGCCTCCTTACTCAACGTGCTGGCTTTTGTGACCCCCAGTCTAAGGGTATGTCTACCTTTTGAGCTGGGAGGAGTGATGCCCAGATCACACAGAGGTACCATACTAGCGCTGCCCAACCTAGCACCTAAAAGTAGCAGTTTGCTGTGGCAGCACTGGCCCCCATGTAGGTTGCTGAGGGTTGGGAGGGCTTGTACTCAGGCAACCTAGGCTGAGCTAGTGCCTGTGTGTTGCTAGCTTGAGCACAACTAGGGCAGATATGTCTGTGCAAGCTGGGAATCACACTTCCAAGCTCAAATGCAGATGTACCTTTAGGTGCCTGTTTCTTGCTAGCCTTTGAATAGGGTGCCTGAGTGCCTAAATTAGGATGGTGGACTACACCAGGGGAATCAATAACATAACTGTTGCAATAATGCAGCTACATAAATGAGCTTGGGGCCAGGGCCCCTTCCTCCCTCCCCTGTGAATTGCTGATTAAGGGAACTTGTGGCTGCAATTACTTCAGATAAATGTAACTTCACACAATAATGTGAAAAGTTGCAGCCTTCACACAATTTTGGGGAAAATGGGTGTGGTTTTTTTCAGCTTTTATAGTGTAGGTGTGTGCTTGTTTGTGTTTGCCACAGGTCCAGAATTTGGTTCATTCACAACACATAGCACCCCATCAATGTTCACTTTCTCTTTATTAATTTCTCACTCTCATTTGTGTGGATTCTAATACATTCATCTGTGTCACAGCACTGGTCTAATTTCCCGTGTATTATATACAATGAAAGATAAGATAAGAATTGTCAACTTATTCACACACTATGCCATGCCTGCATCATGTTGCTATTCAAATTAGCTGCAAGCTTTCATCTTTATCTCTAGTTTTCAACAAATCCTTCCCACTTTACTGTGTTTAAAATATCTGTTTGTACTTTAGGGATTTTCATTAAGTTTGTAAATGAAATATACAAATCTTTAATTTGAAAAAGGAAAAATAATTAAGACACTCAGTTTAAATTTTAACCAGAAAAGTAAATGTTTTCTATACAATTGTGCTAAATGTCTGCATCCTTTTTTTGTTGCATGGACCAAAACATTTTGGCAGAACCATGACCAACTGCTAATAGTGATGGGCAGAACTCAAAAAGGTCTCAATCCATATCGCAAACTTCTTGGTATGGCAATTATGTTATAAATCTCCCTGGATTAAGGTTTCTAGTGAGACTTCCAGAAGGTTCTGATTTGGGCCAGCAAGCAAGAAGTGTGTAATTGAGGAAGTGCAGAAGTGTGCAATTACCCTTAAAGTTTCCTCTTCCAAATACCATAAAAAGCTGTAGTTTGATCTGAGTTTGAACCTTTTTGCCCATCTTTTGTTACTATTTTATGATTGGCTTAACATTAGTTTTAAAATATGCATTGTGACCAAAAGTAAAAATAAGTGATTACATGCATCAATTCAGACAATCAAGGCTACAATACTGACAAAGTGGACAGTACAAATAATTAGTTAATGGATTCTGATCCTCAGATCTGGGTTAAAATAATCTGCTTGATGGTTCTTTTTATTCATCCTCAAGTACCTGCCAGAGAGAGAACAAATACTACAAAATTAATTTAGTACATGTCAGTTTTTTGAAAGAAGTATTACATACAAATCCCCTATAGGTTTTTCACAGGAACAGAATAGTGATTTCAACAGAATGGCATAAAAATCACACTGGATGATTTTAACCATCTTTGGAAAGTAAATGGAACAAACTCCATCAAAGGTAATTGCAGTTATCCCTGAACTGCAGTGGTTCAACTACTTTTCATATTGAAAACAAATATTTTCTCTTAAGTGGAACTTAAAAGCAACACAGAAAACCATGCATTGAAATCCCTTCACCATATGAAGCCAGAGGCCAGTTAGGTCTTAACAGTCTCTGCGGTAAGGATCTCATTATCTTTTCTCACCGAATGCCCCAAAGGTACTACTAACCACCAAATTTGGCTGCAAAGAGAGAGTATCCCTTATACTGGTTCCCATCCCACTATTAGAAGGGATGCTTTTTAGGCACTGACTTCATCATATACAGTCAATAGTCCCCTTGCATTGGAATGCTATCAGATGCCAGCTGGTTTATATATCAGTGATTTTCTGAATACAGAGCTGGCTAATGACCAGATTACGTGGGACTCACAAGTGTGGTGACTTACATAGAGTGTGTTTTAAAACATTTCTAGTCACTTTCCATAAACCTTTTGAGTCTGGATGTTTGGCTCAGCTTGTACTGAATCAAAGAATGGTGGGAAAGCTGTGGGGAGTCTGGCCTACTGCCATTTGCTCTAGTGTAAATCTCCTTCAACCCTCTCCTTGAACAGGAGCTGTGTGTGTTGTGTTCTAACAGAGAACTGTTATTCCGAAAACGGGCAGATTTAGGCACTGACTAGACAGCTGCCACCTAGGGCCCAACATTTCAGAGGGGGCACCCATGACCCTGGGAGAAGTTTACTTCAAGAAGAAGTCATCTAGCTCAAAGATCCCAAACTCTGGGAGCTCATCCTCAGAGTACAGGATGCACAAGGAGGCAGCTGGGTAGGAAGACAAGTTTCCCTGTCCTGATGAGGGGAAGGAGAAAACAAGTTCCCCTGGGGGGAGGGGTAGCTCAGTGGTTTGAGGATTGGCCTGCTAAACCTAGGGTTGTGAGTTCAATCCTTGAGGGGGCCTTTTAGGGATCTGGGGCAAAAATTGGGGATTGGTTCTGCTTTGAGCAGGGGGTTGGACTAGATGATCTCCTGAGGTCCCTTCCAACCCTGATATTCTATGATCTATGATTTCATACATATTCTATATTTTATCAGTATCCGTGGTGTGGCAACTAGCAGTTGAAGGTGATGGAATTTTTGGAGCAGGGATCTTTAATCTGTTTCATCCCATGGTTCCTTATCAGCTGCTTCCAGCGAGCCCTCTTTATATGTAGCCATGAATTATTTGCTTCTGTTCACATCATGCTATTTAAACCCTAGAATTCCTCAGTAAAAATTAAGAAATCTTTTAGTTAGATGATTCAACAGTATTGTAGTTTCACTGGAGATTACTTACCACTTCTCTTACATTTAGGATATGCCAATTTCCCCTCCACACACTGTACTCTAAATGCAGAAGAAGATGGATTCCTCACATATCCATTTTTACAGTCAAATTCAATAAAATCTCCACTTTCTGAATATAATTTCATTTCCGTCCTCCATCTCAGCCTAATGTTGTTTTTCTCCATCACTTCTGGGGATGTTGTACATGGCTCTGGAAAAATAAAAATATAATTTAATTATGTACATCTGGATATGTCATTGGAAATCGTATTTGCTGTAACTGTATTGAGACTGACCCTGTCCCCAAATGCTATACATAATTTAAAAAAAACCCAGGGAAATATTTTTAGACAAGATCTGAAAACTAAAGGAGACACAGGTTGAGAGACCAAGAAGGAACTCTAGAGAAGGAGGCTTTCCCACCAACCGAGGTGATATTGTGGGAAGGGACAGAGAGGAGACTGAGGCTAGATGAACAGAAAGAGACAGGATTTGATTCTATTTTACAAGCTGGCCACTTTGTGATACTCAGGTGGTGCAAATGGGCCAAAACTTAGCCACAGCTGACCAACAGAATACTCTCCCTGCAGAAGGATACTCTCTGCTGGGAGATCTGCCTTCCTATTGACCTCCCCCACTCCTTGGTTGTATTACCAAGAACAAATCATGCCAAACCAGTTTGATTTATTTCTTTAACGGGATAACTAGTTTGGTGGGTAGGAGAAATGCGGTGGACATAATATACCTGGACTTCAGCAAGGCTTTTGACACCGTCCCACATGAGAAATGCAGGCTTTGTGGAGCTACCATTATTTAGAATTTAGGTGGGAAGGCTATGAGAGGTACAGAGGCAGCAATGTAGTGACTCAAGCCATGGAAGAGTAAATGAGGATGACTGGATATGAAAGCTGCGGGATGCACATGATCCTAGAGCGTGTACTTTAAAAGAGATTTCTTTGTACGAAGTGCCGCTTGATAGAGCTGATGGAAGAGAAGATAAAAGGCTTGGAGATGCAGGTGGAAACTATGGTTGAGTTTCAAAGGAGATTCGAGCAGGCAATGGAGGGAAGACAAGAGGAGACTGAAGGGAAAAGTCAAGACTTACGGATGCAAGCTGGACTGAGGAACTCAGAAGGAAGACTTCTGGGTAAGGAAAGTGGTCAGTGGAAGCATGTGACTACAAGAACCAGGCAGAGGAAAAGACCAGCTAGTGGAGGTGAAATAGAGCTCAGGAACAGGTTTGCTCAGTTGGAAAATGAAGATGGGGCAGAGCAGGCTGCAACCGAAGGAGGGAGGGCAAGGAAGAAGAGAAGAGCAGCTAGTCCTGTAAGAAGAGGGGAAGAGCCAATGGAGATACTCAGAGTTCAAAGCCCCAGGAGGATACTGGATGACTTGCAGAAGATTGCAAGGGAGAATAAAAGACAAGAGGACTCACAGACAGACAGAACCAGAGGAAGGATGGAGAATCACACCGTCAGCAAGAAAAGGTAGGTATATGTGATTTGTGATTCCCCACTAAGAAGAACGAACAGGCCTGTCACCAGAGCTGATTCAGAGAACAGACGGGGGTGCTGTCTGCCAGGAGCGAAGATACAGGATGTGGAACTGAGGCTGAAGAGGATCCTAATGGCAGCAGGAAAGAATCCACTCATTGTCCTTCATGTGAGAACAAGTGACACAGCTAGGTTCTTGCTGGAACATGCCAAGGGAGATTATGCCAAGCTGGGGAAGACATTTAAGGAAATGGAGGCTAAGGTTATCTATCTTACGGTATTCTGCCTGTCCCTAGAAAATGGAGATCAACAGATTATGATGATCAACAGATGGCTCTGGGATGTTTGACCACTGGGAGGCATTCATGGAGAGAGGACAGTTCTCATGGGATGGACTCCACCTGAGTAGGGAGGGAAATAGACTTCTGGGATGGAGGTTGACACAACTCATTAAAAGAGCTTTAAACTAGGAACTCGAGGAAGATGCTTATGTAATCTCCACACCTGATTTTAACATCGAGAGGGAGGAAACTCAAGTAAAAAAGGATACAGGAATGGAGAAAGGAACATCAGTAAGAGAATGGACATTAAGGGGAAGGATAGTGCTGATACCAGTCAGGTAGGCAATACTGGCAGTAGGATGACCATACCCAATCGGGTGAGGAATGTGGGCGAAGCCAAACAGCAGCACTTATGATGTCTGTACACCAATGCAAGGAGCCTGGGTAACCAAATGAAGGAACTAGAACTACTGGTACAGGAAGTGAAACCAGATATTATAGAGATGAAGAAGATCTGGATGACATTGTAAACTGGAAATGGATTAATTCCATAAGTGTGAATGGAGTCACTCCTCATTTACACCACATTACGTGTAGGGGAGACTCACATTCTTTCCATTGACATCAGTGCAGACTTTTCAAAAG
This sequence comes from Chelonia mydas, assembly GCF_015237465.2. Taxonomy (NCBI): domain Eukaryota; kingdom Metazoa; phylum Chordata; order Testudines; family Cheloniidae; genus Chelonia; species Chelonia mydas. The sequence goes on from NC_057854.1 coordinate 62,388,355, forward strand.
AAAAGATCAGCAAATGGCACACACCCACACCACACCATTATACGTATCTAGGATGCACCCATAAAACATCTCCATTAAAAACTCTAAAAACATATTATAATCCAGCCAACATTTACTGTAAGCGAACAGATGTATTCAAACATATTTTTAGCTGAAAACTTTACAACTACAGCAGATGCTGTGAAATACAATTTAGTAACTTATGGAAAACCATGAGGAATATCAGTTGCTTCTCTTCAGTGCTAGGAGTAGACATGGTGCTGTCTGAGCAGTAGGGGATTCCACTTTTGTGCAGGGGGAGCTATGACTGGCATGAAACTAGGTAGCCTGCTCTACGCCACCCTCTCTCCATGGGATGAAATTTCATAGTGTAATGTGCAAGGTCATACATTTTGGGACTAACAAGCTATAAACTAGGGACTTGTCAGTTGGCAGTGACAGAGGAGGAGAAAGATCTGGATGTACTGTTTGATCACATAAGGACTGTGAGCTGTCAATGTGATGAGGCCATGAAAAGGGCTAATGCATCATGGGATGCATCAGGCAAGGTATTCCCAGTAGAGACACGGAAGTGTTAGTACCGTTATACAAGGCACCGGTGAGACCTCATCTGGAATATTGTGTGCAATTCTGGTTTCCTGTGTTTAAGGAAGATTAATTCAAACTGGAAGAGCTGCAGAGAAGGGCTACTAGGATTATCTAAGGAATGGAAAACCTACCTTATGAGAGGAGACTCAAAAAGCTTGGCTTGTTTAGCCTACGCAAAAGAAGGCTGAGGGGAGATATGATAGCTTTCTATAAATACATCAGGGGAATCAATACCACAGAGACAGAAGAGTTATTTAAGTTAAGCACCTATGTGGACACAAGAACAAATGGCTATAAACTGGCCATCAACAAGTTTAGGCTCAAAATTAGGTGAAGGTTTCTAACCATTACAGGGATGAAGTTAGGGAACAGCCTTACAAAGGCAAAAAACCTAACTGGCTACAAGACTGAGCTTGATAAGTTTATGGAGGGGATGGTATGATGTGACTGACAACGATGGCATGGGGCCCATCAGCGACTGCCAGTAAAAAAATCCCTAACTGCTGGAGACAGGACACTAGATGGGGAGGGCTCACTACAAATAATTATTTCCCAGATATCTGCCTGGTGGGTCTTGCCCACATGCTCAGGGTCCAACTGATTGTCATATTTGGGGATGGGAAGGAATTTCCCCCCATGTCAGATTGTCAGGGACCCTAGTGGGTTGTTGCTTTCCTCTACAGAATGGGATATGGGTCACTTGCAGGCTTAAACTATGTAAATGGTGAATTCTCTGTAAATTGAAGAATTTAAGCCATGATTTGAAGACTTCAGTAACTCATCCGGAGGTTAGGAGTCTATTTCAGGAATGGATGATATTCTGTGGCCTGCAATGTGCAGGATGTCAGACTAGATTATTATGATGATCCCTTCTGACTTTAGAGTCTATGAGTCTAAGAGGATCCATAATTGGTTTAACAACCACAAAGAGTAAGTTTGTTTAACATCTTTATTAATGACCTGGATGTAGGACTAAAGAGCATACTGATCAATTTGAAGATGACACAAAGCTGGGGACGGGTTAGGGCTTGCCAACACTTTAGAGGATAGAGCAGATCTTGATAGATTAAAGAACTGGGCTATAGACAACAAAATGAAATTCAACAAAGACAAATGTAAGATGCTATACTTAGGGAAGAAAAACCAAATGCACAAATACAGAATGGGGGATAACTGGCTTGGTAGCAACACTGCTGAAAAGGATCTGGGAGTTGTGGTGGATCACAACCTCAACACGAGTCAGCAACGTGATACTGTTGCAAAAAAAGCAAATGCAATTTTAGGTTGCATTAACAGAGGCATAGTATGCAAGTCAAAGGAGGTGATAGTACCACTCTACTCAGCACTGGTTAGGCCTCAGCTTTAGTACTGTGTCCAGTTTTGGTCACCGATGTATAGATAGGATGTGGAGAAATGGGGAAAGATCCAGAGGTGAGCATAAAAGATGGTCAAAGGGATGGAATGAAAACCATATGGACAAAGGCTGAAGGAACTGGATATGTTTAGTTTGGAAGAGAGGAGACTGTGGGGGAGATGATAGTGGTATTCAAATAGTTAAAAGGCTGCCATAGAACAGATTGAGAACAGTTGATAGCTCTTGCCACAGATGGCAGGTCAAGGGGCATTGGGTTCAAACTACAGCATCGAAGATTTAGACTGAATCTCAGGAAAAGCTTCCCAACTGTAAAAACAGTAGGACAATGGAACAGACTGCCTAGGGAGGTTGTGGACACTCCTTCACTGGAGGTTTTCAAAAGGAGGCTGGATATGGTTGATTTAGAAACAACAAATCCTGAATCTTCAAGGGTGTTTAGACTAGAGGACCCTTGTGGTACCTTCTAACCCTATGATTCTATGTGACATCACAGAAGAGAAAAAGGGACATGGCAGGCTAGTCCTAAGCTATGAAATCAGGTCCAGGACACACCAGCCCACACAATCAGTTCACCATAATTTAAAAACCACACAGAAGTAGCTGCACAGCTGGGGATCACTGCACCACAGTGTAGTCTAGCCATTCCATCCTCTCACTCTAAGCATGTTGGAGGTTGGAGAGAGGGTGGTGTAGAGCAGGCTACCTTAGTTTCATGCCAGTTAGAGCTCCCCCTGCACAAAAGTGGAATGCCCTGCTGCTCAGACAGCACCATGTCTACTCCTAGCACTGAACAGTAGCGATCAATATTCCTCATGGTTTTCCGTAAGTTACTGAATTGTATTTCACAGCATCTGCTGTAGTTGTAAAGTTTTCAACTAAAAATATGTTTGAATACATCTGTTTGCTTACAGTAAATATTGGCTGGATTATAATATGTTTTTAGAGTTTTTAATGGAGATGTTTTATGGGTGCATTCTAGGTACGTATAATGGTGTGGTGTGGGTGTGTGCCATTTGCTGATCTTTTCTTTTGAAAAGTCTGCACTGATGTCAATGGAAAGAATGTGAGTCTCCCCTACACATACTGTGGTGTAAATGAGGAGTGACTCCATTCACACTTATGGAATTAATCTGGTACACCAGTACAAGTGACTTCAAATTGAAATATATGAATATGAAAATTCATACCATAATATGAAAAATACCACAGTTGTTTAACTCATCACAGTTCTTTTACATATAATAGATTCTTATATCTACCTAAGCAAACTGGTGGGTCTGTCCATTGGCCAGACTCACAGCTAACAGATGCAGATCCATTCATTCTATAAAAACGTTGACATTTGTATTCCACTTTTGAACCTGGTTCATATTCTTTCTGTGGAAAGACCATGATGTCTCCATTATCAACAGCCGGTGGGTACCCACACTTTCCAGCAGCCTCTAAAATTAAGTATAGAAAAAGAGAATATATGCATCAATATTTACTTAGAGTAAATGCTGTAATATCAGAAATATTACTCAACAGCACTATCAATGTACTCGGACAGATCAGGAAAAATCCCAAGGGAAAGGTGAAAAAGAAACCTCTTGATATTGGAACTGAACACAAGATACAAAAAATCTTATCTTTAAGATAAGAAGCAGCACAATATTTGTTCATTAAAAATTAACAGTGTGGAACTGATGGCAAAACTGATGGCAAAACCAGCTGCTTTACCTTTGTCAAGATATGATTCTGTGTTGCTTTTCAAGCAGGCAATGTAGGTTAGTTTGAGATCCTTTGGACCAATCGTTCTGCCTTAAGCACTGACTAGTAGGGAAATGGAAAGTGAGAGGCTTTGGCCCAACCCCTCCCCTCCTAAGGTTCATGTGGGCCAATCAGCTTGCTACTTGTCACTGCATGCATGTGCAGTACCTACTTTCTCCAGGACCATATTACCATGTAGGGTGCTTGATGTACCCAGCACTTGTCTCAAACTATTATGAATTATGACATTACCAGGGTATGTGAATATTGAGAGCAGAGAGAGAGACTGAGGGTAAAATAATGGTAAGAGGATACAAGCTAAATAGAAGTTTGGATTATACAGGCCCAAGGAGTGGAATATGAAACACAGAATAACACTGGAATGATAAATGAGTGTAAATAGTACAAGAAATACCACACAAAAATGAGGAGAGAAAGGAAACAAAAAATAAAGAAAGAACCCAAGAACAGAAAAACCTTTGGGTGTCCCTATAATTGATAAAAGCAGAGACACAGCTACACTTTCCCCTTTGGAAAAGCTGCTTGGCCAGGTGGATTTTAAAAAGAATTCATAGAGAAGCCAAACTCATCATTTGAAATTTACTCTGAAATGCCAACTGCCATTTCCTCTCATTGCTCCTCTTCTCACAGAAAGGGAAGTGGGACCGGGGTAAGTTTTGAAATGGCAAAGGCTAAAAATTACATGAGTAGTAATAAAGCTTTACCTTTACTCATTACATAATTTGACAGATTTCCCTTCCCCCCCTTTTTGCTTTATGACCTGCCCCTTTTGCCTCTTTGTCCCATCGCCAGGTCTCATTTTTGGAAATGTGCATTTCTGGCACTAGTGGCCATTCTGAAAAGAAGAGGGTTTTTTCCCTTTATATTTAATTCATGCTTATTAGCTGCATTAGAACTAAGAAAAAAGTTTGCTTGCCCTTTCCTCATTTTAACAAGAAAATGTATTAAGTGCAATTCTATTATTTTATGCATTTATTATAATTTTAAATCAAGTAATTAAATAATTGTACCAAGTCTTAATGACAGGGGAGTAAAGGAGAAGTTTTAATATATATAATACATATATATGTTGCAATGCTGACAGACCAGCTCAGGCCCGAGCTAAAGGCCAATTCACTTGCGTATTAATAGAGATCAAAGGAGATATTAATTGTATTGTTTTCCCTCTATCTATATCCTCTTGTTTACTGTTACATTATATTTACATTATACATGCCTGGTAATTAAATAGCCCTAGATCATAGGGTGTGTTAATGTAAGTGTATTCAGGTGTTAGAACTTCATGAAAACTAATGGAATGCTACATGTATTGTTTTCACTTATCTATTCCTATTATAATATAATGACAGGTATTTACATTATGTATATCCCTGTAACTAAATAACTCATTGAATGCAAAGGAAGAAGGGTGCTAAATTCAAAGCAATTGGTACAGATACTTGTCAGATTGTTGTCTGTGAAAAGAAGCTATAAGTACCAATTCAAAGAGAGGTCCTTTATCTTTGGACTGTTTGGATTCTAACAGGGCAGATTTCAGAGTAGCAGCCATGTTAGCAAAAAGAAAAGAAGTACTAGTGGCACCTTCATCAGATGAAGTGAGCTGTAGCTCACAAAAGCTTATGCTCAAATAAATTGGTTAGTTTCTAAGGTGCCACTAGTACTCCTTTTCTTTTTGTTAATAGGGCAGAGTATCTGGACAAGAAAACTGAGCTCTCCAGAATTATTCTGGGTAGCCCTGAAGGACTTTTGGGAAACTGGCAGTTTATTGTGTGTCTGCTACTGTTTGGAATTACAAACTGTGACTTACCATTTATTATATTTTACCTGCTTTAACATCTCAATAACTCTCATCCTTTTACTTAACTAATAAACCTATAGTTGGTTTACTATAGAATTGGCTACCAGCATTGTCTTTCGTGTAAGGTCCGGAGTATCAATTGATCTGGGGTGAGTCCTTTGGGACTGGGAGCAACCTGACATGGTGTGATTTTTTGGTTTTAATAACCTTTTCTCACAAAGTTCAATATGTCTGGGTGTCGAGATAGGCTGAAGAGGCTAAGGGGACTGTGACTCCATGGGAAGACTGGTATAGTGAGCCAGGAGTTCATATTTGTTACTAGCTTGGTGAAATCTAATTATAGAACATACCACCAGTTGGGGGTGTATGTCCGTGTTTTCTGATAGTCTGCCCTGACAGTCTCACTCACAATGGTGAGCCACTCCAAACAGTCTTACATATGTACACCATGCATTTCTCTTATTTGTACAGAGAAATATTTGTTATGCATTTAGTACATTTTTAAATAGTCAATGATTATACAGTCTTAATGAAAGAGGTATAATTGAGAAGTGTTCATGAATCTATAGAATTATGAACTTTTAGAGTACTGTATGCTTGTTATCATAGAATATCAGGGTTGGAAGGGACCTCAGGAGGTCATCTAGTCCAAACCCCTGCTCAAAGCAGGACCAACCCCCAATTTTTGCCCCAGATCCCTAAATGGCACCCTCAAGGATTGAACTCACAATCCTGGGTTTAGCAGGCCAATGCTCAAACCACTGAGCTACCCCTCCCCCCCAAATGCAGTTGAGGCATTTCTAATAGTCATTAAATAATTGATTCACTCTCTATTATTAGTACTTTTGTTAATTTTATGGAATTGTTTACTCAATTTTATTTAGAACTGTACTGACTTCATAAAATTATGTTTTTCTAAAAATGCATCATTTTATATATATTAATACTTCTCCTTAAATCTTCTGTCATTAATACTTTGTGGAATTATTTAATGGCTTTATTTAGATATGTACTAACAGAATTAAAAATATTTTCCTCTAAAAATGAGGAAACTGAACATTAACATAAATGCCCTAACACTTATTTGTTCTGCTGTTATTAAGGATTTTTAAATTAACTACTTTATTTAGAAATATATTAACTGCAGTGAAATTCATTTTATCCAAAAATGCAGGATTTTATGCAACACTCCTCTATTCCTCTATCATTAACACTTTGTACAGTTATTTAATGACTATTAGAAAACTACTAAATGCATAAAAATAGCTCTCTCAAAATGCATGATTCTCCTTTATTCCTCTGACCATAAAACTTAATTTAGAAATGCAATAACTGCATATAAAATATTTTTTTCTTAAATGCATGTTAACATATGTATGTGTGATAACATTTTATTCTGCTATTATGAAGATTTTTGTTAATTAGCACATTTCTAAATAATTATTAAATAACTGCATTACAATTATTTTTCTCTAAAAAATCATGTTAACCCTCTTTTATTCTACTGTCATTAAAACTTTGTACATCTGTTTACTAGATTTTATTTTTCTTTAGAATTGCACTAAATGTGTAAAATCATATTTTCTTCCTAAAATGAGGAAAAGGCCAGAAAGCTATATTTACTCATTTAGTTCTAATGATTCCAGTAAGGATAAATGAAACAGAAAATTTAAAACTTTCATTTTGTTTAAAAATGCCCGTTAGCGCCAAAAATGCACATGTCAAAAATGAGACCTAGGATATAAGGCAAAAGGAGTGGAGGGGAGCAAAGGGGGAGAGGGGCATGGAAACCTCTCAAAAATCATATGATGAATGAAGGTATAGCTTTTTCCCTACTAGTATGTATCAATTTTCCCTAGGAATGGAGAAAGAAAGGCAGCCAAAAAGTGAGTGAAAAAACTCTCACAGGATCTCTCAGCTATTAGCTTTCGACATATCACTCAACTTTCTATAGCCAATAGCTAACCTTTAAGGCACTGGGTCCAGAGACAGCGCCAGAGCCATTGCATCTCCGTTCAACACAATGGTTTATCTTGGTGCTCTGTGGAGTGCACAGGGCATATTGTATGCTGCACTGTAATTTAGGGGGAATGAAATGTATGCTTCCCTTTGTGGTGCTCTAGCTCTTCTGCTAAGACCCTGCCCCTCTGCCTCTATGTGACGGGTAACATCCCACTGGGTGCAGCTCCTACATTTGGCACTGAACATCATTGGTTTAAGAAGGGGGCTTCTGAAGATAGGACACCCTCTGTGAGAGGCTTTTCACTTTGGAATTTGTTTCTTTCTGTGGCCTGCCATACCCTGAATTCTTTCATGCTGCAAAAACCAGCTAGTCTCTCAATCTCTCCGAGATGGTTGAGAGAAGTCAGTTGGTTGTGGTTGTTAGACATAGTGGGCTCTTTGTTTATATTCGTATATGTTTTGCCCTGATGGCATTATTTTAATGATGTGACTGAACTGTGTATTTAATGGTGTATAACCTAGGATAGATATTTTTGTCTGTTTATCTTTATTGGTATTAATAATCACAATACATTGACTCTGATATTTTTATTTTGCTTTTTATATTTGTAATTTGTTTTTCATATTGCTGGGGTCTCATTATCTCTGTTGTACCTTGTACTGGGAAAAGCTCAGTAAGGCTGAGATATCAGGGAAAACTGAGTGTCTCTGGTAAGAGAGATAAGACTGTAAGAGGGAGAATTCAGAGAAACAGAAATACATAAAGAGACCACAATCAACCATAACGAAGGCTGATATTCGTTCATCTGTTTTCTCTGGAGCCTTATTCTAAACCTGTATTATTGCTTGGTAAAAATATGAGCTTGATTGTGCCACCCTTATTTGCATTGAGTAGTGCCTGCCTGTGTGAGTAACAAATGTCCACTGATTTCCACAATACTAGTCATGGTTCTACTCACTGTGAACATGGGTGGCTGACTAGTTAGTTTTTAGAACCATAGTTTTGGTTTCCAAAACAAAGCGGTGTTGCACTGCTAGTTATTACGTTCATTTTTTTAAATATTCGTATTCACCCTGAGAGCCAATGAAATTCTGGTATGTGAAAAGACAAACAAAATGAACCAACAGAGTGACACCACTTTTTTTCTGGAAGCTTGAAGATATAAGGTGAAATCTTGGTCCTATCAATGGAAGTTTTTCGACAGACTTCAGTGGAGTGGGAATTTCACCAATTGTGTATTGTCTAGTTCATCTGCAAGTGGTAGTGAAATTGTGGCCCTAAAAATCAGAAATAGAGAACAATCAATCACTCTTATTCACATTATGTTGAGGGTCAAATCCTGAAGTCCTGATACTGGACTAATCTAATGATGATCTCATTAAACCTATATTATCATTGCCATGGAACATCACAGACTGGAAACAGATTTGCTTTCTGGTTTACAAGAGATGTTATATTTGTGCATTATAAAAAGACAAAAATACAGGGAAGTAAAGATGTTTCTGAGTAAGACTGAAGTTTTTGATTCCAAAAATATCCTATATCTACTAGGCTATTTTAGAAATAGGAAAGTAAAATACCTTTGCATACTGGTGACACGGACCACTTCCCTTCCGTACATTTTACCATCGGAAACCCAAAAAGGCTTAGACCTTGCGAACATTGATAACGTACTCTATCGCCAGGCAAATACCTTTGCTGCTTAGCACCTCGAATCCTACCATCATGAATCTCAGGTGGAGGTGGACATGTCATATCTGAAAAGAGATGAGAACTTCTGAAGTCACTGACACATTCCTATGTGGGTAACTAAATCACTTACAGTATTCCATTAGTTTTATATACAATCTATTCAGATCCAGTCTTGATTAATTAATGATGTCACTAATTAATTAAGCTATTCAGATCCAGTATTGATGCTTCTTAACTTAACCAGTACTGTTCATTGGAACATTTCAAATTGCAGGGAGGCAACAATAGGGCTATCCAGTAGTAAAAAAAATTGGGTTAGGATGCAGGGAATGAAAAATGAAGGGTCAAAAACTTATGGGAATTTGTCAAAATCATCAGTTTCAAGTTTGATGAATGTTTCATGTTTGACGAATCAGTGTTTATTCTGTTGGAAAATTTCTGACTAACCTATCCAAATCATACTCTGCTTTTCCTCCCCAACTCACAGAAACTCCTCTGTGGGTTCTCCCTTGGAGTTTATGCTCTGTAGCTGAGGTGGATATGCAACTAGTCTCTGCCAGGTTCTCCCCCTGAAAAAAATAACCAGCAGCAAAACCATGTAAGCTACTGAAATAAACTTGTCCTGTTTCCCCTCCACGCAAAAGTGGTAGGGCCTTCAACCTCAAAATCTGTGGCTCTCGGGTGATTGGCTTGAGAAAAGAGTTGTCTTTGCAGAAGCCACTTGTCTCTACACAGATGACCCTATGGCCCCTTATAGCACAGCTCCAGCAGGTATCAAACCCACTAGGAGACCTTGCAGAGTGTTAGTACACAATCCTATGGCCAGAGTTACAGCTCTTCCCAAGAAGTCACTGGAAAAAGAGAAGAGAGGAATTGCAGTTCTCCCTTGGTTTTCCCTATGCATGGCCACTGCTGAAACCATGGACCTAGTAGCCAAGTCAGCCAAATCCAGAGCAGCTTGCAGAGAGGTCCTCACCACAGATTTTCCCTTATCCACTATCGAGAAGACCTTCTGCCTAGCATCTTCCAGGAACATGTGTTAAAAATTTAACATGGAGTCCCACATATTAAAGTCGTACCTGCCCAATAGGGCATGCTGGTTTGCAATCCTGAGCTGCACTTCCTCCTCCCAGTAGAATAAACTCTCTTAAGAAACAGATCTAACTTCTTTAAGTCTTTTGATTTTGGTGTTGCACCCTGATGCCCCTGCTTTTCCCTCTCATTGGCGGAGGATACTACGCCAATATGGAATCCCGGAGGAGAAGGGAAATGAACACAGTTTTTGGGGGTAGATAATACTTGCACTTTTTGGAGTGTGGAGAAGGGATGCAGAGGTCTTCCACAGTACCTTAAATGGGTCCATAATGGCCTCAGTGAGAGGCAGGGCCACTCTGGAACGACCTGCAATGTCTGAAGTATTGGCCAGTTATTGAGAGGCTTCTTTTACTTCCTCCACCTGTATGGCAGACTTAAGATAATCCTCTTTAACAATTCTTGGTGTGTCTTATGGTCATCTGGGGGAGGCAACATGCTCCCTCATGAGACTGCCTCTTCAGAAGAAGAGGAAAAAGAGCCCAGCACCAGGTGTGGATACTCTTCCTCCATTTCTAGATCTGTAGGGTTCTCTTCAGCCCTTGATGTCCAATAGTAGGCTCAGTACCAGAAACAGGAATGGGTGCTACCCACTGGGAAGATGCCTCACACATTTCTGATGCCACTGAATTGGAGTGCCTGGAATATCATGTGGAAAAGGGGGAAGAGCCCAATGGATTACAAAAAGGCCACTGGACAAGCATATACCCCCAGTGTCCTCCAGGCCTACTTGATGGTACTCCTGTCACAGGATCCATGGAAGGGTGACAATGTCTGGAGGAGGGGTAGTGCAAATGGCTGCGAGGATGGGAGATTTAGAACTGGACCTCTCATTTGGAAGAAGATGACTCTGCATCCATGGACCACAGAGGCACCGTTCCAGACAGTGTTGGCAATCAGTGCCGAGTTGGAGAGGCCTGCAGAGATGTGAGCGTCACGGAAGGATGAGCCCTCAAAGGTACCCGAGACTGTCACAGTACCGAGCACTGTAGCAATCCTGCTGGTTATTCTGTCTGTCGGCACTGACAGCATCAGCTCTTGTACTACTAGTGATGCTGGCACCGACAGGGTCACAGGGTCCCTGGCAACTACCAATGCCTGTGGCGTAGTTAGTACTGGAATAGTGTGGTGTGGCGCCATAGTTGTGGAAGGAGCTCCTTCTGGCTCTGGACTTGATGGAACCTGCCTAGGTGCCGGAGTCAACAGTGCCATCTTCTGAGGTACGGAAGAAGAGGAGTATTTAGACAGAGACCGCACTTTAGTCTTATCCCCATGCGTAGCACACCACAGTGCCAGGGATCTCTGCCTTTCTGCAGTTGGCAGTCTGCTTCTCACAAATCTTTTTAGGCACTGAGGATGGTGAAGAGTGTTGGGACTCGGGCACCGCAGGAGGTGCACTCCTTTTCAAATGCTGAGACACTCAGTGCCAAGTCTGACTTCAGTGCTGAGTCTGAGCTCTCAAGGCTGCCTCCATGAGTAGAAACTTTAGCCTGACTTCACAATCTTTCTCCGCAAGAGGCTTCAAGTCCCTGAAAATTTGGTAACACTCCCCAGGAAAGAACTTCCCTGAGGAATTTCCAGACAAGCACGTATCAGAGATGACCTAGATGTACTTAATCCTGCCTTAGTGCAGAGGAATGAACTTGATGACTTTGCAGGGCCCCCTACAGCCCCACACTTCTATCATTCCATGTTCCCAGCTCACAGACGCACACCTCGTCTTATTTGTTTTAATTACAATACAAACTCCTACCTTGGCAAGTTGGTGGTTGTGACCATTCTCCATCTTCACAAATTACATCATTCAATCCCATACTTTCAAATCCTTCTTGACATTTATATTGCACTCTAGCACCAGGCAGATACCTTCCCTCCTCATTAGTTACAATAGTAGCATTGGTAACTTCAGGTGGAGCGCCACATGTTACATCTGAAAGGGGAGAGATGTATAAATAGATTAGTACTGATAAACTCTAAATGTAGTATCTTATTTTTTTAAAATAGATAATGTCCTTTTTCAAAAAGTGCACTTACATAAATGAAGGTTACTTGTTTGTAATTGAAGTTCTTTGAGATGGCTCCACAGTTTCCAACTCACAAGATATTGTGCCACCTCGTGGTGCCTAATGGTAATCTTCTCCAAGCAGCATCCTTTAAAGCTCTCATACACACCTTTTCCAGGCCTCCCCTTCGAGTCTCTGAACATTCGGAGGACAAGGCTATACAAGGTGGTGTGGCACCCTCTATCACCTCAGTTCCTTTCGCCGACCGACCCCAGGAAGAGGAGCAGAGCAAAGCACATCTCCACAGGGTAACTTTATAAGCCAATGCTCTGGCAGAAGAGTCTGAAGCATTAGCAAAGATCTGAGAATGTGCTTTGCCACATTCTGACCTTCCATTAGGATTGCGTTTGCCAATCTCCTTTTGTAATCTGCCAAATCCTGCGCAAACAGTGCCATCTTTTCCCATAAGTGGAATTGATAGCAGACCATAATTGCCTGATAATTTGCTACCCTAATGCCAAGAGAGGAAGAAGAGAACTTCTTTCTCCTTAGGGAGTCACACTTCTTTTTTTTCTTATGAGCAGTCATGGCTTGTCCAGACCTCATTTTGCTAGTGGCAGCAGCCACCACCAGCAAATTAGTTCTAGGATGTATGCGAAAATATGAAAACCCCTCTGAGGGTACCTGATATAATTTGTCTGCCTGCCTGGAAATAAGAAGGCAAGAGGCAGAAATGGACCTAACAGTCTCAGCAGACTGCAGCAGACCACTGAGAAATGGTAACAACAGCCTCCTCTTGGAGGTAGCTCCAAGCCCTTTCCTCAAACACCGGGTTTTCTCCATTCGTATTGAAGTAAGTTCCACATGGACACCCTGCAATCCACCAGATCATGGAACTGCAGAGCATCGTCAGAAAGTGAAGAGGGAGAAGTCACCCCCCGCATGCTCCTGTGGTGACAAATCAGGAGCCGTGTCAGCGTGTTCCTGTGCAAAAAGAAAAAAAAAAGACCTATCTCCTTATCTTCTTCAAACAGAGTATCAGGCAGCACTGCCTGAAGTGCCCCTGGATCCTTTCCACATAAATCGTCGGATCAATAATCCATATAAAGGACAATTGAAAAATTGCTGCAGAGAAGGAGGAGGCAGGGATGAGTCAAGAGAAAAAACTAATAATGTCTTCTGCCCTTCTCCTTTTTTCAGCTGAAGAGGATGCAGACCTCAAAACTGGTGAAGACTGTCTCTCCCTTGAAACTCACTGTTTCGCACTTGGATCTGAGGAATGTTGGTAAGTCGAATCGTTGTACAACAGGCACTAAAGTAAAAGCCTTCTTTGGATCAAAGGATAGATCTGGATTTGGAGGAGAGGTTGAAGCCAGAACTGAAGACCTGAATGGCACAAGATCCAGTGAAATCCTCAGATCGACTTGGTCCTTGAACCTGAAACTGACTTCAGTTTTGGAGCCAGAGTTATGGAGACCCTGTCAGAATCAGATAGATCCAAAACTTCTGACCTAGAGGATCTGGCACTGCTAACTGCTCTCCCTCACCAGCTTTTCAGAACAAGCACAGCCAGAGATGACAATGTGCTCTAAACAGCAGTCTTGTCTTTCTGCATTAACAATGCATTCAAAACCCTGACTTCCTGCGAAGCAGGATCTGGAGTTGGACCTGATGAAGGTCCATTAAAGTCATGGAATCCATGACCTCCATGATGAAATGATATCCTTAGCAATTAGGAAAACCACTGGGTAGGTGCCTCACGCATTTCTGATGCCACTGAAGAGGAGTGCCTGGAATATGATGTAGAAAAGGGGGAAGAGCCCAATGGATTACGAAAAGGCCACTGGACAGGTGTATGCCCCAAATGACCTCCTGGCCAACCACTTGATGGTACTCCTGTCGCAACATCCATGGAAGGGTGAAAACATCTGGAGGAGGGGTAGTGAGCGTGGCTGCGAGGATGGGAGATTTAGAACTGGACCTCTGATTTGGAAGACGACGACTCTCCTTCCTTTGACCACAGAGGCACCATTCCAGATGGTGCCAGCAATCAGTTCTGAGTTGGAGAGACCTGCAGAGATGTGAGCGTCACAGAAGGATGAGCTATCAGGGTACATGAAACTGTCACAGTACCGAGCACTGTAGTAATCCTGCTGGTTCTTCTGTCTGTCAGCACCGTGAAACCCTCAGAGTGGTTATCTGATAGCATCAGCTCTTGTACTAGTGGTGATGCTGGCACGGACAGGGTCAAGGGGTCCCTGGCAGCTGAAAATGCCTCTGGCGTAGTTAGTACCAAGATAGTGTTAATGTGGTGTGTGGCGCCATAGTTGTGGAAGGAGCTCCTTCTGGCTCTGGACTTGATGGAACCTGCCTAGGTGCCGGAGTCAACAGTGCCATCTTCTGAGGTACGGAAGAAGAGGGGTATTTAGACAGAAACCACATTTTAGTCTTATCCCCATGCCTAGCACACCACAGTGCCAGGGGTCTCTGCCTTTCTGCAGTTGGCAGTCTGCTTCTAACAAATCTTTTTAGGCACTGAGGATGGTGAAGAGTGCTGGGACTCAGGCACCGCAGGAGGTGCACTCCTTTTCAAATGCTGAGACACTCAGTGCCAAGTCTGACTTCAGTGCTGAGTCTGAGCTCTCAAGGCTGCCTCCATGAGTAGAAACTTTAGCCTGACTTCACAATCTTTCTCCGCAAGAGGCTTCAAGTCCCTGAAAATTTGGTAACACTCCCCAAAAAAGAACTTCCCTGAGGAATTTCCAGACAAACACGTATGAGAGCAAATTTGCGGATGATACTAAACTGGGAGGAGTGGTAGATACGCTGGAGGGGAGGGATAGGATACAGAAGGACCTAGACAAATTGGAGGATTGGGCCAAAAGAAATCTGATGAGGTTCAATAAGGATAAGTGCAGGGTCCTGCACTTAGGATGGAAGAATCCAATGCACCGCTACAGACTAGGGACCGAATGGCTAGGCAGCAGTTCTGCGGAAAAGGACCTAGGGGTGACAGTGGACGAGAAGCTGGATATGAGTCAGCAGTGTGCCCTTGTTGCCAAGAAGGCCAATGGCATTTTGGGATGTATAAGTAGGGGCATAGCGAGCAGATCGAGGGACGTGATCGTTCCCCTCTATTCGACACTGGTGAGGCCTCATCTGGAGTACTGTGTCCAGTTTTGGGCCCCACACTACAAGAAGGATGTGGATAAATTGGAAAGAGTCCAGCGAAGGGCAACAAAAATGATTAGGGGTCTAGAGCACATGACTTATGAGGAGAGGCTGAGGGAGCTGGGATTGTTTAGTCTGCAGAAGAGAAGAACGAGGGGGGATTTGATAGCTGCTTTCAACTACCTGAAAGGGGGTTCCAAAGAGGATGGCTCTAGACTGTTCTCAATGGTAGCAGATGACAGAACGAGGAGTAATGGTCTCAAGTTGCAATGGGGGAGGTTTAGATTGGATATTAGGAAAAACTTTTTCACTAAGAGGGTGGTGAAACACTGGAATGCGTTACCTAGGGAGGTGGTAGAATCTCCTTCCTTACAGGTTTTTAAGGTCAGGCTTGACAAAGCCCTGGCTGGGATGATTTAACTGGGACTTGGTCCTGCTTTGAGCAGGGGGTTGGACTAGATGACCTTCTGGGGTCCCTTCCAACCCTGATATTCTATGATTCTATGATCTAGATGTACTTAATCCTGCCTTAGTGCAGAGGAATGAACTTGATGACCTTGCAGGGCCCCCTACAGCCCCATACTTCTATCATTCCATGTTCCCAGCTCACAGACGCACACCTCGTCTTATTTGTTTTAATTACAATACAAACTCCTACCTTGGCAAGTTGGTGGTTGTGACCATCCTCCATCTTCACAAGTTACATCATTCAATCCCATACTTTCAAATCCTTCCTGACATTTATATTGCACTCTAGCACCAGGCAGATACCTTCCCTCCTCATTAGTTACAATAGTAGCATTGGTAACTTCAGGTGGAGCGCCACATGTTACATCTGAAAGGGGAGAGATGTATAAATAGATTAGTACTGATAAACTCTAAATGTAGTATCTTATTTTCTTTAAATAGATAATGTCCTTTTTCAAAAAGTGCACTTACATAAATGAAGGTTACTTGTTTGTAATTGAAGTTCTTTGAGATGGCTCCACATTTTCCAACTCACAAGATATTGTGCCACCTCGTGGTGCCTAATGGTAATCTTCTCCAAGCAGCATCCTTTAAAGCTCTCATACACACCTTTTCCAGGCCTCCCCTTCGAGTCTCTGAACATTCGGAGGACAAGGCTATACAAGGTGGTGTGGCACCCTCTATCACCTCAGTTCCTTTCGCCGACCGACCCCAGGAAGAGGAGCAGAGCAAAGCACATCTCCACAGGGTAACTTTATAAGCCAATGCTCTGGCAGAAGAGTCTGAAGCATTAGCAAAGATCTGAGAATGTGCTTTGCCACATTCTGACCTTCCATTAGGATTGCGTTTGCCAATCTCCTTTTGTAATCTGCCAAATCCTGCGCAAACAGTGCCATCTTTTCCCATAAGTGGAATTGATAGCAGACCATAATTGCCTGATAATTTGCTACCCTAATGCCAAGAGAGGAAGAAGAGAACTTCTTTCTCCTTAGGGAGTCACACTTCTTTTTTTTCTTATGAGCAGTCATGGCTTGTCCAGACCTCATTTTGCTAGTGGCAGCAGCCACCACCAGCAAATTAGTTCTAGGATGTATGCGAAAATATGAAAACCCCTCTGAGGGTACCTGATATAATTTGTCTGCCTGCCTGGAAATAAGAAGGCAAGAGGCAGAAATGGACCTAACAGTCTCAGCAGACTGCAGCAGACCACTGAGAAATGGTAACAACAGCCTCCTCTTGGAGGTAGCTCCAAGCCCTTTCCTCAAACACCGGGTTTTCTCCATTCGTATTGAAGTAAGTTCCACATGGACACCCTGCAATCCACCAGATCATGGAACTGCAGAGCATCGTCAGAAAGTGAAGAGGGAGAAGTCACCCCCCGCATGCTCCTGTGGTGACAAATCAGGAGCCGTGTCAGCGTGTTCCTGTGCAAAAAGAAAAAAAAAAGACCTATCTCCTTATCTTCTTCAAACAGAGTATCAGGCAGCACTGCCTGAAGTGCCCCTGGATCCTTTCCACATAAATCGTCGGATCAATAATCCATATAAAGGACAATTGAAAAATTGCTGCAGAGAAGGAGGAGGCAGGGATGAGTCAAGAGAAAAAACTAATAATGTCCTCTGCCCTTCTCCTTTTTTCAGCTGAAGAGGATGCAGACCTCAAAACTGGTGAAGACTGTCTCTCCCTTGAAACTCACTGTTTCGCACTTGGATCTGAGGAATGTTGGTAAGTCGAATCGTTGTACAACAGGCACTAAAGTAAAAGCCTTCTTTGGATCAAAGGATAGATCTGGATTTGGAGGAGAGGTTGAAGCCAGAACTGAAGACCTGAATGGCACAAGATCCAGTGAAATCCTCAGATCGACTTGGTCCTTGAACCTGAAACTGACTTCAGTTTTGGAGCCAGAGCCATGGAGACCCTGTCAGAATCAGATAGATCCAAAACTTCTGACCTACAGGATCTGGCACTGCTAAATGCCCTCCCTCACCAGCTTTTCAGAACAAGCACAGCCAGAGATGACAATGTGCTCTAAATGGCAGTCTTGTCTTTCTGCATTAACAATGCATTCAAAACCCTGACTTCCTGCGAAGCAGGATCTGGAGTTGGACCTGATGAAGGTCCATTAAAGTCATGGAATCCATGACCTCCATGATGAAATCATATCCTTAGCAATTAGGAAAACCACTGGGTAGGTGCCTCACACATTTCTGATGCCACTGAAGAGGAGTGCCTGGAATATGATGTAGAAAAGGGGAAGAGCCCAATGGATTACAAAAAGGCCACTGGACAGGTGTATGCCCCAAATGACCTCCTGGCCAACCACTTGATGGTACTCCTGTCGCAACATCCATGGAAGGGTGAAAACATCTGGAGGAGGGGTAGTGAGCGTGGCTGCGAGGATGGGAGATTTAGAACTGGACCTCTGATTTGGAAGACGACGACTCTCCTTCCTTTGACCACAAATTTCAGAGTAACAGGCGTGTTAGTCTGTATTCGTAAAAAGAAAAGGAGTACTTGTGGCACCTTAGAGACTAACCAGTTTATTTGAGCATGAGCTTTCGTGAGCTACAGCTCACTTCATCGGATGCATCCGATGAAGTGAGCTGTAGCTCACGAAAGCTCATGCTCAAATAAACTGGTTAGTCTCTAAGGTGCCACAAGTACTCCTTTTTTTTTGACCACAAAGGCACCATTCCAGATGGTGCCAGCAATCAGTTCTGAGTTGGAGAGACCTGCAGAGATGTGAGCGTCACAGAAGGATGAGCTATCAGGGTACATGAAACTGTCACAGTACCGAGCACTGTAGTAATCCTGCTGGTTCTTCTGTCTGTCAGCACCGTGAAACTCTCAGAGTGGTTATCTGATAGCATCAGCTCTTGTACTAGTGGTGATGCTGGCACGGACAGGGTCAAGGGGTCCCTGGCAGCTGAAAATGCCTCTGGCGTAGTTAGTACCAAGATAGTGTTAATGTGGTGTGTGGCGCCATAGTTGTGGAAGGAGCTCCTTCTGGCTCTGGACTTGATGGAACCTGCCTAGGTGCCGGAGTCAACAGTGCCATCTTCTGAGGTACGGAAGAAGAGGGGTATTTAGACAGAAACCACATTTTAGTCTTATCCCCATGCCTAGCACACCACAGTGCCAGGGATCTCTGCCTTTCTGCAGTTGGCAGTCTGCTTCTAACAAATCTTTTTAGGCACTGAGGATGGTGAAGAGTGCTGGGACTCAGGCACCGCAGGAGGTGCACTCCTTTTCAAATGCTGAGACACTCAGTGCCAAGTCTGACTTCAGTGCTGAGTCTGAGCTCTCAAGGCTGCCTCCATGAGTAGAAACTTTAGCCTGACTTCATAATCTTTCTCCGCAAGAGGCTTCAAGTCCCTGAAAATTTGGTAACACTCCCCAAAAAAGAACTTCCCTGAGGAATTTCCAGACAAACACGTATCAGAGATGATCTAGATGTACTTAATCCTGCCTTAGTGCAGAGGAATGAACTTGATGACCTTGCAGGGCCCCCTACAGCCCCATACTTCTATCATTCCATGTTCCCAGCTCACAAACGCACACCTCGTCTTATTTGTTTTAATTACAATACAAACTCCTACCTTGGCAAGTTGGTGGTTGTGACCATTCTCCATCTTCACAAGTTACATCATTCAATCCCATACTTTCAAATCCTTCCTGACATTTATATTGCACTCTAGCACCAGGCAGATACCTTCCCTCCTCATTAGTTACAATAGTAGCATTGGTAACTTCAGGTGGAGCGCCACATGTTACATCTGAAAGGGGAGAGATGTATAAATAGATTAGTACTGATAAACTCTTCTCACAAATCTTTTTAGGCACTGAGGAGGGTGAAGAGTGTTGGGACTCAGGGTTGAGGCTTGGGGGTTCCCCTGGGAGGGGAGACCCAGAGTGTGGGGACTGCTGTGAGCAGCACCCCAACAGAAAGGGGCACTGGGGTCCAGGAGGGATATGGGGCTTGAGGCAGGTGAGACACCGGCCAGCAGGAGGCACTCTGAGCCTGGAAAGAGCTAATTCCCGGATGACTAGCAGTGGGTTCCGCATAGTGAGTGCTTGATCCGCTACAGTCCTTGAAAATGTACAGCAATGATAGTGACTCAAACCTTTCCCTGTGGAGTCACCACTAAAGTTCTTAAAATTCAGAATATCTTCCTAACATCTAGCATAAAAGTTTTCCTTCCCTGGTTTGCCTTTTCCCTACCATCTGAGATAGTGAATAATCCCCTTCCTTCAGTTGCTGTACTATATAGTGTTACTGTTGATGTTACAGTTTGGTTGTAGTCATGCTCCCTAGATTCTTCTCCAGTGTGGGGAAGCCAGGTCACAGATTCTCTGGTTTGGACCAGCTGCGATTAGCAAAGGAAATGGAGCAGGGGACAGAACAAAGGTGACTTTAAGCCAACCTTCTGCCTTCCACATCCTCAGGCTGCGACCCCTCTTCAAGCTACCTTATGCTGGTTATCTATGGTCCCAAAGGGTCATTCCAGCAGTCAGAAGACCAAGGACATCCCAGCTATGCTGCCTTTTCCCTAGCAACCCCTCCATGCCTGGGGGGGAATTCCAACCAACTGTTTTTCTGGATGTTTTGTGCAGTCAGAGCTATGCAAAGCAGACGGAACATGAGGAAAATTGGGCCTCATATGTATAAAAAAGGCTAGAGGTGGAAAGCATCATACAACTGTAAAAAAGGAGTTCTCACTGCATTAAAACTTGTATGTTAAGCACCAGAGCACAAAATTGTAAAAATTCTTTTTTCTGACTGTTGTCACCTTAGTTATCTTCCCCTGGTTTCGAGAGTCCCTTCTCTCCATGCTTTGAGACAAAGCACTGTGACATTGGGGTGAAGAATCTTCCTACCTTCCTGGGAGAGGAAATGAGGAGGGTATGGAGAGTGATCGGTGAGCAAATGGCCAGCTGTATCAGGTAAGGGAACCACATTTGTCTGGGCCAGACCCGAACTATTAGGATGACTCCTGCTTTGGTTTTTTTATTATTATTTTGAGCATAACTTTCGCTATTAGGGAAGTTGGTGGGAATGTGTACAGAAGAGTTGACAATCAATGAAAGTGAAAAACATCCATCCCCCAAGGATTGGTAACCCGGTCTGCCTCTTGAGCAAAACTGGGACATTTCTCATTAACTCTGTTGTGAACAAGTCTATCTGAGGGGTGACCCTTGACAGAATATGTGGTGTAATATGCTGGGGTCTATTTCCCGTTCATTGTCTTGGAAGAAGTGCCTGCAGAGTCAATCACCTGTCTTCATTTTCAGATGGCATTGCAAATAAGAAGCAGGCAGCATTATCTCCTGTAAATGTAAACAAATTTGTTTTTCTTAGTGATTGGCTGAACAAGAAGCAGGACTGAGTGAAGTTGTAGGCACTGAAGTTTTACAGTTTTGTTTTTGAGTGCAGTTATGCAACAAAAAAATCTACATTTGTAAATTGCACTTTCATGTTAGAGATTGCACTACTATATTGTATGAGGTGAATTGAAAAATACTATTTATTTTGTTTATCATTTTTACAGTGCAAATATTTGTAATAAAAATAATATAAAGTGAGCATTGTACACTTTGTATTCTGTGTTGTAAATTGATATCAAATATTTTAAAATGTATTAAAACATCCAAAATACTTAATAAATTTCAATTGATAGTCTATTTGTTTAACAGTACAATTAAAACTGCAATTAATCATGATTAATTTTTTATCATGTTTACTTTTTTTTAAGTAAACGCATCAGTTAATTGCGATTAATCAACAGCCCTATTGAGAACCAATCCCCTTTCTCTAGTGTTGAAATTATTGCTGCAAGTGTCACCATTTTGAATTTTTTTGCCTTCACATAGGTGTTGAATGGGCATGGGTCTCCAACTTCCACTCTTTTTTTGGTACCAGTAAATACCTTGAATAAAACCCTTTCCCTTCCCTCTGTGCTTCGTGCAGCTGGTTCTATAACTCCCAAACATAAGAGAGCATTTATTTATTGATGAATCAAGCTCTCATGAGAGGGATCCCTAAAAGAGGAAGGGGAAATGCGGGGGGGGGGGGGGGGGAGGAGGGTTCGTGGTGGTTGGGTGGAAGTGTAGTAAAGTAGATGGTGTATCCTGTAGAGATAATCTCTAAAACCTATTTGACTGTAGTGACCGACTCCCAACTCTGCATGAAGTGGTAAAGGCAGTCACCTAAGGGAGGAAGGCAGGCAAATCAGAGCACCTGATGAGGATGGTAACTCAGGTCCTCCACTAACCTGTCAAAATTGCTGCTTTGAGGTGGACAGGTGCAAAGTGGGAGGCTCAGAAGTGGATGGTTTCCCTCTCTGGCATCTCTGTCTCTTTTGGTGCAGTTCATATGGCCGCTGGGAAGTCAGGACTTAGGCCAGGTGGGATCTCTGAGCCGTCTGGGACTTGCTGAGCTTCTCCTGTAGGTGGGAGTATAAATTCTAAGAGACCGTAAGGTAGCTCTAGCATCCTTTCATGTTTGCAGAGATTCATCTGTGCTGTCTGGGATCAACTTAAGCCCATCAAAAGGAAGGTCTTCCACCATATTCTAGAACTCTTTTGGAAATCCACAGTTGGAGCCAAGTGGTCCTTCTCATACTGCCGCCCATTTGATCGCTACAATGATAGTTAGCAGCAGCATCAAGGGAGGCTTGTAGAGCTGTTCTGGCAAGTAGTTGTCCCTCTGGAATAAATGCCTGGAATTGCTCCCCACTAATTGCCTGGAATGTGCTCTGCCAGTTGGTAGTGGAGGGGGGAAGGGGGAAAGGGGAAAGTGATAGCTTAAATGATTGTATTTTGCCATTAGCGCCTGGTAATTGGTGATTCTAAATTGTAAGGAGAAGGAGGACTAAAATTTCCTCCCCAGTAGGTCCGATGTCTATAATCTTTTTCATGAGACATGATGCTGCCTTCCATGTTCATTAAATGCATCAACTACCAAAAAGTTAGGTGAGGGATGAGAAAATAAAAATTCAGAGTCCTTGGTTCAGCCATAATAGTTCTTACCCACTCTCTTGCATGTAGGGGGAATAGTAGCTGGAGTGTGCCAGACAATCTTCACTGGGTCCAGAATGGCTTAATTGACAGGCAAATCTATGCAGGCAGGTGATGGTGAATGGAGGATGTAAAGCAATTTATTATGAGGTTCTTTCATCTCTTCGAGAGGGATCTGCAAGGGGTCACAGTTCTCCTGATCAGATCCCAGAACTGCTTAAAATCATCCACCAAGGATGGAGGAGGTGGTATGCCAGCTTTATCCAGAGATGAAGAGATGTTAGTCATAGGAGAGATGACTTCTTTGGCTATAGCTTCCTGCTCGTTAAAGGATTCTTATTAAGGGCCAGGTCTCCTGAAAGGAGCAGTTGATGCAGGTTGCCTCTCTCCGTGATGTGGCTCAGCAGTCTGAAAAATTGTTGGCAATAGGCTGTCCAAGAGTGCCAATATGGCCAAGGAGGAGGTGCATAAGGCATAGAAGGAGCAGACATTTTTGGGTTCTCATACTAGTGAGACATTGGTTGCAATTTTGTGCCATGAGTAGTTATAGCCTCACCAGAGGCTTTTGGAAGGGGCTTCTATAGGTGTGAGGGGGAGAACCGTGAATCAATATTTGAGACACTTAGGACATCAAATTCTCTTTCTCAAACTCACTCTGGAATGGTGGAGTGCCTGGAGGGCTCTGAGGTGAAACCGTTGGTACCAGGTGAAGGTCAGGCGATCTCGATGTTCTTGGTACCAACACGTAGGAGCTGAGCAGTCGAGAATCGGGCATCTCAGATATAGCCAGGTTCTAGGGAAAATGGAACTCCTGCAGTACCAAGACTTTTATCAGTACTGAGTCTTTCATCTGCACTGAGGTGATGGTGGCTGAGGACGCTGATGATACCTTACATCTCAGGCCCTCCCAGGGAAGCACAGTCAGAATCCAAGTGGGCGTCTTCAATACTGAGGAAGCAGAGGAAAAGCTCTTCTTGGTCTGCTAACGGTACCAATGATCTCTCCTAGCCCAAACCTTTACTGTCTTTCAGCCTAGTGGTGACCTGGGTACAATGGCACTGGAACAATTTTCATAGTGGGGGGTGCTGAAAGCCATTGAACAGTGTAAACACTGTATATTATGGAAACCACTTCAAGCAAGGGGATGCTGCCACACACCCCAGCACTCCTGCCTGGGTATCTGAGGAATCAGCAGCCTTGTGGGTAGCTAATTGGAGAGCAGATGGTGCCAGAGTTGCTGAAGACGTTGACAACCTTGGCTTTTTAGAGGTAGATTCTCTACCTGGTGAGCCAGGGGCATAGTCCTTTGAGGACTCATGAGTGGAATCCTGTGTCTTCCTTTTAGATGCCATAGAGGTGTGGGGTCTGATACCATGGAGGCAGCAGATTTGCACAGAGACTGGCCTAGGGGGGTCATCCCTTGGCCGGGTCAGAAGCCAGGGGTAAAGAGTTCTCCATTGAAGATGAAGCTTTAGTTCCCTGATTTTTCTGGCTCTTGATGTGAATGCCGGATAGAAGTTGCAATGGATCAGTTCATGAGACTGACTATCACGATCCAAGGCACAGGGGGTGAATAACACAGGCTCCAGGAAGCATTGGCCCCTTCTTTAGAGACTTATTGGAAGAGATGGGAGTATGTGAAGCGCTACAAGGTTCCGCTCACGGTTTACCCAAATTATTCCATTGGAGCATGCGTTAGAGCTTTCACCTGGAGAGCAGGGGATCCTGGCCCCAGAACCCACATATTGTTGGGGATCTCCTCATGTTACAGGGCCATCCACAAGTGGGCAAGATAGTGTCATGGAGGTGACTGAATTCACTTCACACAAGACACGGGGTGAGCCACATACTAAAGGACTCCTCTCTGTGGCGATCCGGGTTGGGGGGAGGGGAGACAGAAAGAGAACAAACTCTGGTTTCCAGAGTATCTGGACTCTCGTTATCAGAGGGTTAAATTATAACAATACTCCTGGCTCCACCTCTTCCTGTTTTAGACTGTTTTCATTTGTTTTTAATTATCAAAGGGACAAATTCTGAAGACTATCCTCAGTTTTTCTCAGTCCCTACTCAATAAAACTCTCATTGCAGCCACTGGAATTTTACCTGAGAAAAGACCGAGTAAACATTTGAGAAAGAACTTCAGGATCTGGCACAGGAAGAACTGTTTGGAAGAAACTGTCGTAGTTCAAAATGACAAAGACTGAGGGCACAAAACAAGGGAGGTGGTGTGTGTGAGTGACTCAGATTCCAAATATGATCCATATCATATCAATGCCACCTGTGAGTTAAAGAAAACAATATATCTCTAATCCCCAAATAAAACTTTTCATTTGAATAAACTGCTGACTGCTGTAGACTTAGAACTATTAGCCTATAACTTCCATGCCACACCGTTTGCAGCACATATACTCAAATTCATCCTTTTCTCCTGTTATTTTTTTAATTTTCAAATATTTCCTTGTATTCTGAAACATATTCTGTTACAGATTTTCATTTTCCTCCCATTTTAGTGTGTCAAATCTTTAAACCGTTATCTGCTAACAGCTTGAAATGGGTACATGGTGAGCATGAGATTCATCACTATGTTCATATGTGCACGCACTTTGGAGCTTGCATGCGTGCCTGTCTGTTTATTTTGTGTATCCTCTAGACTAATACATAACCATACTTCAAGAGGTAGCTTTGCATATATATGCAGACTAGTGTATTATCATGCAACGTACTGTGTTTTCCTAATAAAACAAGTTATTTTTTATATATTTGAATAATACAAAAGTAGGGTGAAAATCAGAAAAAAGAAAAGAATACTTTTTTGTAAAACCTGGGATTTTTTTGGTAAAAATCAGTTTAAACTGAAAACGTAGGGGCTTATTTGTACCATATTATGTTATTTTCACAGGTGCTTTTTCCAAGTCAGTCAAAATAAACTTTTAAAAATAAAACCTCTGAAAACATGTCTAATTCATTTCTCTTTATATTGTCAATTGCAGATATTGTATAATCATTTGGGCTTTGACGTTTAAAACATATAAAACCAAAAGCAATTTACAGATACACGTTGGAATTGGTAACCAGCCATTCTTTTAGAGTAACAGCCGTGTTAGTCTGTATTCGCAAAAAGAAAAGGAGTACTTGTGGCACCTTAGAGACGAACCAGTTTATTTGAGCATAAGCTTTCATGAGCTACAGCTCACTTCAGCTGTAGCTCACGAAAGCTTATGCTCAAATAAATTGGTTAGTCTCTAAGGTGCCACAAGTACTCCTTTTCTTTCAGCCATTCTTTGTGCATTCCACTGTCTTTTCCTTATTCCATTTCAAAGTGAAATCCACTATTACAATCTATGCTGATTACATCCTCTTCCTTGAGCACTGACTTTTGAGGGTGGCAGGTTCCATTATTGCAGTTTAACAACTGGAAACAGGACATTAGGTCCTAAATCACCCCTTCAATTGAGATTATTTGACTTTTTTTTTAAATTAACTTCACTAGCATTGTCGTACCCGAATATCTTTTGCATAAAATTGGCAAGGTGAAATTCCTATGAACTTGAAGTCTACAGCTGGAGTATTTGCTTGCAATAATATATTTTATTTTGGGGGTGAGAAGGGGGCATTGGTGGATATAAGTGTCATTCTGATTATCGTGGACAAACTTTCTCAAAAAATGAAATCTTGCAGTGAGACCTAAAGGTGATCAGACTGGATTTCTTTTATCTCTTCTGGCAGTTCATTCCATACTGGTCTTCTATTGTGTGTAGTTGGATGGAATACGTGGGCTCAGATAGTTCAAGGTGTTAACACTACCCTGTCACAGTACAGCACAAACATAGTTCAGGATTTTGAGTACAGAGTCCTGAGCCTGCTTAGTCCCAGGGCAAACACACTATTAAAATCATTTTATAATTTGAAAGACATATAAAAAGGAAAAACAGTTACAGCATTTGATATGTAAGGTATCAATTAAAGTTTTTATTTTAACAATATCCCTCTTTCATTTCCTAGTTCTGTATCGAAGTAAAATCCATTATTACAGGCTACTTCAATTTCATCCTCCTTATGGACATGAAGTCTTCTCCCATCTTTGGAGTTTGGAGGATCTGCTGAGGGTAAAGTTATTTTATTTTTTTAGGGGGGAGTGGGTAGTTGTTATGATTAAGCCTTTCCACCATAATCAGAATGGTACTTCTCAAAAAGGCAATTCTTGCAAGTGAGACCTAAAGCTGGTCTGACTGGATTTGTCTAATTTCCTCTGGAAGTTCATCCCACAGCTGGATTCCTTTCACCAAAAATGGCTTGTATGTGGCACTTTCTCCTAAGCTTGGTGATCATCTTGTCCCAGAGAAATCAACTGCGTCCCTAGTTGCTAAATGGAGATGTGATTTCCAATGTAGCTGGGATCTGGTCTATTACTGGCTTTGTGATCATGCTCAGGAGACCCCCCACAATATGTGAGTTCTGGGGACAGAACCCATGCTCATTCCAGGACAAAACTCTACCTCCTCCTCTAATGGGATTCTCTACATAAACTCTGAGTGGACCCTTTAAAGGTTCACCCTGAGAACAGGAATGCTAAGCGTAATCCTTAGTGCTCAAATGAGGCAGGGCTCCTACAACTAGGGCAGCTTCGCTATACAACCCTGATTCATCCCCAGAGCAGGTCCACTTTAATAGTAAGGTTTCAAATGGATCTTCCTTTGCTTCCACTAAACCCAAATAGCCCTTATCTACTCAGGAATCACCCCATTCAGGTCTCTGACCTAGAAAGTCACACCTACATCACATATATTTTACTATATGACATCATGGGAACGGACAAAGCAGGCTTGGTGTTAGAAATCACTCTACAGGGCCTCCTTTGTACTATCAGTATATGTCCAGCACCTATACATCAGACCCACATGCCAGAGCATTTGCTATAATCCATGTACAACTGAATATGGGAGTGATACAAAACACAATTGCTAAACTATGAACACAATGAATATAATTACAATTCACTTAGTGGAATAAATAATTCTGGAGAAGAACCAGGAACAGGGATAGGAGTACATAGTGAATTTCCACAAACAAATACAGAAATACTAGGAAGGCTCACCTGCTTTTGCACGATGAACTCTGCAGTATTTTAGAGGATGCACTGAGCCCTGTTTTATCAGGCAGTAGCTCTGGCATTCAGAAATATTTTCTAGAACTACACAAAAAGGAGGCTGCATAACTTACCTTCCCCTATCAAAGATTTCATTCACTGTTTTTAACTGCTTTCTCCAGTGTGCGGTACATTCTGCTTTTTGCCCTTGCAAAGTGGAGCTGGAGATGTCACCACTTAAAGCCATGACAAGATGGTTCAATCTCATGTTAAATATTTTGTGTTCACTACCGTCCCTCAGTTGTTTCATTTCCACCTCTGAATCCCTCTGTGCTATTGAAAACAGCCATTACTGTAACTGCCCACGGCTCTGTGTGGTATCAGGTTTGTTTAGTATCCCTGCACGCGAGAGAAGGGTTAAGCCAAACTGTTGTTTAATCTTTTGATTAATTTTGTCTTTTACCTTGTCCCCTAGCACAGAAAGCCCAGAGTATCTGAATGATGAGACAGCTCAGCAAAGTCATCCTGTGCTTGATGAAGTAAACCCAGCGCTTGCAATGGCAGCCGTGGAGCTTTGTTCATCTCTGGATCCTGTCCTCACCAATTCCTTTTGAAGGCTTTCTAACCCTCCACCCCCAGAGCTCTCCCCACGTCCCTCTGTCAACATCATGGTACAGAGATAACATGTGTAAACTCCCCCAGGAATACAGCCCAAGTTATTTTTTTAATATCCTCTTTGATTTCACAGAAGGTCTCTGCTCACCACATTTCCTCACTCCTTTACTCTATAACCTACCAGCAGCCATGTATAGCACAAATCCTTGATTAGAAACATGTGCGCAAAGTTGGAGTCATGACGACTGACTCCTGTATTGCAGAAGAAGAGACGGAAAACATGCAACCGTTATAAATAACAGATTCAACATAAGAACCTGCTTAAGGAACTATAACAGAGTTCATATAAACAGATTTAACACTCTGCTCAATATATTAAAATGTATCACGACTGACCCCTTCTCTTACACACACCAGTTTTGGATTATCTAGCTGCTGGTTCATCCTCTCGGTGAAAGTGGCAGGATCTTCAGCATGACTCCCAGTCCTCTTCCCTCCTCAAAGGCATCAGCTGGTGGTGGCAGCTAGGCTGGCAGATGCAGAGGACAGAGCCCTGATGGTATATCTACCCTTCAGGTTTTTACTTCACATTAACTGGTTGCCAGTTAACTCGATGTAATTTAAATATTTACAAAGGCTTGTCTGAACGACCCCCAAATATTTGTGGCTTACTCTAGCTGATGTCTCTTTGGTAAACCAAAACATTTGGACCCCGGAACAAACATTTGAGAAGCATCTTCATTACCCTTTACATTTGTGTAAACGACCTCAAGTTATCTGGCAGACACTCAACTTTAGGTTAAAAACATGACGCCCAGGCCTGAGAGACAGCATTTTGCCAGGGGAAGGTGGTATTGTGAAAGCATGAATGTTTACCAGTTATTGATTAGGAGTTCATTGGCTGCACAGACACTTTGCATTTTGGAGTGAAGCAGAACTTATTCCAGTAAATCATGTTTTGAGGGAACTTTCCACCAAATGCTAAAGTCTATTAGGAGTATTTATAGTTACTACTTTAATGTGTTAGACTCCACCTCATCTTCCACGGCCTCCTGTCTCTCTGGGAAATATATTACATACAGTTCATTGCTTTTGTGGAGACTCCCAAAAAGACAGAAATCACAAACACTTACAAATTAAAGATCAGCATCAGTGCATCACAGTACTGTGTATGGGATAGGCATTGGCTTTCACAGGAAGAAGCAGCAGCAATTTGGGGGATGGAAAATCCAGTACATCTCTACCAAATACCCACAAAGTGATGTTCTGATCGCCCCATTTTGCGATAGTGGTTCCAAACTCATGGTTCTACACTCAGAATTCAGGGAACACCCCAGTAAGGAGAATAAGTTCCCAAGCCATGTTATAGGGTATGGCTCCACTGCAATACAAGTCCAGCGTTAGTGAGATTTGAGTCAGCTGACCCTGGGTTACTATTGGCTTGAATAGCTTCACTGATTTTTATGTTACATCTATGTTATGACTTTTTTAACCTGGTCTCAAACCCAGGGCTCTGACATCCTCACTGCAGCATGCAGATCAGACTCAAACCAACCATATCCCAGATTCCCTAGTGCCCTCCCAAAATGTAGCTAGTCTAGCCCTTTGACCATCGTGCACTGTGGGAAAACTTGACTGTCCACTCTGCATGTTGCAGAAAGTATGAACAGCCCACCGATACATCCTGTGAAGCAGTTAGTTTGGTCTGTGTGCCCAGCTAGCGGAGCCAGCAACCTGGAGGAGGTGCTTTTTGAAAATCTTCTCTTGCTTGCACTTTCACGCCTGTGTCGGGAAACAAACAGAGCTGCCATGAGACACTGGTGCAGAAAAAAGGCACCTAACAGAGCTTATCATGGAGCAGGAGGAAGGCGGGGAGTACCAGGACCCAGGCATGGCAGACTCGCACTGACTGACCCTGCTCACAACACTTGGTATAGCCACTGACGCCCCCTATGTAGACTAGTGCTTCTAGATAAGGGCCACAAGCACAGGCTGGTTGGGACCACATTGTCATGCAGACCTGGCATGATCACCAGGGGGTTCAGAACTTTCACATGAAGAAAGCTACATTTCTGGAGCTTTGTGAGCAGCTTCCCTGGACCCTCCAGCATACAAATACAATCAGGAGGACAGCCATGTTGGTCCAGAAGTGCTATAACTGTCTGGAAGCTGGCTACTCCAGACTGCTACAGGTCTCTTGCCAACCAGTTGGGTGTTGAGAAGTCAACTGTGGGTAAAGTGGTGTCAGAAGGTTCTAAGGCAATCAGGTGTGTGGTTTACCCCAAGGTGGCAGGCATAAAAGATAATCCTGAAGTAACTGCTGGCTTTGAGAGAAAGGGGTTTCTAAATGGTGCGGGGGCCATTGCTGAGACTCGTGCCCATAGCTTGCCTTTCTCAAGGAGCACATGAGTACATAAACAGCAAAGGGTGCTACTCCATTTTTATGCAGGCTTGTGGTGAGGTAGGGATGGGGCTGATAGATCATGGGGGTTTCAGTGCTCAGGGAGGGATGGGTACATTGCACAGCAAGCAACTATTTATGAATGACATGACCACTTATGAAATGGGGGCGCAATTCACAAGATGGATTGCTATAGATGATTGTATTGAGGCATAGTGTTTATACACTAATTCCTAATTATTTATCTTTATTATTTTAAATACAGATTGTATGATCTGATGCAGTGATGGCAATAAACTTTGTTGATGAAATAAAAAGTTTTATTTTATAAATGTGTATTAGAGAAGTACAACATTCACCCACTGCCAAACAGGCCAGCTGACAGTGCCACAGAAAAACATCAGTAACAACAGAACCTTTCAAAAACCATTTGAAAAAAAAGTGCTTGAACAAATGGAAACAGTGAAACCAGTTTCAAGACAGAGACCCCATCATTGCATGACCCCTGGCCCCCCATTCTCCTTTATCTTCTTTCCCTGCTTGCCATGCACTTGGTACTGGGAGAGGGAGGAGGAGGTATCCACAGGTCAGTGGGTCAATATGGAGGGATGCATGGGGCAAGCTTGCACTGCCCAGCCACGCATAGGGCCCCGCACATGGGGCCCAAGTAGTTTCTGGACTGCATTGCACGGTAACATGCAAGGGACTCAGGCCATGGTATGGGTGATAAGCATGAGCCAGTACTCTTGCGGCCATTAGCGGTATCAGCTGCTCAGACAGTTCTTTCTGTCCTTTTCCTTTCGCTGCTATTCCTGTTATTCCTGTTCCAGGAACTGCAAAGCAACTGTCTGCACCCATGCTGAAAACCTGACCTCAAGCTGTGCAGCCAGCCTCAGCCTTTTCTCTTGCCATGCCTTTCCTCTGCCAGAAGTCCCCGTCTTTGGTACTGTTTGTTGGCCCTCTCCAGAACATCAACCACAAGTTCATCATTGAAACACTTCCTCTTGGAATGGGCCATGAAAGTCCAGTGACCCAGGCTTCTGCTGCAGTGTGGATGGTCTGTGGATGTACAGCAGCCAGTAGAGGTAAAGGGGCCTGAAATAGGAGTTAGATACAAAGGGTTATTGTCTCAAATAACTCAGTGCAGGAACATAGGAAAAATCCCTGTGGAAGTTCAAGGACATAAAATGTTACTTTTCCAAACTGAACTTCAGTGAGGCGGATGCTTCATGCAACAGAAGCTCCTTGGACACAGCCTGGTTAATCACAGCAAAAGAAATGCAGAGGCACTGGTAAGTCAGAAAACAAAAAACTACTTTCAGTTTTTAAGAATAGCAGAACTACTTGGGTTTGGAGGGGGCGGGGGGATGTGCCACCAGTGGCCACGCTACAAAAACTTTGTCTATCATTTCAAGCCTTCCACATTTTGGAGGACATAACAGTTCTCATGGTGTGCAACTGGCAAAGGAGAGGTTATTCCAAGCTGCTGGTGGGAAATCTGCTGTGTACACAATAGAAGTATTCAGACATATAGTGACAAAACAGCACATCTATGAGTTGAGTGGGCTGGTCAGCTACCATGGTGGCATTGGAAAATATGCCCTTCCCTGAAAAGTGACTACCCATCTGGAGTTCCCGCTTCAGGAAAACTTTGCAGCTAGTCAGCTCCCATGATTGGGTCAGGGAATCAACAGGATGCTGTATTAGCTTCCACCTAGCTTAACCTGCATGCAAACACACAGAATTCCACAGCCATACTCCTTCTCCTGCTATATTTCTGTAAAAAAATTGAAAACCCCAGTTGAATTTGGCATGAATGATGGTCATTTTTGAACTGCATGGATTACCTTTAACCTAATGGAAAACATTCCTTCACCTACACAGAGTTCACTGTTCCCAGGCAGCACATTACACTGTCGAGTGGTTACAGAGCAGTGTACTTTCAGGCATGGCAATGAAAGGTTATTATTTTTAAGAAACAGGAGTGTCTTTGAAGTTTGTTTTTGAAGTTTTTTTGTTGCAGGATGGCTACTTTAAAATCTGCTATTGAATGTCATCGGGAATGGTAACATACAAAAGCCATTAGGAGAACAGTTCAATCTCCCTGGACATTCAATAACAGATTGAAGTCTGTTTTTGAAGTTTTTTTGTTGAAGTATGTCTACTTTAAAATCTGTTATGGAATGTCCAGGGAGATTGAAGTGTTCTCCTGCTGGCTTTTGTATGTTACCATTCCTGATGTCTGATTTGTGTCCATTTATTCTTTTACGTAGAGACTGTCTGGCTTGGCCAATGTACATGGCAGAGAGGCATTGCTGGCACATATCACATTATCACAGTGGATGTGCAGGTGAATGAGCCCCTGATGGTGTGGCTCATGTGGTTGGGTCTTCTTATGGTATTGACAAAAAACTTCAGAAACAGACTTCAAAGAGAAACTGCAGAGTTACAATTCATTTGCAAATTTAACACCATTAATTTGGGCTTGAATAGGGACTGGGAGTGGCTGGCTCACTACAAAAGCAATTTTCCCTCTCTTGGTATTGACACCTCCACATCAATTATTGGGAGTGGACCACATCCACGCTGATCAAATTGGCCCTGTCATCACTGGTTTGCCTGCATCTGTAATTACCATTCCATGCATCTGAAGAAGTGGGTTTTTTACCCATGAAAGCTTATGCCCAATTAAATCTTTTAGTCTTTAAGGTGCCATCAGACTCCTCATTGTTTTAGTGAGGAAAATATGAATGAAATGAAAACTATAATACAGTTACATCTCACTGCTGTCTGACAGTTTTAGATGCTATTTCCCAATAAAGGAGTTTTAATATTTGAATGAAAAACTCTGGGTGAATGATCCTTTTGCTTTCGAATACCTAAGGCAATAAGGGAGCTAAATCTGACACCTGAGCAAGAGAATGAACTGCTGCATCTCACGTGTGATGCTCTGAAAACACAATACAAGTCAATAAACTTGTCATTTTGGATCAATGTTTCCAAAGAATATCCACAGCTAAGTAAAGTAAGTGTACTCTTGTTGCTGCCTTTCAAAACAACCTACATGTGCGAAGTTGGGTTTTCAACTTTGACAAGATTAAAAACCAAAAGAAAGGAACTGACTGAACAGTGGATCTGATACGCGGGTAGCCCTTTCATCCTGTGATCCCGATTGGAACAAGATCAAGAGGAACAAACAGGCCCACCAGTCACATTAAGTAAGTGAAACTCAACCTGATCGCCTTTATAGTGTTTTGTTTAAAAGTAATGTCTTTGTCTAGTGTTAGTTATATAAAGTGGGTTAAGCTGGAATGTATTGCATTATTATGATTTTATGAAAACTCTAGTCAAAAGATATAATTATGTTGGGTCATGAGCATCAACAATTTTCTTTAACTGGGACACGAGAAAAAAAGTTTGAAAACCACTGACCCTAGGCAATCTCTGTGCCAATGCAAAATTGTTCCCGATGGTACATTTTCTAGTATTCTGTCCAATCTAGTTTCCAAGCTCACATAATAACAAACAAATAAATAAAACAATGAACAATACTTATCTATGTGTAAGGCTCCATTAAAATCCTTCATTAAAATTCCCAAAGTTGATGATGGTACTCTAGGCAGAGCCAATAGTGCCATCTGTAGTTAAGGTAGACATACTTTCCATTATAACACCCTGTTTTCAATTGTTTATAACCTGGCCAAACTTTAACCATTCAAAATGAAAATTTATGTACTGGGTTTCTGTCTCATGCTGATTTTTGGTTAGGGCAAATATGTTGTTTTACCATATTAAAAAAATCCTTTCAATTGTTTTGTTGAGCCGTTCTAATGCCTGCATGCTTTGGAGTAGGTACTTAAAATTTGGCAGAGGTTTGCCTTTATATGAGGGGCATGTCCTTTGCTATCTCTGTCAAAATTCACACAAATCTATTTTACAGAAATTTAATCTTTCTGCCAGATGTTGTCAGCAGCAACAAGGACCAGATTCAATATCTAAGCATTCCTCTGAAAATTACAAAATCATCTTCAGATCCTGTCCAAAAACCCAGGAAAACAAAGGAACCTGGGGAGGCATTTAAACAAGCAATGCTTCCCCACTCACAGGTGTTGAGTTTGTGTGTAACAAAGAAAACTTCTATTAAGGGGATGGGGAACACAGCATTAATTTGGGAGAACCACAGCAATAATGACTCAAAAGCATAGCATTAATAATTACGTAACCCCCAAGGAGATTACCTAGATTCCTGGGACCCTGTCTGCTGGCAGCTCAGGGAGAGGCACACTGTCCCTGGTAGGGAGGGGGAGCCAAGACAGACTCAGTCTGCCCAGCAACCAATAGGGAGTGAGAGGCCCTCCAAAGGAGTTGAGAAAAGGGGAGAAGCCATTTTGGGGTCAGCCTGGAGCCAGCCAGGAAAAGGGCAGGACTGGCTGTGCGGGAAGCTGGTGAGTCCCAGGCCTGCATGCAGGGTTCCCCCTGAGAACAGGCCTCTAGGGACCTGACAGCAGACCCCTCAGCTGGGCTTTTCCTTCTCCACTGATGATTCCCAATTTGTAGAGTTTGCTGGGAAACTTCCCCAGCCAGGCTGAGTTCACCCTCCAGCACCCTAGGCGAGACCAGGTCATCACATGGTCAGCTCTGCTCTGACTGCTAATCCAAGGAAGCTGCCTGCTGAGTGTGTGTCTGGAGGCTGGGCTAGGAGGCTACAGTTTGGATGTTAGTGTAGTTGTGTAACCTACACCTTGAGCCCTGCACCCCTTTGTGGTGAGGGGAAATCCTGGGACCGACGCAGCCTGATCCCTGCCAGCAGAGAGCAGCCCCTCTGCAGTGACTGAGGAGTCCAGAGTCATCTTTGAACCTGAGGATCATTCATGAAGTTTGTGAGTGCACCATCTTTTAGTTAGTTAGGGTATGTCTACACTACGAAATTACTCCGATTTTACAGAAGTCGATTTTTGGGAACTGATTGTATAAAGTCAAGTGCATACGTCCACACTAAGCACATTAATTCGGCGGTGTGCGTCCACAGTACCGTGGCAAGCATTGACATTCCGAGCAGTGCACTATGGGTAGCTATCCCACAGTTCCCACAGTCCCTGCTGCCCATTGGAATTCTGGGATGAGCTTCCAATGCCTGATGGGGCCAAAAATTTGTCACGGGTAGTTATGGGTAAATGTTGTCAGTCAACCCTCCCTCTGTGAAAGCAACGGCAGACAATCATTTTGCGGGACTTACTTTCCAGACCAGAAAATAACTGTTGGGGATGTTGAAATGCCTATAGTTATGCTTGGGGACCCAGCCTACCCCTTAATGCCCTGGCTCATGAAGCCGTACACAGGCACCCTGGACAGTAGTAAGGAGCTGTTCAACTATAGGCTGAGCAAGTGCAGAATGGTGGTAGAGTGTGCATTTGGACGTTTAAAGGGTTGCTGGTGCAGTTTACTGACTCACTCAGACCTCAGCGAAACCAACATTCCCATTGTTATTGCTGCTTGCTGTGTGCTCCACAGTCTCTGTGAGAGTAAGGGGGAGATGTTTATGGCAGGGTGGGAGGTTGAGGCAAATCGCCTGGCCGCTGCATAAGCACAGCCAGACACCAGGGTGGTTAGAAGAGCGCATCAGGAAGCGCTGTGCATCAGAGAAGCTTTGAAAACCAGTTTCATGACTGGCCAGGGTACTGTGTGACATTTCTGTTTGTTTCAACCCACCCCTTTGGTTGATTCTAATTCCCTGTAAGCCACCTGCCCTCCCCCCTTCGATCACAGCTTGTTTGCAAAGGAAATAAAGTCATTGTCATTTAAAAACCATGTATTCTTTATTAATTGATTATAAAAATAGGGAGATAACTCACAAGGTAGCCCAGGTGGGGTGTGGGAGGAGGGTAGGAAAAGGCCACTTCAAAACTTGTTGAATGACAGCCTTCTGTTGCTTGGGCTGTCCACTGGGATGGAGTGGTTGGGTGCCCGGAGCCTCTCCGCCCCCTTCCCCCCCTCCATGTTCTTGGGCGTCTGGGTGAGGAGGCTATGGAACTTGGGGAGGTGGGAGGGCGGTTAAACAGGGGCGGCAGCGGCAGTCTGTGATCCTGCTGCTGTTCATGAAGCTCCACCAGACGCCGGAGCATGTCCGTTTGATCCTGCAGTAGCCCCAGCTTTGCATCCTGCCTCCTCTGATCTTCCTGCCACCACCTCTCATGTTGATCGTCCCTCCTGTCCTCACATTCATTGACCACTTTCCTATACTGTGCTACTGTGTCTCTCCACACATTCTGCTGAGCTCTGTCAGTGCCGGACGACTGCATGAGCTCAGAGAACATTTCATGGCACGTGCATTTTTTTCGCCGTTTTATCTGAGATAGCCTTTGGGACGGAGGAGGGAGGCTTGAAACATTTTCAGCTGCGGGAGGAAAAAAACGGAGTGAAGTATTTTAAAAGATACATTTTACAGAACAATGGCTATACTCTTTCACAGTGAACAACACTATTGACATTACATAGCACATGTGATTTCGGTACAAGGTCGCATTTTGCATCTTATATTGAGTGCCTGTGGCTTTGGTGTTAGAGATCACACACGCAGTGCCAGACAACAGAATTCGGCTTGTAGCGGCCCTGGTAAGCCATAGTCTTTCGGTTTATGCAACCTTCATAACAGCAGCGCCCTCCTTTCCCATACAAAGCAAAGCCTGTTGAGTTGATCATTTAGTGCTGCGGTTTTCATGTTAACGTGCAGCAGCAGAAACCAAACTAACCCCCCTACTCCAATTCTCTGGGATGATCGCTTTACCCCTCCCCCCATCGCGTGGCTGGTACCAGGGAAGATCCCTGATCGTCAAACGTGAACAGCTCAGTGCCACTGCGCCCCCCCGCCTCTCACCCTTTGCCTAACTGCGGGGAGGATTTCTTTTCAGCCACAGGCAAATAGCCCAGGAGGAACGGCCACCTCTGAATGTCCCCTTAATTAAATCCCCGTATTTCAACCAGGTTACCATGAACGATATCACTCTCCTGCGAATAACACAGAGAGATAAAGAATGGATGTTGCTTGAATGCCAGCAAACACCGGGACCATACGCTGCCAGGCTTTGTCATGCAATCATACCAGATTACTTGCTACTAGCATGGCGTGGTAAAGTGTCCTACCATAGAGGACGGAATAAGGCTGCTCTCCCCAGAAACCTTCTGCAAAGGCTTTAGAGTACCTCCAGGAGAGCTTCATGGAGATGTCCCTGGAGGATTTCCGCTCCATCCCCAGACATGTTAACCGACTTTTCCAGTAGTTGTACTGGCCACGAAGGCATCCCAAGTCCTCAGGGCAAATTAATTAACAAACACTTGCTTTTAAAACATGTATTATATTTACACATGTACACTCACCAGAGGTCCCTTCTCTGGCTTGGTTGTGTTGGGAGGGTATTTCAGTCAGGGTGATAAAAAGATCCTGGCTGTAGGGGAGAACGGTGTGCTGTGTGCTCTCCTCAAGCTCATCTTCCCTGTCCACAAAATCCTCAGGCATGGCGGAGAGTACCCCATCATCGGAGTCCACGGACAGGGGTGGGGTAGTGGTGGCGGCCCCCACTAGAATTGCATGCAGCTCAACGTAGAAGCGGCATGTCTGGGGCTCTGTCCCGGAGCGTCCGTTTGATTCTTTGGTTTTCTGATACCCTTGTCTGAGCTCCTTGAGTTTCACGCTGCACTGTGTTGCGTCCCTGCTGTAGCCTCTGTCCCTCATGGGCTCGGAGATTTTTTGAAATGTTTTGTCATTTTGTCTTTTGGAACGTAGTTCTGATAGCACGGATTCGTCTCCCCATACAGCGATCAGATCCAGTACCTCCCATTCGGTCCATACTGGATCTCTTTTTCAATTCTGGGACTAAATGGTTACCTGTGCTGATGAGCTCGCCTGTCCAAACAGGAAATGAGATTCAAAAGTTCCCGGGGCTTTTCCTGTACACCTGGCCAGTGCATCCGAGTTCAGAGTGCTGGCCAGAGTGGTCACAATTGTGCACTGTGGAATAGCTCCCGGAGGCCAATACCATCAAATTCCATCCACGCTAACCCTAATTTGAAATGGCGATGTCGATTTCAGCGCTAATCCCCTCGTTAGGGAGGAGTACAGAAATTGATTTTAAGAGCCCTTTATGTTGAAAAAAATGGCTTCGTTGTGCGGACGGGTGCAGGGTTAATAGATGTTATAATATGATTCACTCACATGATATTATGATTCACTGTCATAGAGTGATTCACTCACCACTGGGCTAGTGCCTCCTACTGGTCACTCTGGGGATTAGTTCGAGGCCAACACCCGCACCACAGTTTGCACGCCGTCGCTCTGCCTCTGATCTACAGCTTCTCTCACTTGGCTGCCCCAATCACACCCGGATCTGCAGCCTCTGTTACATGGCTTGGCCCGCCAGCCAGATAACTAAAGTTCTCCTCTTCCGGGTAAATCACTGTGCTCTGTCTGTCTGGCAGCTCTCATGCCCTTCTACTTCCCAGTGGCAGGTAGCAGAACCCGGGCCCACCCTTTACACCAGGTTCCAGCCCAGGGACCCTTTACTAAGCAGCCACAGTCCCTACTCTTACAGTCCTACCCTTAGCTGCTGTTGCTGTGAGCTATTTCCTACCTGTGTGGCTTCCCCCAGTCTCTGAGTTTGCCACAGGAACCCCCTATCTGCAGCCAGCTACCTGGTTTGGGCAGGCAGCACCTGTTCTGGCACAGCTGAGCCTGTTCCTCTAATTAGAGCTCTGTCCTGTCCACATTCCATATATTAGGTTAATTGGTCCATCTGGCCTCCATTAACGCCTTCCATTTCCGTGTGGGGTGGATACCGCACCACAGTCCCTGAAGCCGCAGGCTCTACTTCAGAAGCTTCTGCTCTTTGCAGCATTCAATAGCCTACTAACTGTCTCCAAGTTCACTCTGCCAGATCTTCCTCTCCCAGTTTCCTCTTCCCCTCTGGCTCTGTGTAGAGTCCAGTTGCCCTCCATCAGGCCCCATCAAGAAGCTGCTAGTGAGGCATGGACAGTGCTTAATTTGTGCCAGGGCTTGCCAGGGATGAGCCTCAGCACCTCCAGGCTTGGCAGTTCATAGCCATGGCACCTCTGGGCTTGCTGCATCAGTTATGAATGTAAAGAAATTGCTTGAGCCCTGACACCTCTTTCATTACAGATTAAGCACTGCGGACAGGTGGGCTGGATCAGTTCTCTCCTAATGGGGCCGAATCTACCCTGTGACACTTGGGATCAGACAAACATACTGTGGGTCAAAACCATTCTCTAAAAGAATCCATTTCCATCCCAGAGTAGTATTTAGAGAAGCTGGCAGTCCAGTGAGAAGGAGCTGACCCTTCTGTTACTGCTGCCACTGCCAATCTTTCCCTCTGAATGCAGTTGTGGAAAAGAGCAGTTAAGAATCAGGAGAACCCTGCCATTAACTCTACATTTCCTGAGTCTTGTGTGATTAAAATCTCACCCTTAATCTTGCATTACATTCATTTTGTGCATCTATTTATATATTTATATTCATTCATTTCAATACATACAAATTTGGGGAGGGGCATATCACAATAGTTAGACTTTTCCCATAATTGAAGTTCTCCACCCAGCTAGTCACACAGGAAGCCTCATCCAAAGACCATTGAAAGCACATACATATTTGTGAGGAAAACTCTCACTGACTTCAAAGGGCTTTTGATCAGGCCCCGTGAGACAGTTATTGGGACAAATTCTCAGAGGCACAGGACAGAGGTGTCTGGCAGAAAATAGCCATCAACAATGAGTTATGGAGTTGACGTAGGCTGTCTCCATGCTAGCTCCACTCAAAGCTAAGGATAAGTCACTTCACTGGAGTCATTCAGGAGAGGCATTCACCCCACCACAGAGTATTAGTGCCCTGGCAGTAGTTAACCAGAAGGAATAATCTATTGGAGGGGGCAGCTGTACCTGGTTTCAGTGGTAGCCAGAATAACAAAGTACATTTAATGGACTTTCTTAGGGCCAGATTGAGATACCCCCATGCATGCTGAGTAGGACTTTACCTTGCAAGTAGACCCATTGATGTCATTAGAAATTGGAATAGTGACAGCCTGGAAGTGTGATCTCATTGCTGACTGCTGTTCTTCTGGCACCTCTCTACAGGGCCTGCCAGAATTTGCCCTAATAACTGTCTCTCTGGCCCTGATCGAAAGCTCTTGAAGTCAACAGGAGTTTTTGACACAAATATACAGGTCATAATATTTATTTCAAAGGGACTATGTGACGAGTTCCCCTGTGTAAGTACAGTACCTGCCAGAGGTTGGTAACTTGATATCAGCATCACAGTTTGAGGGCCAATCGAGGTTGGTGAGCTTGGAAGAGCTCAGCGGTCCCACAGTCCAGGCTGCATCCCAGGGACCTGTCCCAGACTGCTCCCAGCACTACTGCTCACAGCACTACTCAGACTGAAGAACATATCATAGACTGGCCCATAATGTATATCTATCTAAGCTTGGAAAGGGAGCCATATCACTTAGTATCTGAAAGCCTCAGTCTTTAATGCTAGGGGTGTGATTTGCAGCTTAAGGGGACGTACCTGCATTATCTTTGATTGAGATAGTATGCTAAAAATAGAGGGTGGCCACAGCAGTGTGAGTGGAGGACAGGCTAGCCATCCCACATACGTCCCTAGTGTCTCTGACAGGCACATACCCAAGGTAGCTAGCCCTTTCCACCGCTCAAGCTGCCGTGACGACTATCTGTTTTTAGTACGGAAGCTCGATGATAGCTAGCACAAGTATATCTCCTCGAGCTGAGAATCATACCCCGAGCTTGAAGTGTAGACATACTCTGGGAGGTAGAGAATATATTATTCCCTATTTACAAATGGGGTGCTGAGGCACTCAGCCCTGGTCTACACTGGGACTTTAGGTCAAATTTAGCAGCGTTAAATCGATGTAAACCTGCACCTGTCCACACGATGAAGCCCTTTATTTCGACTTAAAGGGCTCTTAAAATCGATTTCCTTACTCCACCCCTGACAAGTGGATTAGTGCTTAAATCGGCCTTGCCAGGTCGAATTTGGGATACTGTGGACACAATTCGACAATATTGGCCTCCGGGAGCTATCCCAGAGTGCTCCATTGTGACTGCTCTGGACAGCACTCTCAACTCAGATGCACGATTGTTTGCCGTTGCTCTGATGCAGGGAGGGGCGACTGACGACACGGCTTACAGGGTTGGCCTACAGGGAGTTAAAATCAACAAAGGGGGTGGCTTTACATCAAGGAGTATTTCAGGCAGGACTTCATGGAGGGTTCCAATAAGAAATGGTGCACCTAAGTTATTGTTCTTATTGGAACAAGGAGGTTAGTCTGGCCTCTGATTGATACATGGCTAGATTTACCTCGCTGCACCTTCTCTGTGAGTGACTGCAGTGTGACCTAGAGGAATGAGTCCC
Source organism: Chelonia mydas (assembly GCF_015237465.2). Taxonomy (NCBI): domain Eukaryota; kingdom Metazoa; phylum Chordata; order Testudines; family Cheloniidae; genus Chelonia; species Chelonia mydas. Next base: position 62,430,828 of record NC_057854.1, read on the forward strand.
CTAGACAGGGGGTGGGATTTGCAAATGAGTACAAAACAAATCTGGTCTATTTCTTGTTTTGATACACTCCATCTATCTTTTACATCTTTGACTGGCAGCAGACGGTGCAGAAGGACTGCATGCCATCCACATCTCATGGCTGCTTGGCAGAAGATGGTACAATAGGGCTGCTCGCCATCCTCATCTCTTGCCTGCCCGGCAGAAGATGATGCAATAGGACTGCTAGCAATCCGTATCACCTGCCTGCTCACCATAAGATGGTTCAATAGGACTGACTGCAGGACTAAAGAGAATGACCTGATCAAGTCACTCCAAATTTAGTCCCTGCGCCCATGTCTGCCCAGGCGCTCCTGATCGACCTCACACAGGCGATCAGGAGCACCTCGGACATGACGATGACGGCTACCAGTCCTATTGCACCGTCTGCTGCCACAAGGCAATGGGTTGCTGCTGCTGTTTAGCAATGCAGGACCACGTCTGCCAGCACCCAGGAGACATACGGTGACAGTGAGCTGAGCGGGCTCCATGCTTGCCGTGGTATGGCATCTGCACAGGTAACTCAGGAAAAAAGGAGCGAAACGATTGTCTGCCCTTGCTTTCACAGAGGGAGGGAGGGAACGGGGGCCTGACTATATGTACCCAGAACCACCCGCAACAATGTTTTAGCCCCATCAGGCATTGGGATCTCAACCCAGAATTCCAATGGGCAGCGGAGACTGCAGGAACTGTGGGATAGCTACCCACAGTGCAACACTCCAGAAGTCGACTCTAGCCTCGGTACTGTGGAAGCACTCCGCCGAGTTAATGCACTTACGGAGTAACAGCCGTGTTAGTCTGTATTCGCAAAAAGAAAAGGAGTACTTGTGGCATCTTCGAGACTAACCAATTTATTTGAGCATAAGTCCACAATATGCATCCGATGAAGTGAGCTGTAGCTCACGAAAGCTTATGCTCAAATAAATTGGTTAGTCTCTAAGGTGCCACAAGTACTCCTTTTCTTTTAATGCACTTAGAGCATTTTCTGTGGGGACGCACACACTCGAATATATAAAACCGATTTCTAAAAAACCGATTTCTATAAATTAGACCTAATTTCGTAGTGTAGACATACCCTCAGAGACTAAGTCTCTGGAGTCCCAGGCTAGTGCCCTAACCACTGGACCACCTTTCCACTCTGCCTGCTTTTGGGGCTTTTTGGTTAAGTTCCAGAATTTGACCAATTTACTGGGGACAGAGCATCCCATCAATGCACACTAGTTTTGGATTTGTTTGTTATTCCCAGCTGGTTCTGGCAAATCAATCAGTTACAGGACTGGTCAACTTTCCAATTCACTGCTTACAGAGGAAGGCAGAAATAGTTTGTTCACATACTGCGAAACACACGTAGCTCACTACTGCTCAAGTTTTCTGCAGACCTTGGTTCATCTTTCTTTGCATTTTTCATCATACCCTAAAGTTTCCAGTCAATTTATTTCAGGATGGGACTGTTAATAAGCCACAAAATATACAAGACAGGAATGTTCAGGTTATCTTAATTGCTAAATGTTTTGTACGCTGTTTTCATTTAAAAAAAGAAAATTAAGATTATGCATGTTTAATCTTTAACCAAAAGGAACAATCATTTCTATATAATTCTGTTAAATAGATTGTGGTTGCATCTACTAAATTATTTTCTTTTCCCAAAAGTCAGTTTTTCCCCCCAAAAGTAAAAAGGTCTGAATGTTTTCCTGAACAAAACCAACATTCTGGTACAAGATCAAGGTTGCTAGGGAGATTTCCCATACATCCTCCTATTGGCCAGGTGGGAAATACTACTTCTATCAGCATATTAGCAAAAATAGGAAGTGCAGAAGCATATGTGATTACGTTTTAAGCATCAAAAAAAGGTTTGGCGTTGGCTTGAGTTTGGGGTGAAGATTTGGCTCAGATCTTATTTTATCCAAACCCAGTTGCCCATCCTGCTTTACTTGAAATTAGTTGTAGAAATGTATCTTTGATCAAAGACATAAATAAACGTGTATAACCCATACATGTAAACTGTAATCCATGCAAATATGCCAAAAAAAACCAACAACCAGGAAACAATCTGTGAATATTACAAATAACTGGTTAATGGATATTGAACATAAGATGTTGGTTAAAGATACTGTTAGATGCTTATTTTCATTCATCTGAAGGAACCAATCAGCTAGAAAAAAAATGGAAAGTAAAGAAGTTACTTGTAAAGATATATTTTTGAAGCTAATAGTAGCCCTGAGAGCTTCCAAACTCCTGGCTCCATGGCAGGAAGTCCCAGGTTTTCTCAGTGACTGAACTAGCTCAGTGGCAGCTCTGTGGCAGGGCATCCGGAAGCCCGAAGAGACATGGCTGAACCAGGAACCTCAGACTTGGGCTCTCTGCCATGGAATTTCATTTTGAAATTTTCAAAATAAATGCTTCAATTATTTCTCAGCTGAATTTTTTGGAACGTTCCTTCCGTGGGAAATTTTCACTTTTTGTTCTGAAACAGAATGATTTTTTTAAAATCAAAATTCTAGAATGTCCCACAGAAGGGACATTCTGATGTTCAACCAGCTGTAGTATCATCTACCACAAACTGTTAATTTCCTTATTGTAGAATTCTCTACAGTCCTGCCTGTTACGTACAAACTTTACAAACAAATGCTCTTGGGGCTTGAGTCAAAGTGCCATGAAGCATGAGGAGGGAGACTCTCATGTGAATAATTCTTGGCACAGGGTTGGGTGCCAAGGAAAATCTCTTAATGTCATTAGAGGACACTTTAATCCAAAAATATGTTTTAAGGATCCAAGATTCCCTGTTCCTTCTCCATTTAAAACACCATTATCAGAATAACCTCTCCAAATTAGCAGAGTTACACTGATTTATCCCAGCTGGGGATCTGATCTCATGTTTTTAATTTCTTAATAATAACTTGCATACTTCTACTGGAATATTCAACACTTTGATATTAAGCAACAGTTTTTATCTTGTGAACAAGGCATAAATCTCACTTTATACATTAGAATTTCAGAGAATATTATATTTGACTCTGTTCAGTCACTATGTCATGTATTGATTGTATTTTATACACCCTTAGACATCCTCAATAAAAATAAATAAATAAAAAACTTGGCTTAGTGGACAAGTTATCAATATTGTGGTTAAACTAAAGATTACTTCTTCCTGTGTTTACATTTAGGGTATTCCAGACTCCCCTCTAAACATTGTACCCTAAGTCCAGAAGATGTTGGATCCAATTTATATCCCCATTTACACACAAATTGAACAAAGATCCCTGATAACACATAGATTTTTTCTTCATAAGGCCATCTCAGCTGTATTTTGTTCCTCTCCATATCCTCCGGGGTTACGGTACAAGGCTCTGCAAAAAAAAGAAATGGCACTTTAGTTATTTGCACATGGGTCTGACCTGAACATTTGACTCAACAGCACTTTCTTTGTAAATTATGTATTCGCAAATGCTTCAAATAAATAAAAAGATCAGTGCTATTTTCTCTTTGCCTCTGATGTTACAGAGACAGATGCTCCAGTAAAGAGTGGTTTAGAGTAGCAGCCATGTTAGTCTGTATTCGCAAAAAGAAAAGGAGTACTTGTGGCACCTTAGAGACTAACCAATTTATTTGAGCATAAGCTTTCGTGAGCTACAGCTCACTTCATCGGGTGCAACTAAGGTGCCACAAGTACTCCTTTTCTTTTTCCAGTAAAGAGCGTAGACCTTCTTCCCTTCTGTCATAGATCCTAGCAAATACCCCCTTGTGGACACTTGCTAAGTCCAGCCATTGCCACAATTTTAAGGTCCCTAGGCACACTCTCAGGGCTCAGACCTTTCATGTCCAGGGCTCAGACCGCTGTCCAATTGCCTAGCGCTTGGATGGAAAGATGACTCTTCAGAGTTCCTTGCACCTAAACCCACCCTATCCCAGAACTCCACCCAAAAGGTGTGAAGCTCCTGGTTTACAGTTTAAGACTCCCAGGGGCACACAACAGTTAGGAAGAAGTTCACACACACACACTTTGCACAGCATGTAACACATTTGCTCTTTTACTTAATATAAAATGCCGGACAGTATAGACCACACAAAATAATAAAGCTCTGAGACTGCAGTGTCCTACACTAGTTCACCCTGCTCTTGCGTGTCCTTGAGGAACCTTGTGTGTCCAGGAAAGTAGGCAGTTCCCTGCCTCATTCAGTCTGTCACATGCTGGCTGGTCTCTGTCCCTCATGGAGTTCCTTACCCAGCTTGCGTGACCTTGTTCTCTCCTCCCCCATTCTTCCTGTCTGGCCTTCTCTGTTCCTGTTTGGTTGGCTATTTAAATCCCACCAGCTTCCTTTGTTTTGTGTTTTGTGTCACTCTCAACTGCTCCAACCTTTCTTTCTCCCTTCAAGATGCAGCTGCTTTTCAGCATAACCTTTGTGTCATTAACTGTAAATATTTCCCATTGTCCCTCTCTGGTGTGTACCTGCTACAGGACTTGTCAGCAATGGTGGATCCATATACAAATTGGCAGTTTTCCATAATACAATGCCACAATATCAACCAGATTTCATAAACTGTACAGTCATAGTCCCAATTCATCTCCTGATGGAGAATTATGCAATGAAATGTCTATGGGGAAAATTTCTTCCCAATTAGAGCTAGGAAAATAGTGAGAGTAAATAAATATCCACAGATATTCTCTTGACTTCTAATTCATTTGTAACGTGACCATGTCCACACCAATTCTTACTTATTTACAAGGAACACTGGAGCAACCATTGGCTCAGTAGAATGTGGGGTGAAGTCACACGTGCATGCCACTACTGGGGTTACACAGGAGTCCCGGTGAGGGGGAAACTGAGCAAAGGATTTAAAAGATAAATAAACTGGTGCGATCAACATCATGAGCAGCCTTGATGAGGAGATTGTAGTACAGTGGGCCAAGAGGATGGATGCTGCAGTCCCTCCAGCTGCGAGGGCCAGCCCTTTGTACCATCAGTAAGCAAGGCAGGACAGGGCAAGCAGAGCCAGTGATAGTGCTATGGGGTGCCACAGACACAGGAGTAGGAACAGCCATAAAAGCTGCAGGTGGTAAGGTCTTTGCTGCTGAAGTTGACCAGCAGGTGGTACCAGTGAGAGTAACTGCCACAGCTGGGCATCTTTTCTCCATGAGTGGAGGCACACTTTGGGAAAGAGCAGGAGCTTTTGTGGAGTGCAAACAGCTCCTGAGGACCAGAAGGATGAAGCAGAATGGCTGGATGAAAGCCACAGGCTATATTCAGGTAGCCAGAATATAATGAATGCCAGGCTTTTAGCCTTAGGAAGAGGAACGTTATTCTTAATTAATTATTATTATCTGCTACATGATGCATAGAGAGTAGAGCTAGTCAGAAAATGAGGTTTTCTTCTGCAGAATTTCTAACTTTTCAGCAAAATAATAATTGAAAAAAATTGTTGGAAATGCCACCATGGTGCCTTATGGGAGTTATAGTTCATCTGTCTCACGATCCCATTCTCCTCAGGCTTCCTGGTTGGACTGCATTTCCCTTGATATGCCATGGTCTCCCCCACTGGGTGAGGATAAGTGGTGCATCATGGAAATCCCTGGCCACAGTGCATCATGGGAGATGTATTTCAGCTGGGGAGCCCAGCCTACAGTGGAGGATGCCACAACTGAAGCATTGGAACTACAAGTACCATGAAGAACCACCACAGCATATGCAAATACAAATTTTTGGTCAGAAACTGAAAACTTTGATTTTCAAGGATTTGTTTTTTCAACAACAAAAAATAAAAACTTTACACGGAAAGAAGAAATTTTTGTGAAAAAAAATCAGTCAAAAACCCAATTTTCAGTCAAAAAATGTTTAGATGGAAAATTTTTGACCAGCCCTAAAAGGGGGAATCACATCACTCACACAAGCATCATACAAATACGTTAGGCTCAGTCATCAATGCTCATGCTCAGCACCATCTGTGGAGGTGGCAAAGATTGTCTAAAAGCCACTTTTATGCCTCCCCTGATCCTGGAGACAGCTGGGGACTGATCCCAGAAGACCCAGAAATTCAGGGCTAGAATTCTGCAGTGAGCATCAGGAGCAGAAACAGAAGCAACATTCTCATCACATGGACAGAGCATTACACAAGAAGCTATGCACAATCGTGGAAATATGGGATCGCTCCTACCCCGCCCTCATTTGAACCTTTTCTCATAAGAATGTAAAGATGCTGATGAAGACAACTCTTGTGTAATGAAATGTAACAAAAGCCCCAGACTTTAGAGACAGAAACAGGAATGGCTCTGGTATGTAGATAGGTACTTGTGCTAGCCTGAGTTCTGTGTTGCCAACAAATACCAGAGCCCAAATACGGAGTCTACTAAATTTTTCCTCTTTCCTCCTTTCCACATTCTATAATCCCTAATTATTAACTAACTGAATTCTAAGGGACTTCCAGGAAAGGAGGCAACAAATTCCACATTCTCTGTGTGTAAAGAAGACAATCACTGGCAGGTTTTCCCATTCACTGCTTTATGGGGCATGTACTTATTGGCGCTCAGAATCCTTTCTGGTTATTTTCCACCACCATCTCCATGGGTTTCACCTCTGCTACTAGTCTCATACTCTGGCTATGGGTATTGTGTGTAAGCAGGCAGCGTTGTTCATCTTAAAAAATAACACAGCTTCGTAACTCACTACTGTACTTTTTCATATAATTGATTTTTGTACATACCTAAGCAAACCGGTGGGTCTGTCCATTGTCCAGAGTCACATCTAACACTTTGAGGTCCCTTCAATATATGCAAACTTTTGCATTTATATTCCACTGTTGAATTTAGTACATATTGTTTTAATGGGAATGAAACAATGTCTCCATTATCAATTCTTGGTGGAGGCCCACACTTTCCACCAGCCTCTGAAATGAAGTATAGAAATAGAAAATAAAACTACTGGGCAGCATTTAGTTACTGTAAATGCTGTAATATGACAGTACAGCACTATCAATTCACTCTAATTTGGAGACCAGGAAAAATCAAAGGAAAAAGTGAAAAACATCTATCCTGATATTGGAACAGAAACCAAAATATTAAAAGTCATACGGACATTCAAGTTGCAGCAGTACTGTATGAAACTGATGGCAAACTAGGGTAACAAGATGCTCTAGCTCTTCATGAATTGGTTCTGGGTGGACTTTGAAGCAGGGAATGTATCCTGTTTTGAAATCCTTTGGCTTGCCAGTCATTTCCACCATACTAATCACACCATTCCAACTTAATATTTGACACACAAAGTGAAGGAGGCTTTGACACAATTCATCTTGTGCCGAGGCTTCTTATTTGTGCTAGTGTTCCCACTTCTTGTCACTCAAGTAGTCACTGGCCTGTGCAGAGCCTCATTTCTCCATGAACATGTTAACCACTGAGGTATTTCAGACAGTGGTTGAGTACATTAGAGCATTAGATACTCTTCCTGTGGTGACTAAGTATTGAGAGGAGGAGGAGGAGGAAAGAGAATTAAGAGAGATGAGAGATGGAGGGTAAAAACTAGGTAAGAGGATTCAAGTTAAGGAGAGAAATGGAGAAAACGGGTTAAAAAGTGTAACATAAAACACAAAATGAAAAAAGGAAGAAATACTGACTAGATAAGAAAATGAGCAATGAGAGTTCAACAAAGAAATTAAACAAAAGAGAAAAAGAGGAGGAAAATAAAAAAAGGAAACATGCCAAGGAGAAAAACCAATGGTAATAATAAGAAGTGATGTAATCATGAATGGAGTTAATGCTTCGCTCTCTGGAAAAGGCCTTGGGCCCAACAGATTAACAATGGATTATACAAATACAGGAAAGAGAAGCACCACTCATCATTTGATAGTTACTCTCAATAAATATCAAACGATAATGATTTGATTAGTAAAATAGCCCAGAGTGGCTAAAGGGGCTGCAAAGGATTGTTTCTGCACGGGGAAGTCATCAGCTGAAAAAGGCAGTGTCTGGAGGGATTGTGTTGGGGCAGAGATGACCTGCAGCATGTACCCCTAGCCAGTTCTGAGCTGAGGAGTTGTCTCTTATGGTTTTTCAACCATCATTGGCCTCAGAACCAGGCTCAAAGCCACTTTTCCCCCACCCATCCTCAGCTGTGCTTACCTTATACTCGGCACAGCTGAGGAACTGGCCCCATGCTTGAAGGCACTGGCCCACATTGGGAGCCATGTGTAGCCTTTCCACCCTAAGGAGAATTCTGGAAGCCACTGTGCCATAGGGAGGGAACACCTCCTGAGCTCAATGATGCACAGGGGGTCTGTGCATGCTGCACCACCCCTAAGGAAAGAGGGGGTGGTGTTGCCAACTCTCAGGATTTTGTGATGAGTTACATGGTATTTCATGTGCTGTTTTTTTTTTTTTAATTCCAATTCCTGGAGTTATGTTATTATGTGAGAATTTCAGCTGTCATTAAAAAAATAAAAAGACGATAAACCTCATGGATGTGGAGGAGCACTTGAAAACATGGCCCAGAGGGTTAAAAAAAACAGAAGACAAACAGACCCCAAATTTATTATTTTTAAATATTTTATCATTGTTTAGTGCATCTGATGAGTTTAGCAGGCCTTATTCATAATTACTGAATGCTTGAGGTTGGCAATACAAGGGGAGTGTTCTCCCTTTTGTGGCTGGCCAGATCCTCTAGCCAGTGTGAGCCAAGGCCCCTCCCCTTTCTGTCCTCTTTCCAGAAGGAACTAAAGGGCAACAGGCTCTGTACTGAGAGCAGGGACTGCAATATATGATTGTTTCCCCCGTCTTCCCCCCCGCAAAAAAAAAATATTAACAGAAATACCCTGGTTTTATTTTATTGTCAAAAGAACTGGAAAATTAAAATATTATATTTGTGGAAAATGTGTGTGTTGAGAGAAAAGATCTTTCTGCTGAAAAAAATTAGTTGGAAATGTTTCTGTCTACTCTAGTTATTAGTAAAGGAAGATTCATAAGCTCTTTGAGGCAGGGGCGGTCTCTTTATGCATATGGCTACAGTGCCTAGCACAATGGGTCCCTAATACTACTATTTTGGGGAAGTTCTGTGGCCTGTGTTCTACAGTACGTCACACTAGATCATCAAATCGTATCCTTCTGACCTTGGACTCTATGGATTTTCCTGCCCAAATAAGCAGGTTTCCTAAATAGCTGCCCAAATAGCTATGGTTTCCTAAAAACAAATGCAGTCTATAGAACTTTAAATGGTGGGGCAATGTTTAAAGAAACTGTGTTTTTTTCCTGAATTTAGAAGTTAACTTAGACTTTTAAAAGACCTTTTACATTTTGTTCATATTTCATCAATTTAACTTTTCATTTATTTTTTATAAAAGTCATAATTACTTAAAATGGTTTACATTTATAGTATGATTTTGACTTTAATGTATATAAACCAATAAACTGCTATTAAAAATAAACCATTCCAATCGTAATGATACCGGTGGCAGCTGGACAAGAAGGTCTTACTCTTTTTCAAGACTACATTGCTTCTGCCAGAGAGAGATTATAACGAGGAGTCCTTTTGGCACTTTAGAGACAAACACATTTATTTGGGCGTAAGCTTTCATGGGCATGAAGTGGGTTTTAGCCCACAAAAGCTTATACCCAAATAAACGTGTTAGTCTCTAAGGTGCCACAAGGACTCCTTGTTGTTTTTGCTGATACAGATATCATGGCTACCGCCTGAAACCAGAGAGATTATAGAATATATTCTACTTCTTTAACTGCATTACCACCTCCAGCTTCAAATTACATTTTCATAGTATTTTCCTGTAAATAAAAGGTAAATGGCAACACCATAAGCACACTCACATTATTGCCACAACATTAAAAATAATAATTTTAATGAGCAGAGGATGTTAACATTTACTCTAAGAGTATGATAACTTTATAGCTAATGGAAGAGGAACCATATCACTTATTTTTCTGATTTTTTGTTTCTAAACAAAGCAATGGAATGTACAGCTTTTGGGTTTCCCAGAGGCTCTAGTTGGGTGGGCGGGCTACCTGGCTCCCCAGCTACTTGGGCTGATAAGAAGTTTGAACTTATTTTAAATTTTTCTGATGGAAGAATGCTGAGTAACTGGCCGTTGCTAGGGTTCTCTCTCAATTACCTACGTTTATAGTATTTTTATGTTGAAATTTCCATAAAATGATGACATAATATCATCTTAAGAATTTTCACCCAGATAAAACCATGCCAGCTTCCTCAAAAGTGGTCTCATGTATCTAGATTTTTTATATTTTTGGGGTGGGCCACAGACATCGATCTCTGTGTTATGGAAAACACCAAATATTTTTAAAATTGCTAATTTAAGGGGGGGCTTTTCCAAGTTGATACTCACTAAAGATGACCTAATTCAAAGCTGATTGCACCAAGTTGCATGGCTCCAAGGTAGGCCTCTCACTATGAGGGGGGAGGTACATCAAGGTTGAGTAAGCAACTTTCACAAACAGTAAGAATCAAGTGTAAGGCTGAGCTCCCTTGCGAGACATCCCAGCTGTTTAATATTATTTAATTTTAGGGTGTGGAATTGTGGTTGTAAGCATGCTTATGTAGAACACTACCCATAAAGTCTTCATGGGGAAACCACCAGAAGAAAATTTCCCTATGTTAACACAGCCCAAATAATGTCTCATAGAACTTATTTATTAGAGAGTGGGTTCTGCATTCTATGTTTAAAAGTCCTGAGAGATTTGATATTGTCATTTATGATAACTTGTCTGGTAACTTCTGATAGTTGTCAAACTTCTCCTTATCAAGAGTGTTCTGTTAAAGTCTGAATTATAATATAATATCTCTGTCGATGTGAGAGGAAAGTATTAACCACTATACTAGATGGAAGAAGCTTTGTAATTGGCTCTGGGATTGCGATTCAGACATTATCTTAATACTGAAACCAAATTATTATCTATTTAACCAGTGCAAAGTTATATATTTAATTGACTTTGGTAAAATTCCTTACTTGGGATTTACAATGAAATGGACAGCCATCTCCTCAGATTCCTTCTTAGAATTTATATGAAATTTTTTTGCATTAATTTGATGATTTGACTAATTTGATTATTTAATTTCAATCCAATATTGAGACTAATTTGTTGATTTCTTGAACTTTCATTAATTTTATTTTTATTAGATTGTTGTAACACTATTTTTAGTTTAGTTTAATGAAATAGCAACTTAGCTTTGGTGATATGTTTTCTTGGTTTTATTTTAATTTGTTTAATAGTTTTAGTAACATTTATAAAATCAATACAGTCACATTTCTTTCAGTAAGCAACATGGGTTCAGAAACTTTGAAGGCACAGGGTGGATATTGGCCAGTCAACCTAGAAGCTTGATGAGCTCCCCCTAAATAAGTCTCTTGGTCTCACAGTCTATACAAAGCCCTGACCAGTAGAATTGTCCAGAAAGAGATAGGAGTATGTTTTCTTCTTCCTTAAAACCATTATTAATATTATTGGACCTTTGGAAGACTTTCGAGACCAAATGGCAATGACTGGAGTTGAAAAAGTTGTCATCCCTGTGCAAAAGGGGGGAATTATCTGTGGTATAGTAAAATGGGAATGTTTGTTAAAAATAAACAAAGGCTAGATTCTTTCAGTTGGAATGCTATAAAAGTTCCTCAGAAGGTCCGAGGTTGCCTCAGATAAACTATAGCTATATATCCCTCATGCACTTGTTTGTAATCCTCTGACACAGATTCAGACATCAGGCCTTCCTTCCCTGGAAAGGAAGATTTCTTGACACCCCCTTTTCACCCTTTGGTCTTAGGTGTTTGGCCCTGTGACAGAGTGGTCTGGGACTTTGTGGTGCGATATACATTGAGGAGGTGTTTTCCCTTTAAGAAATTTCTATTGTTGATAAAACTCTTTTGTTGCAAGTGGCATGAGTGAGTGAATGAGATACAAATGGAGATGGCGTATGAGAGATCATATTCGTTTTTGGTATTTGTACCCCTCTGCTTTATGTCCGTATATGCTGCAAAATTTTGTTGTTCTACTTCCTATTTCACTTTTGTTGGGAATTAAATGAGTCCCAGAGTTTAGCAAGCGCTGACATTGGGAAATTAGTTGGGGTTGTCATGACAACAGTTAGCCAGGAAAAGCAAGAACTAGTTCCCCGGATTTGATTTGAAACACTAGGTGAGGAAATAGAGTCTGGGTCAATCAGGACAGAGGAAGGGCCAAATAAAAACAGGTTTCTTCAGTTTGTAAGGTGTGGATGATTCCACAAGAGTGGGAGCCTTGTGTGTGCTGGTGGGGCTGAGGCCTGTGAACTGGAACTAGTTAAGAACTAATGCCAGGATACTCAGACAGGGAAGCTGAGGGCAGTATACTGCAACTGTTATGCTGTTAATTTAAAGGCTGAAAGCTGCAGGTATTCTGAATCTGGATGCTGAAACCATTAAACTTCATGTGCTGAGACTGAACCTAGGAAGATTGTGTATGGGGAAAACCAAGTGTGAAACCTGAATTCTTTTTTATTCTTTGGGCATGTTCTGTCCCAGTTTTGGGAAGGATGAAAAGATTATATTATAGAAAGAGAGCACTTGTGACTATTTTATTAAACCTAGACCCATCAATTGAGAAGAGTCCCGGGGACAGGTCCTGTGCTCCTGTTTCAGAGGGAGGCAAGAAATTGGGCTCAGGGATTGTTCAAAAAATATTTTGAATAAGTAGGGTTCTCCCTCCCCACAGAGAGGTTTGGCTTAATGACTCACATCCCACTCTGGGGCTTGCCTATGGCTCCCTCAAGGAATGGTTTGGGCTCAAAAATGAACTCTCCAGAAGCCTGATGCCTTAGGACTGACTTGCCCAAGATGGGAGGTCCCCATGCTCTACCCCTTTCTGACACATGAGGTTTACCTGGGTCTGCATTTCCTCTGAAGGCTTGAGCCTGGAATATTGTGGGAGACCTCTAGGAGACCTTTGACAAGTGGCAGGAGTAGGAAGGGGTCTGGGCAAAAATGCCCCTTACCCAGCTACATGATGGTGGCACTGTGCATGTTGTGTCTAATGCTGCCTTTCTGTGATCCTATACGAGGTGGAGCCATTGCAATCTTCAGTCTGCTACACTGTCTTTCTGGTGTTGCTATTTTGAAGATGGGGGCATGGAAGTGGGAACTACTTGCCACTGGAGCTGGCTTTTCAAATTCCACCTGCCCCTTTCTCCATCTGCTGGAGGGAACAGAGGTGATTGCACCTGGGCTGCTGAAATGCTTCCTGCATGTTGGAATCAGAACTGCATTTTCCTTGCCTGGCTTCTATCTTTCGTGCCTGGACAGATTTCAAGCTGACCCCGACCCAGACTGGGCTGTGAGATGGAAACTCCATTCTGTTCATCAAGAACACAGAGCTTCCCAATGAGCTACTCAAAAAGGGGGGTGGGATGAAGCAGGAGACACAGAACTTCCTTTTTGCCTTTGGCTTTTTTGGCCTCGCTTTCCCGCAGAAGACTGTATGCAGCTCTTCAGAAGAGGAAGCAGTACTGAAGGGAAAAACTCCAGCAAGCAGACTGAAGTAACCATCATAATGGATCTGTGGCCCTTAGCATGATGAAGAATATATTTCTTTTTCTGGTGCATGTTTTGCAAGTCACATAATATAACAGGGATCGGTAACCTTTGGCACACAGCCTGCCAGAGTAAGCCCCCTGGCGGGCCGGGCCAGTTTGTTTACTTGCCGCATCCACAGGTTCAGCCGATTGCAGCTCCCAATGGCCTCGGTTCGCCATTCCAGGCCAATGGGGGCTGTGGGAAGCGGCGCCCAGCACATCCCTCAGCCCGCGCCGCTTCCTGCAGCCCCCATTCGCCTGGAGCACAGAACTGCAGCCAGTGGGAGCTGCGATCAGCCGAACCTGCAGACGCAGCAGGTAAACAAACTGGCTGAGCCTGCCAGGGGGCTTACCCTGGCGGGCTGCGTGCCAAAGGTTCCCAATCTCTGTAATATAGGGAGAAAGATACAGAGAGAAGTAAAAGCTTCTTAGTATGAATGCAGCTTTTGATTCCAACAGTATCTTCATTTTTAGGATATGTATAAATAATAAAATAAAATACCTCTGCATTCTGGTGGTTCTGACCATTTTTGCTTCTGACACGTCACTGTCTGTGACCCAATGAGGCTCAGCCCTTGTTGACATCGATAGCGCACTCTCTCACCAGGCAAATACCTTTGGTTTCCATACTCTAGAATCTGACCATTAGTAACTGCAGGTGGAGGTCCACATGTCATATCTGAAAAGATACATGGGCACATTTACAGTCACTGACATTTCCAAGAAATACTTCAGTTTAACCAAATCTTTAATGACATTTCATTAGCTGTGTATCATTTCTGTTCAGATCCTCCAGGCAAGGTATGTAATTTATTGTGTTTAGTTTATCAGAACCTTTTTAATTGTAGAAAACCAATTGACAAACCTTTTTAACTTCAGAGATTAATATAATTAATCTGAAATACCCTTGGTCTATAGAAAATAGATCCTGTCAAACGAACCTGATATATCTTTGATGCAATTACAAGTTTTGTTAAGTAGTGATGTAACAGACTTAGATTTCTGTAAAACATTTGACTTGGTACTATATGACAATTTGATTAAAAAACTAGAACAATACAAAATTAACATGTCATATATTAAATTGATTAAAAACTGGCAAACTGATAGGTCTCAAAATATAACTGTAACGGGAATCATCATCAAGCAAGTGTGTCTCTACCAGGATCCTATAGGGATCGGTCCTTGGCCTTATGCTATTTAACATTTTTATCAATGACTAGTTTTATCTGCACTTGAATCAGCTGCAGCCCTAGTCACAAAGAGAATATCAAAGAGAATACTGCAGACAGGAATGGGTTGGGATTTCAAGGGACACCAGAACTTCCCTCCACATCCTTCAAAAAAGATGAACAAGACAGACTTTTGAATTATTGAGGGGCTGAAAACATAAGAAACAGCATATAAGTCTTTTTCCTAACTTCTCCAAATGGAAAAATCTTAAAGTCAGCTTGTTTGGCTGAAAATATTTGCATCACCTTGATTTTACTCATTTCAAATTTAACTTTTCCTACACTTCATTTTTTTAAAGTTTTTCCTTTCCTGTTTTAAAGGAGACACTAGTTGCAGACTCTGTCACCTACAGATGTCCATATGGACTATGAGAGGAGTGAAGGAGACACTGTGATTTTACCCAAAGTTGGCAAAATTAATAATAAGCATGTTAAGGGCAGGGCTGCATGACCCCTCTCTTTGAACTGTCCATTGAGCTGGTGAAGTACTGAATGTTGTACCCATTCTAACGGCCGGATTCTGTTTGGCCCTAATACAGGTGCTCACTTGTGGCAAGGGTGCAAGGACCCTTCCCCGACTTTTGAATAGCTTACATAGTGGCCAGAGAGAATTTCAATCCCTATGCTCAGATGCATGTAAGGCCTGCTTTCTCTCTACTAGTGGTACATTGTTCTAAAAGGGGTAGGGCGGCAGGGCCACTGCTCCATCCTTCTACACAATAGACCATAGAGCTGACAAGCCATGGACTGGGGAAAATGAGCTGCAACCAAGGAGGGTAGTAGCGACATTCATTCAGACTCTGCTTGCCAGGGATGTTTCAGAAGGGATTCTGCAACCTCCTTCCCTTACTTGACACCCATATACTGGGCAGGTACAATCTGGCATAAATTGTTTTAATAAAAATTCAAACCTCTACCTTCGCAAGTTGGAGGTTGTGACCATTCCCTATTTATACAGGTGACATCATTTGGTCCATGACTTTCAAAACCTTCATGACACTGATACTGAACTCTTTCAGCAGGCCAATATCTTCTGTGTCTATGGTTTATGATCTCAGCATTGGCAACTGCAGGTGGATCTCCGCATGTTACATCTGAAAGGGGAGATTTATCAATGTGAAACACTTTTGTGCAGTATCTTATACTTTATGGCCCATAAAAGAAAACTCCAGGCACTCTCATAACAAAGGTAATGAAACAAATCTGTAAATGTGAGATGAGAGCATTTATTCTGTATTCCTTATTCAGGCAAAAAAAAGTCACAGGCTGCAGCACTGGACTCTATATTGTGACAAATAAGTAAATTGAAATATATTAAAACAACCTGCAGAACTTTTTGATAGTTTTAAAAATGCATTTAAGTTCTCTTCTTAGAAGCTGGGAGGAAAAACAATTTGCTTTCCTATTCTGTCCTTTTTCATTTGACAAACAACAAATCCTCTCGCAGCTCCTTCCATATCTGAAGTTATCAGCATTTGTGTATCAGCCTTGCCAGTGAATGAAGCACAGCCATGGAACAGAGTTTGGTGTTAACTTTCTGCTCCCTCTGTTGCCTCTGCAGGAGCAGAGGACAAAACAGTCAAGTTTCCTAAAGTATTTATCGAGTCTATCAGTATATCTATCTGATGCAACAAAAGGCACGAGGTACTGTGGGTAGCCAATCCCAGTGTATTCTGCACTGCCTTCAGGTGCACCTTGTGGGGAATTGTCCCTGTGTATTGTGCAGCAATCACTGTTTATTTAGGGATACCTATAGACTTCTCAGGAAATTGTGGGTACTTGATCCCCAAATTTCTACAATTTCCCTTGTTCCATCCCACAATATACTGCTCTCAAGCTCCATTTTTGAATTGGCTGCTGCAGTCTCCTTAAAGTATCGATCTACTCCAGCTGTTTCTCTGACTCAGCTCGATAACTGAAATAACCTTCTCTCTGGTCTTGACAAATGCACTCTTGATCTGGTCATATCCATTCAGAATGCTTCTGCAAAGATCATTTTCCGATCCCATCCCTTTGAACATGTCACCCACCTCTTTTAATCCCTCCACTGGCTACCCGCTTCACTATTGCATCAAATATCCCACCATCTCTCATTCACTAACAAACTCTCAATGCTCCTCTCCAATCGGCCCATGATGCCAGCCTCCACTGCCCACGTGTTCCATTTTCAAACTAGCACCTTCATGCTTTTTCCCATGCTGCCCCTCACACATGGGAGACACTCCCCATAAACATTCACAACGTAACCTAATTATCCTCCTTCAGATCCCACCTTTAAATTCTCCTTTTCCATGATGCCTACAAAAAAACTTGACAACGTAGGCCATTGGTGTGCTGATACCACTGTCTGTCATGCTAGCCAATAGTGTCTTCTTGTCTCCTTGTACTCCCAGTACACTCTGTATCCATCTGTTGACTCTTGTCTTATACGTAGATTGTAAGCACATTGGTATAGGGACTGTCTTTTTGTTCTGCGTCTGCACAGCATCTAACACAATGGGGCCCTGGTCTATGGCTAAGGATCCTAGGAACTATACTAATTCAAATAAATAATCGTCATCATCCCCTGGGTATCTGAGTGCCTATAATATTATAATAGGTTCCTGACAATTAAATCAAACTACACACTGTACCTTGACATTCAGGTAGCTGGGTCCACTGCCCTCTTTTACATGTTACCTCCTGTGATCCAACAGCAACAAAACCTGGGTGGCACTGATAGCGCACTGTTTCACCAGGTTCATAATTAGTCTTTACGCTACCTTCAGCCTGAGCATGGGGGACATCCGGTGCATCTCTGCATGGCATTTCTGAAAAAATAAATAGTCACACAAATTGAAAGTGAGTGAAACCCTCTCACAAATTACCTTAATTCAATAAAGCCAGTTTAACAATGTGCTCAGATACAAAAAGAGAAATTTTGAATAGAGGCTTCAAGCCGCACTCAGAAATGTTCACTGAGACATGAATGGGTATGAAACTTACACAATGTGCACTGTTAAATAAAATTGCTCAATACTTGGTTAATTAAATAAACAAACGCTAAATAAATTAGAATTCAGTTTTTGTGTTTGTTTAGTTTCTGCCTCAGTCTAAGATCAGCAATTCTGGTTGCTTCTTGTCTCCTGGATTTCTCATGCAATGGCCTGTCCTGTGCTAGGCCTTGTCAACACAGAGAAGTCATGTCATTGTAACTTAAATTGTTTTTTAAACTGAGTTACTTTAACCCCGTGCAAACTCCTCTGTAGACACTTTTATTTTGATTTAAGTATCTCACTTCAGTTTCATTTAAACCTGTTGTGACTAAACTGAATCTGGTTTAAACTGAAATAAACTTTTTTAGACACCATCACCATAGTATCTGAGTGACTGACAATGTTTAATGTATTTACTCTCATGACACACCCGTGAGGTATCTAAGTGCTATTATCCACACTTTACAGGTGAGAATTTGAGGCACAGAGAGAAAAAAGGTGATGTGCCCAAAGTCACACAGGAAGTCTGTGGTGGAGCAGGGAACTGAACGTGGGACATAAGAGAGTTCACAGACTGATACACCAGTTTAACTAAATAGGTTTAAAATCACAACTCAAGATAAACTTGGGCAACTACCTCATGTACACAAGCCCTTATTAATGCTATAGAGATGAAAAGATAGAACCCATCATAATAGCATCAGACCATCTCACAAGCTTTAATTAATTTATCTCCATAGTGCCCTCTGAGGTAAATAAGTATTATCCCTTTGCAGAAGGTAAACTGAGGCCCTGAAGGATTAAGTGACTTGCCCAAGATCACAAAGGACATTTGTTTTAGAATCAGGAACAGATGCCAGATATCTGAAGTCCCAGTCCAGTGCCTTAGCCACAAGACTAGACAGCCCAGTGCTATACCACATACTCATTTCAATAGTCCTAGGACTGTGTGATTATTATAGACCATGACTGTGGGTTGGGCAGCCATTGCTGGAATTTGCACTCACTATTATGTAGACTGGCTTAATACATTTTTTTTGTAAAGCCCTGGTTGTAACACCTATAAAAGTTGCATTGCATAGAGGGAAATGTTACTTCTCCCCTGGTATTCCCCATCCCAGGGACAGCACATGGGGAGGTTCACATTATAGAAAAATTGAAATGTTCAAGAAGAAACCCCAAATTAACTATTGCTTTTCCATAAAAACATATTTACCAACAAAGTCAAAATTACAGGAATGACCCTATAGTCACATTAAAATTCCTGTTTTAACGTATACATAAGAGGTTGACTCACTTCTCAGCATGTGGCCATGTTTTTGAAAATTAAGTATCACTGGAAATTGTCTATTTATTAAATATAGAGGAATCCGGGAATTTGTTGTGAGCTTATGCCAGGACTGGTTAGAATGTGATCCTTAATCTGACTTATCTGTCACATGCAAGTGATGAGTGCTATAAGTACAAAATGATGGGTCCCTTTCCCCTGTGAAATAAACAAAAGGCTCCTTATTGTTCTGTACTGACAAGATATCAATGCATGTGCCTTTTCCAGCTGGAAGTGCTAATTTCTGTGCTATATTGCATCTCACAAAACAACACACATTTTCTAAAAGTGTAAAGAAGCACCTCACCTTGCTCAAATGCACGCCTTATTCATGAGCCATCTTTGTTCAAGGCATGTCAGTTTTTGCTGCTAAGATGCAGTACAGGTACAGTGCTTACTGCAGCATCCCAATTACATCCCAAAGCAGAAATGCTGGATGTACTAAACTTTTGTGAGCACTTTAGGAATGTACATTGGACAATGACTGAGGGAAATGACCCTACCAATTATCAGAAAGTTAGAAAAATCTGTCTTCTATTGTAGAATCATAGTAATGAAAGATGGAAAATACCCATCAGGTAACATATTCTCTCTCTCTCTCTACTAAAACAAGATTATTCAAATATATATGCTCCGTTTTCTGAATCATTATAAAAACTTAAGTTATAAAAGCTATAAAAGAATTCTTATTTTTTGGATGGATTGATTCCATCCAATTACAAAATTTCTTCAGTCATAGTTTAGTATATTTTAAAGTAAAATAAAATGTACAGTTTTTTTAGTTATTTTGACTCTGTGAACAAGCAAATTCCCAGGCGATTGCTACCACCTGAACACTGGCTGATGTCTATCGTTTTCTATGGGCATAGCATGATACTGCGCCAAGGAGGAGAGAGAATTTCCAGCTCCTGTGTGGCATACAGGGCAGGTTGGGATTTTTGGGTACAGCTAGTTCTGCTCTGGCTCTTTGGCGTTGTAAACTCAGAACACTCAGTCCGTGAAACGTAACAGTCTGTACTCCAGTAGGAACCAGTCTCTTCCACTACCAGCTCCTGACACTGGTCCTTTGACCCATGAAGACGCCAGGTGTAGAGAAGAACTGACAGTGGAAATAGCTGGCACCAGTGACTGTTTGGAAGCTGTCAGGAAACATTAGCCTGCTGAAACAGATGTGCCTATGGTCTTCATGGGGCCTGCAGGGCAGACTGCTAGAAGAGGTCTCATTTTCTCAGAGAAGTAAAAAAGAGGGAGCAATCACTGGGACAGAAGATAAGTTTCACGAGGCAGTTTTTAAAAACCAAACATTTTTTTTAAATAAATCCTTCAGTTAGAAGTTTGTTTCACAACAATCTAAACAAATGTAAGAGTTCCTGTTCACCATCATTTAGCCTCCACTTAAAGCTCACCGGGCCAAATTCTTTGCTGAACCCATTGGAATTACACTAGCAGAGACTTTGGCTCTTTGATTGCTCTACTGAAAAAATATTAATGGAAACGCAACACAGCAGACAGTATAATTACCAATACAGGCAGGAGGTGAGGTCCATTTTTCCATATTACAAGTTATCTCTGACGGGCCTCTTAACATGAAGCCCGCATTACAGATGTACTTTAATGTTTCACCATTCGGATAAGTCACTGGTCCCGGTTGCTCCATTCTTAAGCTTTGATTTTCTAGACTTAAAATCTCACCATTTTCTACAGGATATGGTTGCAAACATGATTTTTTTTCTGTTTGGAAGAGAAAAATTAACAATAAAATTTACATATCAAATGCACATGTAATCTAAAACTGAAAGAACAAAAGGTGAAGCTGAGTGAATGTAAGTTCTAGTCATTGTTCTTATTGCAGGACTCCTTGTATGGGCTCAAATTAAGAAATGCTACAAACAAATCCTCTGGCCAGCCCCATAATAAACATTTGAAGCAGTTACCGTGTAAGTTAAGCACAGTTCAGTCAAACAGAAACACAGGGATTGTCATGCTGAACATGACCAATGGTCCATCTGGTGCAATATCTTCTCTCTGACTTTGGCCAGAACTAGATAATTCTGAAGAAGCTATAAAACCGCCATGAAGGAAAATTATGCAATAATATGTCCACTGAAAATTTTCCTCTTAACCCCAAGTTAATGAGGATAACAGTGATGAAGTGACTGAATTCCTGCTTCTCAGTATGCTCAAAAAATTTTCCATATACCAAAGCTGGATAATGCTGAAGAGTTTCATTAAAGTGTGATTATTCCATCTTGTTTCTAGCCCCAAATAAGAGCTGAACATACACCTACACGCTGAGGGGTGCATTAAGTGAGGGATTTTTAAGAAAGCTCAGTACTGGCTTAACTCTTCTTTCTTTGAAGTCAGTGGGAATTTTACCATTTACTTCAATGGGAGCAGAGTTAGGCCCAGTGTGTATCAGCTCCAACAATATGACAGTTATTACTGAATGTGTTTTTTGTCTGATTCATTCAATTTCAGGAAATCTGTATTAAAAACAAAAACATGAATAAAACATCCTACTGACCAATACAGTGCGGTGGTGACTGCCACTTCCCATCTTCACACATTATTTCTTTCACTCCATGAAGCTTGAAATTTTCCAGACACGTAAAAGCTATTTTTTCACCAGTCTCATAGCTTCTTTTCTCTGTTATCTTGGAAGCTCCTGGTAGCTGAGGGGGAGGTGGGCATTTTCTTTTATTCTCTTCAACAAAAGACAGTTTCAGTCAGATCTCATGGCTCAAAATAGGGTAAATGTGACAGTTCATTGCAAATAAGATCAGTTATTAGATGAAAAACTGAGTGTACCACAGATCTTTAGTAACCATTCTCCACTTTTAATTGCCATCATATTCATATGGGGCTGAATCACAAAGATCTGCTGGCTGATCAGCTCCCTGTCCAGAGTTTTTCAAACATTCTATTTCAATTCTTCTCAAATTGTGGAAAAAATGGCATTTTGGATTTTTTGTTCTGACTTGGGATGAATTTTTTTTTAAAATGTGAAATTTTCCATGGAACAGAAATGCCAGTTCCCACATAGCTCTAGTGCTTGGTTTGTTGCCTTGGATTTGAGGGGTGTGTATACCCCAGAATATGATCAAGCTAATTGCAACCATTTTGTGTGCATTCCACCACCCTGAAGTAATGAAATAGAATACCACGTAGTTAAGGGTTAATTTGGAGACAGGCTTTTAGAGACAAGGTCAAAACTAGCTACAGTTTCTGCTTATCAGAATGGGAGGCGGGGACAGACAAGTAAAAAACTGAGTGTGAAAACCTTGGTGGCTGGAAAACTTTGAATCTAGACACCTTTGATATTAAAAGTTAGAAAAGTGATGATCCAGTAGAGGTCATTATGACCTATGTGTTTTGTAGAAGTTAGTTATAAAACATTAGCTAATAGAGTGTACTTGGGAGCAGTCCTCTGAAGCCATCTTGAGAGACATTTTTCCTGATACCCTTTCTCCCCAGTGGGTGAGCAACTGGCCACTGCAAACCTGCTGTTAATTATTCAATACTGAATAACTGAATACTATTCAATTATTCAAAACATAGTCCAGATGTTAGGTAAGTATCTGGGATGATCTAAACCTATTGCTTATGTTTGTGTGTGCTTAAATCTAATAAACTGTAATTTTAGATAGAGCATGCTTAGTAGCATGAATCTGATCAGACGGAAGTGCTGTGTTCCTGTTGATTTATTCCTTACACCGCCTGGAGTGAAATAGTTAAGTTGCCCCTGTTGGAGGTTCTGAAAACCCCGGGTAACGGGTTCACAAGTGAAATGACGGCCTTCATTCTGATGCTCCCTGCAGTCTGTCTATACTGGACCTAGTGGCCTATAGGCGCTCTAAGTTGGTGGATCTCACCACTGGCACAAGGGGGACTCAAATAGAAAAGAGTTGGCTGATGCCACTCAGAATCATCCCACACAGCAGTGTACCAATGTATGGGTATGTTGAGGAAGGAAGGGCTGCTCTGACATACACAGGGATCATTCCAGTCCCTGACAAACCCCAGAAACAAAGAGGTGCAAGGATGGTCCTCATGAAAAACCTGGAACTTAATAGGAAATATGACTGCTCTCTTTTGAGCCCCTCAAGTGTCCATTTGAGGGGAACAGAGTCTTTAATCAGGACCCTTGTAAGGTCCCAGGTCAGGAAACAACAGGCCTTTGTAAGCTATGGCCTGGTCTACACTACAGAGTTAGGTCGAAGGAAGCCGCCTTAAGTTGACCTGTGAATATATGTGTCTGCACTACCGAGTCATTTACTTCCACCTAAGTCGCCTCTGATGTCGACTTCTGTAATCCACCTCTGCGAGAGGTATAGCGCTTAGTTCAATTTTCATGGGCAAACTGCGAGGTAGTAGAGACGCAGCGTTGCATAATTTGACTTAATTGGCCTCCAGGTGGTGTGCCACAATTCTCATCTATGACTGCTCTGGAGATCACTCTCAACTCTGCTGCACTGCAGCCAGGTACACAGGAAACAGCCCCTCCCCTGCTAAAGCCCCGGGAACTTCTGAATTCCCATTTCCTGTTTGATCAGCACTGAGAGTGTGCCAGCTTGAGCACAGCTGATCATGGAGACTACATGCCCCAAACACACTCCGGCCTGGTCTGCACAGGAGGTGGTGGATCTCATCACTGTGTGAGGAGAAGAGTCTGTGCAGGCAGAGCTCCGATCCAGCAGAAGAAATGCTGACATCTATGCAAAGATCACTCATGGAATGCGGGAGAAGGGCTACATGAGGGACACACAGCAGTGCTGTGTGAGAATAAAAGAAGTTCACCAGGCATACCAGAAGGCAAGGGAGGCAAACAGTCATTCTGGTGCTGAACCCCACATAAGCCAGTTCTACAATGAGCTGCATGCAGTTCTCGGGGGTGACCCTACCAGCACCCCCACAAGCAACATGGACATCTCACAGGTGTGTGAGTCTAGGGACAACAAGGAGGATTATATGGTGGATGAGGAAGAGGAGGAGGAGGAGGATAATGAGAGACAGGCGAGCAGTGGATCAATTCTCCCTGAGATCCAGGAAATATTTTTAACCCTGGAGCTCTGTGGGTCGCAGGACAGCATGGTGGTCCACCGTGATGCCAGGGAAGGCACCTCTGATGAGTATACATTTAAAAGGAAAGTCCAGTTAAACTTTAGTGGGCACACACGTTCAGTGGTATTGCATGTTTACTGTGAAGAAAAAGCGAGGTGCTGCGGTTCTTTGCTTACAAGAGGCAGCTCCAGCTATGCAGAGGGTGGCCCCTGGAAAAGACTGTTTATGTGGACTGGGATAGCCCGGGAATCCTCCATGGATATCTCTAGGAAACTTTCATGGAGGTACTCTGCAATCCTTTGCAGAAGATTTCTGGGCAGGGCAGTCTTATTTCTTCCACCATGGTAGAACACTTTCCCATGCAACTCCTGAATTAATGCTGGCATCATTGCAGTACACAGCATAAGGACAGACACTTGCAGCATCTCCTTCCTTTCCACCTCTGTTACCCGCAGGAGACTGATATCACATAGGGTTGCCTAGGGGAAACAGGGGAAGTTCTCATTAAAAGTAAAAGACTCGCAGGTGGGGGGGGGGGGGAAGGGGGCACTACTCACTGGAGCAGCAAACAGCACAGTGAACGGTTATGGATTCTGATTATGTTATGGCTTGCACCTAGTGTAATAAGGGTTTTCTTTTAAAGAAAACGGCCTTGCTAGGGAAACATTTTATTCATGTACAGTGGCTCCTTTATTTTTTCCCCTTTCTGAAAGCTAGAGATGTGTCCTTCGGTGGGTCATCAACACCTGAAAGCAGACTTTCAGTGATTAGAATGGAGGAGAAAGAGAACGTGGAAGGACATGTTTACTGAGATAACGAATGCCTCTGGGACAACTGACGCAGAGCTGAGAGCATGGAGGATTTCAGCGTCCAAAAAGTTAGAAAATGGTCATGGAAAGCAGGAAAGCTTCCAATGAGCAAGAGCGTGTGGTGCAGGATGAGATGCTTCGGATTATCAGGGACCAAGCAGACATGTTGAGGCATCTGGTTGAACTGCAGGAACAGAAGCAGGAGGGTTGAGTCCCTCTGCAGAACCTGGTGGACAGCCAGCCAGCATCGCCTGGGCCAGAATCACCCTCCCGCAAGCGTTCCATGAGGCGTGGGCAAAAAGTCCATTATCCCTTTCGCTTAACTCAGGGGGGGAGGGTACAAGGAACAGAAGGCGCCCATTCACCCACCTTTGATAGTCTGGAATGAGGTGTTATGTTACACAGCTGAAAATGTTTTTCACTTTCCAACTTTACAACCCCTTTTCCCCAAGGTTACCTTTTCTTTCTGCTCTCCTTCTTTACTTATGTTTGTTAAATAAAGTAAATGGATTCGAGAAATAAATGTTCTTTACTGAGTGGAAGCAGCATGCTTGGGCGGGGGTTTGGCTTTACAGGGACAGTGATACAAGCCAGGTGAAGGTTTGGGAAAGCACAATGCAGACAAGCAGTTCACATTACTGTGACTCATTACTGAAAAGGCTTTTCAAAGCCTCGCTGTACTCTTCTTGGTGCCATGGTGTCTGACTGCTCAAAAATGGCTTCCACGTGACCTGTCTTAACTGCCCATCCCTGCAGAAAATTTCCCCCTATTTTTCCACAGATATTATGGAGCACACAACAGGCAGCTATAACCATGGAGATGTTCTCCTCCCTATGGTTCAACCTTGTTAGTAGATTTCTCCGGTGCCCTTTTAAACAACCAAAGGCACATTCAACCACCATTCTGCACTTGCTGAGCCTATAGTTGAATGGTTCCTTACTGCTGTCCAGACGTCCAGTCTATGGCTTCATGAGCCTTGGGGTAGGCTGGGTCCCCCAGGATAACTATAGGAATCTCAACGTCGTCAATGTCAATTTTGTGGTCTGGAAAGAAAGTCCCAGATTGCAGCTTTTTGAACAGACCTGAGTTCAAGGAAGCGTGCGTCATGAGCCTTTCCCGACCAGCCTGGTTGATATCAGTGAAACTCCCCATGATCCACCAGCACTTGCAACACCATTGAAAAGTGTTGCACCTTTCGGTTTATGTACCCTTTGGAAAGGTGGTCTGGTGCCAAGATGGGGATATGCGTACCATCTATCACCCTACCACGTCGAGGCAAAACCATCCCCTATGTTCTGCACATTTCCCACACTCACTACCCTTCAAAACAGAAGTTGATTAATGGCCCTGCACATTTGGAGCACAGCAGCTCCATTGGTTGATTTACCTACTTCAAATTGATTCCCCGCTGACCAGTAACTGTCTAGCATTGCAAGCTTCCAAATAGCAATTGCCACTCACTTCTCCACAGTCTGAGCAGCTCTTATTTTTGTGTTGCTAAACTGCAGGGCAGGGAAAAGCTCTGCACAAAGTTCCTGGCAGGTGACCTTCCGCACTCGAAAGTTCTGCAGCCGCTGCTCATCATCCCATACCTGCCAAATGATCCGATCCGAACAGCCAGTGCTTGTTTCACAGGACCAGTAACAGCGCTCAACATAGTGCAGCTGCTCTGACTGCCAGCAACAACTGTGAGTTTTTTTAATGGCTTGCAGCAGGGCTGCTTGCAGGACATTGCTATGTTCCACGCGGTGGACCCTACCTTGGCTCTGGAAATACTGCAGAAGAAGGCGCAAGGTGTTTGAGATGCTCACAGCAAGAATGCACAGGTGAGCGGGCTCCATGCTTCTGGGGTTATGGCATGCGTGTGGCAGTTTTAAGGCGCGAAAACCACGTGGTTGTTTGCCGCTGATGTGAGGGAGGAAGTACAGTGCATCATGGGATATTGACGTAATGTTCCTATTCTTCCCTGAGTCAATGTTTTGGTCCCATGAGGCATACACAAACTTCCTGAAACACACTGCGGCAAGTTGCCCTTTGGGATAGCCACCCACGATACACTGCTTTGTGCATCGATCCAGGCGCTACTAGTGAGGACGCGCTCCAGAGAGACAATGAGCATGGTGTGGCCAAGCACAATCGACTTCATTAATTCGGGGGCTCGAGCTCGAATTAGATAAAGTCGACTTAGGGCTTATCTACACCACAAAATTAAGTCACTTGCAGCCCTAGCAGCCTCCAGGATTCTATTTTTGTCCAACATCAGACAAACTGGCAGCATTTCCTAGTTTATCCATTTTTCCAGATTTATGCATGGGGATTGTATTACACGAAGGCTCAAAATGATATCACAAACAGAAACCAAACACATCTAGCCCTCACTTGGTTTTCCAGAGTTTCTAGTCCTCCCCCCTCCTCCTCTTATTGAGAGGTTTTTGCATTTGTTGAGGTTTCATTTCCACAGATATTTATTGGCCTTAATCACAGTCTCCATGTACCTCAAATGCGGTTCAACCCTAGTAACCTGAGAATAAAACCACTCACTATACTGAGTCCACCTTTTCTTCCACAGAGAACACAAATTTTGTAAACCATTGAGTTAAACATGTAGGGCAAAAATCATTTCCTTTGGAGTCCCCTTTCTCTTCTGCTACAGGATTAAGTTAATTAGAGAGAGACTCACTAGCACAAGCTCAGCACACTGGTCTGACATTTTCTTTAGCAGTCTCCCACTGACCCCAAAACTCTACAGTTTGTTTAAAGTTTCTTTCTGAGCACAGCACAAAAGTCAGGTCTATGTAATCTGCATTCACTTATGGCACTGCAGATCAAGAAGACATCATCTCTATGTAGAGAGAGAGAAACTAAACCAACTCTCATTGCAATAAGTACTTTATTCAGACTCTTAATTGTTCTGCAAAAGTAATTCATAGTAAAGAGCCAAAAGTCATTTGTTTAGGATGTCAAATTATTTCTGCAATTTAAAAAGTATTTGGTCAGTGTTTTCTTCCTATTAGCATATAAACAAATTTATGGTTTAATTATTAAATCAGTCCTATTTTTCAAACTAGTGAACTTCATTTAGATTAATAGTAGCTTTAATAAAATTAGCATTCTTTAGCTGGATAACAAAGCAACAATTTTATATAAATGCAAATACTTACCAATGCATTCTGGCTTGGGTGACCATTTCCCATATTCACAGACTGTTTGTTTAAGTTTCTTGACATCTGAATTACATCTGTATTTTACAACATCTTTGTGATAGAAACTCTTCTGAAAATTGTAAACCGATAAAAATCTGATATTCTCAAGATTCCTTGGAAGTACACATTTGACAGATGGATCTAAATAAAACCCAACACAAAAATTAAAATATGTTATAGATCAAAGAACCTGTCAAGTAAATATGCATTTAAAGAGATTCCATCAACTTGAAGATGTGTCTACGTGAAAATTTTGTACCTACTATTGTTACAAGTAATGTCCAAGATTATTAGCAGAAGGAGATCAAAGGAAAAGCATGTTTTCTCCAGTGTTTATAGTTTGTGTGCTTTTAACAATAGCAGGCAAGATATTTTCTAACAGAAGGTGATTTTTTTAAGTTAACAGTGTCCCTTTAAATGTGTGAAAGAACAACCAAATTTTAATTTGATTTTTTCTTCTGCTATTTTTCAAACCCTATCACTGTGTAGAGAAATGTACCACCATCAGCAGATTATTTCAAACAATCAGTATCCAAGAAAGGAGTATGTGTCTTAAAGTTGATGTGCTGAACCAGGCCTTGTGTCTTTAATTAGGAGTTTCTGGGAGTTATAATGAAGGCTTCTCCGATGAAGTGGGTTTTAGCCCACGAAAGCTTATGCTCAAATAAATTTTTTAGTCTCTAAGGTGCCACAAGTACTCCGTTCTTTTTGCTGATACAGACTAACATGGCTACCACTATGAAACCTGTCAGATAATTGTGCAAGCTAAGCAAACTGACCACTGGGTTGAATACAGGATACAATTTTCCAAAGCTCCTTAGTGACTTACTTACTTTCTTGGTTTTGTAAATATGCAAATCTTATTTTAGTGCAATTACCTGATTTTCATAGTCCATATATTATCTTATAGTAGCCTGTGAAACTGAAAGAAAGAATTAGAAGAAAAGGCCACAAAAGTAGTTCCAGTATGAAAAGACCGGCTTCAGACATACAGGAGGTCAGAGGGTGGGATTAATCTCTCACATCCTGGAAATATTTTTGAGGTTATTGGAAAATTCCATAAAGTAAACAAATAAATAAACAAACCCACTGTATAGCCCCTTACATCCTAAAAGTCCCAGGGATGCTACAAAGTTGCCTGTTATTGGAAAGATACATTGAAACAAGGGGTCAAACTTTTTTGAAACTCCAGAACAAATTTAGACGCCAGGACTGTGAAGACTTACTTATGTGCTACATTTACACACTGAGTACCCCTTTGAGTTCAGTAGGACTATTCATGGTGTGTCAAGTTAAACTAATGCCTAAGTCTTTGCAAACTAGGAGCCATAGTAGAGAAAATCCAGCATGAAACCAATACGGGAGCTATGCCAGGTGGAGAACGGTTCTCCAAATAATTAGAAACGGTGCAGGTAGAGCTGCCTAAATTAAGATTGTCCAACTCTTCACACTAGAACTTTGTTAAACTTAAACTGTTCAGGCTGAAATCTGTTATGCTAGGCGTGATGATTCTGTACAACTTATGAATTCTGATTGATATGATGATGTCATTATGAAGTTATTAGTATGAAAAGTGTTAGTAAAATGGTTCTGCCTTTTCTAAGAATGAAGTAAATGAAAAACACATTCTTTTGCCCATGTTAATGAGTTGGTTGTAAGAATGTTTTTAGAAGCTTTAGCTCCTCCATACTGAGGCATGGATCTCAAATTTGGCAAGAGGGGACATCCTGGCATCAGAGATGTGCCTTTTGCTGTTCCTGGGAAATACTGCCTAAATATGGCCAATGTATGAACCTTTGAATAATTTCAGCTCACACGAGCTCAAAAGACAATTCAAAAGACATGCTCCATGTCCTTAGAGCTCCTATGAGTGACCAGACTGTGCACGTGCCATCTCCACAAAGTGAGTGAACACACTGCATTCGGCAGCGATAGGAGCGGAGCAGGACTTTCCATACAATTACTGCTCCAGTTTGCTGTAGTCCTGTTGGGATCCAGAACTGAGAACAGGAAGATTAAGAGCGCAAGGGAAGATGATGTTAACTTACAGTGCTCAAGTAGTGAGGAGAATAAGGAAGCAGCCTGATTTAGTATGCAGGGGGTGAGAAACGGAAGGTTGGTGGGGTACAGGGAGAGGGGTTTGCAGAGTCAGAGTGTGAGGAAATGCACTTGGGGGTGGGAGACAGTGGTGGAAGGGGGGACAACATCTGGGAGGATGGGAGTAGAGGGAGAGGAAGTGTTTTGGCAAGGTATAGGAACAGATGGTGTTGGATAGGAACAGAAGGGGATGGGACAGGAGCTGGAGGATCTAGGGGAATATAGGAGCAAAGGGCAGGAGCCAGCAAAAAGGTATAGACAGAGAGGAAGGTGGGAGTATAGAGGAAGAGCAGGAGGGGCCTGATGGATAGGGGTCAGGAGAAGGATAGGAGCAGGGGGTGGGACAGTGGAAGGGTCTATAATCACTAGTATACACTCCTATCCAGAACCTGGAATTAAATCCAGCAGTCCTGAGTTTCTATATTTCTTTGCTCTCAAATATCTGTGAAACTCACTGGGAGAGTGTATGTCTTCTATAGTACCTGATCCACAAAGGAGGACAGCCTCCTTTAACTCAGAAGTCTGTGCAGTGGATCCAAAGAGCCAAACCTTGCCGATGATACAAATTGAATGTCAGAATGGTTCCACATAATGGAATTTCTGTTTTTACAGTTTTCTTGTTATTTAATTTTGAAATGGCATCCAAAAAAAAAAATCTTATGTTAGGAAGTGCCAGAATGAAGGTTACCTATTCAATCTTAATTTGGCTCCCTTGTGATTATGCATTAAATTACAGTCTTTGATTACATGATCACATACTTTTTTCATCCGACTTCAGTCCAAAGGACGGTCCTGGTCAGAGGATGAATTAGGGTTGTATAGTAAAAGAGACTGGTCTTAGGAACCTTGTTTCAACTCTTCACACTAGAAGGCTGGTAAAGAATGAGGTAGGAAATTTCCTGAAGAGGAGGGATTGTCTCATTGTTCAAGAAGTTGAATGCTGACCAAGAGAATTGGACTGTATCCCTGACTCTGTAAAAGAATTATTATATGGTGCTAGCCAAGTCAATTAAATGTTCACAGTTGACCACAAGACATCTAGGGCCAGATTTGTAGAACTGCTGAGCACTCATGCCTGTAACTGAAGTCAATGGGAGCTGTGCTTTTAACATACAGTGTGCTATAAAACTGCTAGAAGTAGTGTGGAAAGTTAGAGCCTAGGTGTCTCATTTGGTATTAGTGGACGCTTTTGACAATTTTAGCCCTAATGTCTGTATTTCAGTTTCCTACCTGTGAAATGGAAATAATTCCCCATTATCTCACAGGATTGTTGTGAGAACACATGTATTAATGTTTGTGGAGTGCTCAAATACTATGATGAGAAACACAGAAACATCCAGCAGGAAATTAGTAGTTTTCTATTCAGTGCAGGGTTTGAATGGTGTGCAGTAAATAAGGCCGTGGCCACATAATGAATGTAGAGGATAAAAAGGAATGTTGAATAACTTCTCATTCACTGAATGAGGCTGGGGTTTTGTGGAAAATATAGTATATTGTTCATCTGATTAAAGACTATAACATAACACATGTCCAGGAAGGCAGAATGAAAGATACATGGACAACCTTCAGTTGTGTATTTCCTAACTTTTGAGTGCTTGACTTTGCAACCTTGATGTTATTTTAATATAATTGGTTTTGGATACAATATCCACATTATTCATCTATATTTATGAAAATACTATTAAACTCTATACATCTTTAAATAAAATTAAGTTACATTGATGTTTAAAGTGTTATCTAACGACAGTTTACCAGCACATGAAGGTAAAGATGTCCATTCTCCACTAAGACATTTTATGATATTTGTCCCAACAATTTCAAGGTTTCCTTCACAGCCGTACTCCACTGAATCACCATGAAAATATTGGTTCTGGTTTACATTGATAGCACTCCCTCTGACAATACTGGGGGGTGGTACACACAGTTTTTCCTCTTCTGTAGGGTAAAGAACATAAATGATCCATATTATAGTTTTGTCACATTTACAGATATATCATAAAAGAAATTTAATGCAAATATTAAAATCACTATTTTAGGACCTGATCTTGTTCCCATTCTATATTCTTTGATCCAATCATTTTAAATCTCAGGTTGCAGGCATATTTCCTGCCTTCCCTCAAGCTCAGCTTCTCATCTTCCAATCTGCAGCAAAACCAGCGCTAAAATAATTTCCCTCCCTTCCTGCTGTGACCACATCACTGCTCTCTGGATTCTTTCCTTTGCTGGCTCTCTTTGACTGCAACAAATTCAGGTTCCTTACTCTCACTTCCAAGGCTCAGCACAATCTCATTACTACCTGTCTTTTTGCCCCATATTGCCTACCCCCACCTACCTACATTCATCACAAAATCTCCTGGCTAGCTGCTTTTTTTTCCTCTCATTTCACTTTTAGTTTGTGCTTAATTTCATGCCCACCCCTACACCTAGGATTCCTTATCGCTTATTATGCGCTACCCAACCTCCCCTCCCTCTATTAAATTACTCCTTACAACACATTCCCCCAGGAAGCATTCCATTACTGATCTGCACAAATATCTTTTTCCACACCTCTTTGCCTTTCAACCGTTTTTGTCCGTGCGCCTAAGATTCTCTATAAATAGGTAACATTCATAGTATCTCTTTATTTTATGAAAAGATCTGTAATTATTTCCTGGAGCTGCAGGTCTTCACTGCTGCTGAATCCAAACAAAAAACTCTATTTGATTTTCAAATAAACTGCAAGAGCAAGAAAATACTATAGTTTTGTGCATTTATTTTTAATTCTTAAAATTATAAGAATTAATATGCATACCAAATGCCTCCCTCAAGGTACGAGTAGTAAACTAGCCATATAGCACTCATAAATAACATTATTGCAGTATCAAGGAGCCCCAGTTACGGACCAGGACCCCATTTTGCTAGCATGGTACAAACACAGAACCAAAGAGCTTACAATTTTCCTAATCAACCTTCGTTCCAGATCCTGCAAATTACAGTTGGTCCCTGGGTAGCATATTAGGCATCAAGGTAATAAACATACTTTGTCACAGGGTATCCCTTCACTTACTGTGTGAATACTGCTACCTAGCTACAAACACACAGCCTGTTTCTCTCTCACCACATGTGCTTTTAGTTTTCAGTATACAACTGGAAAAGCATTCCACACAGCTTTCTCTCCTCTCCCTTCACTTCCTAGTTCCTCCCAGATATATCTTCCCATTTACTGAATAAATTGCCTCATTAGCCCAACAATTGCCGCCCAAGTAATCCCTAAGAGAAACTGCTTAATTGACTTCAATTAAGGCTGGAGTCTTTCCAGTGCTACCTCACTAAAGAATGCAGCTGTCACAAACTTTCACAGGTCTGATTCCATCCCACAGAGGGCTATGGTACCGAAACTTTGCACACCAGCCAGCATGTTACACCTCATTGTGTATAGTTTTCTAATCTTAAGAGTGAAAAATCTATAGTTTACCAATGCAAACGGGTGAAGATGACCATTCTCCATCAACACATTCTATATTCTTTGATCCGATCATTTTAAATCTGAGGTTGCAGTCATATTCCACTGAGTCACCATGCTGATATTTCTCATGAAGTTCACTGATAATATTCCCATTGGTAATGCTGGGTGGTGGCCCACAATCTTTGATTTCCACTAGAACAAAAAGAATATCTGAATATTTAGTATAATATTAGGCACAACTAGAAATACTCTATAATCAACATGGATGAAAACAAATTCACTCCTGCAAGTGGGGAAATGTGACACAAATGTCTTAGTGAGTGACCACACATCTCTGGAGATTTGGATTCAAATGCTGATTTAGGTCACAAGTGGAAATGATTTTGCAGGGCTCATCCTAGTCTCACTCCACACAATTAGTAGATTCTACTCCAGGATAGAACAGCAAGGAGTGAGATGGTTTTTGGACTGGGTAGAAAAACACCAGTATAGATATGTGATAGAAGTTTACGTAACACCTCCCCGTACTATGAATAATTAGCTTGCATTGTTAGTACCTGTGATAAATGAGGTGGGGGGTAACTCCCTTTAATGGACACCCAGCCAGTCAGTAGCTATAGGATCCTCCTGAGCAGCTGAACCCTAACTGCCTGAACTGTAAAGGGTTAAGAGAAGCTTAACCTGAGTTGGCACCTGATCAGGGGAACCAATAGGGAGGCTGTACCCTTTCAAATTGGAAAAATGAGTGGGGGTTCTTTGTCTTTCAGGCTGGAGAGAGGGGAAGGTAGCAACATGCTGTAAACTTTAAGCCAGGTATGGAAGATCATCAGCATCATACCTAGAAATGCCTCATTTGGAACCCTAGATATGTAAGTAGCACAGGAAAATTTAAGACAGATGTGATTAGGAACCTTTGATTGTTTTGGTTTGTGGATTCCTCTGTGCTAACCCCAGGTGCTTTTGTTTTGCTTGTAACCTTTAAACTGAACTCCAAGAAAGTTATTTTTGGTGTTTAATCCCTAAAGCCTGAGTTTTCAGATGTTTCTTTCTTTTTTAAAAAATAATCCTTTGATTCCAAAGTCCTTAGACAAGGGATTGGTCCGTGCTCATGTCTGATTGGTATTTTATTCTCCAGCCTCCCCAAGAAAGGAGGTGAAGAGGCTTGGGGGGATATTTTGGGGGGGAAAGGGTTTCCAAGTGACCCTTCCCTGAATATTTGTGAAAATCACTTGGTGATGGCAGCAACATCTGTCCAAGGCAGAAGACTGTGCCTTGGAAGAGTTTTAACCTAAGCTGGTAGAAGATAAGTTTAGGGGGTCTTTCATGCGGGTCCCCACATCTGTACCCTAGAGTTCAGATTTGGGGGGGTATACCCTGACAGTACCCTACTTTAAACAATGAGGCATGATCTGGATAATTTAGAAAGGAAATAGGGGTATGCACTAAGGTTATCTTATGCCCCTCGCCTACAACACAGAGGGACTAGGTAGGCACAGCCTATCCTTTTCTGGATCAGATATATTGTAATTTTTAACCATTGCTATGAAAAGTCTGAGTGGACTTTTATACGTGTAAATTTTACCTGTCCATTTTTCAGACAACAGGCCTCTCCACTATGCATAGCTAAGAATAATAGGATGTTTCTAATTCCTTTCTTAATTTCATCCTAACTGTGAGATATGAGGTTCAGGAATAGTTTCCCACTGTAAATGGTGAAAACTCAGTTAGTCAGGGCATTTAGAACTAGACAATGAAAATGTGCTGAAGGCAACAGTCCCTGCATTAGCAGGGGGACAGATGAATGATTTGACTTGGAGGAGAGGTTACAATACAGAAGAAGCCCACCCCAAGATTAAGAGTATTCAAGAGTCAGATGAATTACTATTCTCCCTTTTCAATAACCTGAGAGTAAATATTTACCTTGACATGTCGGAGGTGCTGGGGACCATCCAAAATAATAACACTGAGCAGAGTCCGGTCCTACTCTGGTGTAACGTTTTGCACAGGAAAATGTCATCACGTCTCCATTAAGATATTTGTCCTTCTTGGGAAAAGTCTCTCCATGAGCCAGCATCACCATTTCACATTCTATTGCTAAAGATGGCAGTGAGGGAAGGAAAGAAAATATCACATTGTAACAACTACACCTATGGAAAAGGATTCAATAATTTTGCTTATAGGAACAAAATAATTTAGGGTCTGATTAAGAGCCTGTTGAAATCAATGGAAAGGCTCCCATTGTGTGGACCAAGGCTTTGATTATCAGCAAGAAGAAAAGTCCTGGGGAGGATAGACTGGGAATCTCTCTCTAAAAGTATAAGATTCCCATCTCAGGTGGGGAAGAAAAGAAGACAAGGAGGCAAAACAAAATGAATAAAAACAAGCTGTAGGGCATAATATGATATTTGTCAGAAGGCAAATGATGAACCTTAATAAATGAGGGTTTGAATTTTCATCATCTTTCCCCCACGTTCTATCTTCAATTATAAATAATTTTGCAGGAAACTTTAAAAACAGACCATTTTCACTGACCTGGGGCTTCACTCAGCAAAATTATATTTGGTGAACTGTAAATAATAAGCTGATGAAGTTAACCTTTCAAGCTGCAGTATTTTCCATCAGGCCTTTAGATTTCCCTGTTACAATAAAATCTTAATGCAGATATTAAAATAAGTATTTCTTATTTTAGTAAAAATTCTGTTTGCATGAGTTGATTCAAGCACTCTAACTAGCTAACATACAAGTTACTAATTCTCGAAAAATCCACTGACTATGGCAAGTAAAACCATAACACGTCCCCCAGTCTAAAACAGCCATAAACCCTCGGCCCCCACTCCAGGCCCTGGTGTTTCTGTACAGATACTTCAGCTCCATAAAAGGGAATGGGCTTCCTGCAGCCTGCTCAGGAACACCTTATGATTCCAGATGGGGATTGACCACAACTATTAGGGTTCAAGAGACACAGTACTTGATGCTTCCAATAGCCCAAAGAGAATTTTCTCTTGCTGTGGTCTTGGTACATCTCTACCACTTCCCACACTACCTATATCATCTGTAAAAACAGTCTATGAAATGAAGTTGGAGGGATACAACAAACAGATGTCACACTGTGCACCATCAATAATGTCACCCACATAGTTTATTCCAAATTTTCAAAGAAAGCCAGGAAATGGGAAATGAGGTTGATATTTTAATCTTAATCTATGAAGAACACTGTTTCCTTGGGATTGCTGACTAAATGGGATTAATGATTCTTGACTACCCTGGGAGCCATCAATTTTTTCCACCCAATCATTATTCACAATGTAACCTGCACCTAAATCATATTTATTTAAATTATTAAATGAAACCGCTACAAAACCCATTCAAAGAAACACATTCTGCAGTGTAGACGTTTCATTAGTACAAAAAAAATAGCTTACCAAAACATTGGGGCTCTGGAGTCCATCCATTTATGCTACATATTGTGTGACCCCTTGAGATTTTATTTAATGTTTGGTATCCATCTGCACATTCATATTCCAGTATGTCTTCAGGCAAAAACACCATTTTGCTGGTGTTGAAATGAATATGCTCAAAAGCAGGCATTCTACATGTCTCTACAGAATTAGAGAAAGATTAGTTATTTTTATTAACTAGATACTCTGACAGCCTAAAGTATCCTCATTATATGTACTTTGTGTATGTCAACCTTATTAATTGCATATTTTTAAAAACTTAAAAATGTAAAATGTTTCAATGCCACACCAAAACAGAGTATTCTACACAAAGTGTTGCACATTACATCTGTTGCATCTGTCTTTAGAAATATGTGGAGGTAAAAGAAGAGGATTCTTAGACTCAAAAGTCAGGTACAGAAGAGATCATTTTGAGCATTTAATTTGAGACCTGATTTTGTAGGCTTCCCTCTTTGCTAGTCCCACAAATATCTTCTCAGACCTGTTTGTTCTTGACAATCTATTGTGATAGTGACTCAGGTTTTCCCCTTGAGAGTCAACTCTAATGCTCTTACTATAAAGAATATCTTCCTAACATCTATCCTAACTTTTCCTTACTTATAGTGAGGCCACTGGGTTTTTTTCTTACCTTCTGACACTGAATAATTCCCTTCCTTCAGTTGCTGTACTGGATATTGTTACTGTGGCTGTTCCCGTTGTAGTCATGCTTCCCTCAGCCATCTATGGGGATGTCTGCATTGCAGCTCGGAGTGAGCCTCCTAGCCCAGGTCGACAGACTCACACTAGCGGGGCTTGAGCTAGAGTACTAAAAATACCAGTGTGGACATTGGGGCTTGTGCTGGAGCTCAGGCTCTTAAGCCTACCCACCCCCTAGGCTTCAGGCTGCAAGAGTTACACTAAGAGCTAAACTCTTCAGGATGGGGAAGCCAGGGCACAGATTTTCTGATCTTACCAGTTAGGCACAACAGGGAACCAGAGTAGGGGAGGGAGCAAAGGTGATTTTAAGCCAATCTTCTGCCTTCCAGATCCTCAGACTGATCCACCCTCTTCAAGCTACCTTGTGCTGGCTACCTATGGCCCCAAGGGCTCACTCCAGCAGCCAGTGACCCCTGCAGTGCAAGGACACCCCAGTAATGTCCCTTTTCCCTAGCCAACTCCTCCATGGCTGGGGGGAACTCTCACTAGCTAGTTAAATTGATTTCTGGCTGTTTTGTGCAGCCAGAGCAATGCCAAGTGGATGGAGCAAGAGGCAAATTTGGCTTTGTATGTATAAAAGGGTTAGGGATGGAAAGACACATACAGCCTTACATACGATGTTCTAACTGCATTTAACAACATTGGCCCTTATATTGACCCGTTTTATCCCATTTGAAGGTCTAGTCCTTGTTTACTAACCAAATTGATCCACGCTGTGGCACGGTCATGCTCACTGTCTGTATTTCCAACATCATGACATACATGAACACCACAAAAGCCAGAAACATTTCCCCACTGCATTCCATAGGAGTCATATGGTGCAGAAAGCTCCTGCAGAAATGGGGGGATTATTCTTGGCTGGAAATATGGGAAAATGAGGCACTCATCCGAAAAACGGTCTATTCCTTCATTGCACGAAGTTTGTATCCTGATTTGTTTTGAAGCTTCCCAGTTTGCTAAAGCTCCGGTAGGTGCTATCACAAGGGACACCGCTTTGTAGAGCCAGAACCGTCAGCAGCTTCAAGTTCATGTATTTCCACAGGCAGCTACCGTAGAGGGGATTCTCATAGTCATGGTAGCTATGCTGATTATGTTATAATTGTACCCTTGCTCTGTGAAACAGAATGGGCCTCATCTTGAAAACTAATTATAAGTGAGTTCTTTCAGTCATAAAGGTGATAGTAATAGACGGAATAACCAGGAGATAAGGTATCCTGGAATAAAAGGAATGCCCTAAACTTCACTTGGGCTGGGCTAATACTGTAAGTCATTATTTCATGAAAGTGGGAGATTTAATTCTCCACCGTTAAAACCATACTTCCCCTGGCCTGGAGAAAAGGGACATTTAAGATACCTAAGGTGATAACAATCAGAAGAAAGTTTTGAAACCTTTCTACTCTGGTGTTTTACATAAAATACATCTCCTTATGATTTAAATACAGATCAGACAATGGCAGTAAGTTATTTTGTTTATGACGGTAACACCTCCCCAAACAATAGATTAGTTAAAATAAGGAAAAACAGTTACAATTAAGGGAAAATCCAGTAAGGAGCCATGTGACAAAAATAGAGAGATTCAATCATTAAATTACTCACTGATGCATTCTGGAAAAGGACTCCATCCTTCTTCAAGACATTGTATCTCCCCTGTCTCATTTCCTTCTGGAGTCGTGTAACCAATCTGACACCTATATGTTGCTTTTTCATTTAAATCAAACCTGTTCTTTGTTTCATAGAAATAACCATGAGGTACCTCTGTCCTTCCACATATTTCTAAAGCAGGGAGAAAATGACATTACTTCAAGGAAAAAAAATACTGTTAATTAACACGTGTTTTATAAATGTAAGGTGACCATGAGGAGAGATGCACATGAAATTAAATGGAGTAATGCCATTTAAAAACTCCTTGAACAATTCACTTCATTCCTTCGTATTGTTCTGATTTTATGGAGACCAGGTGGGATGTCAGTAGGGAAGGATAAAGGTCATCACACCATATTGCTTCCCAGCTCTCATAATTTCTGATAGTGTCTTAAGTTGGCTGGAAGGAAATGAACATTTTGATTTTGACACTAATAACTCTTATTTTATGGCAATTCTTTTGTTTGTTTGTGGACAAGTAATTCCGTAAAGAAACTTTGTATTGTTAATGTACTTGACAAATCTTGACAAGAAGGGGCTTGTACATTTAATTCAATTTAATTCAATGCAATTCAAAGGAACAGTGCTGTTAGCAGGGTATTATCCCTTAAAGGCACTTACACAGCTTTGGAATTAACTCTCTGCCTGAATTTTCTGACCTTCAGGATACACTACACAGCTCATCTGTTTTCCTGGGCAATTGACAAAAATAGAGATATGGAGGAAAGAAGGCTTTGAAGCAGAATGGACGATGAGTTTGTATGGCTCAATTTTCTTATGGTATTGCTGACTAGAATTACAACCTGTATTTGAAATTGTATATGGGATATCTTTATTGATTTCCAGGCCCCAGGTGCACTGAACAAATTGTGCAAGTTGCCCCACAGAAGAAGGGGAGTCAGAAAGAGAAGGTAGGGCCATGGCTTTAACCCACTTTGAAACTCCCAGAAGTGTTAGTCAGGCATAGTCAGAGGAACATGCTGCACCATCCTAACATGTATATACTACACTGTGGCAGGGCATCTGGAGGACAGTCTGGAGCTTACAGCCAAGATAGCCTGGGTTCAATCCAGAAGCACCCTGCCCTGCCCCTGGAGCTGGGCTATATAATTAGGGAAAGGAAGCTAAACAATGGAAAGGGGACCTGAAACCATGCTGGCTACTGTAGGTGGCAGGTCACTACCCTGACCAGAGCCCTAGAGACTTTGTTTATCGGGCTATACATTTGGTTGCTCTGAAGTCTCAAGGGCCTTATGAACTAGATGAAGTGATTCCTCCCCTGACATGACATGACACCTAAGGAATAGGAGAAAGCCAGCCTGCCTGCCTCCTAGAACACCAAGAAGCAGTAGGAAGTCTGATAGCCAGGGTCAGTTTGGAGGCCTTCTTAAAGAGGACACCTTTTTTTTGTTAGTTAGGTTTTGGCCTCCCGCTTGATGGACCCTGTACAAATGGTGTAGTCAGCAGGGTTCCATGTGAGCCCCCTACCCTCAAGAAAGGTCATGGATGGAATACTCTGATTATGCCTTCAACATAACAGACAGTGGGAGATTGGAGCTGGTGGTTTCTGGAGGCGCAGCATGCAGCCCAGCCATACCCACAGGACACACAGCTGGTGGAGCATGAGAGGAATTGCCCATATCAAGAATCACAGCTGGTGTCCCAACAGCCTCAAGAAGAGATGCAAATAGTCACCCCACAACAAGAGGTGCTATGTGCAGAGCAGGAGCAGAACCACCAGCTTCAGACAGACATGGCCAGACTGCTCACCCAGCAAACTGCAGGGAGAAGATACCAGCCATAGTAAATCTCCCGAGCCTCACCCTGACCAAGCTGAGTGGTCATGATGACCCAGAGGCTATTTGATCACTTTGGAGAAGGTCTGGGAAAGGAGTACTGGATAGTGTGACTTGCTTCTACCTCACCAGCAAGACACAAATGGCCTGTGAATGACACAAGTGGCTGAGTGAGGATAGGGCATAGTCATATACCACACTAAAGATGAACATAAGGGACTGGTTTGGCATCTACTTGGAAATATATCATCAGAGTTTGGGGGATGAACCATTTTCTGCCAGACTGCACCGATGTGGTGTGGCCCAATGACTCCAGAATATGGTTGCCTAGTGGCTGATTCCAGAGACCGAGACTATGGGGGAACTAATGGACGGTATTGTTCTGGAACAATATCTGTAGATGATCCAGCTGCAGTACAAGCCTGGATCCAGCATTTCTGTCTGACATGTTTAGCAGTGGCCATGGAAATGACTGAGAGGTTCCAGAAGGCCAAATCACCCACAAATGGGCAGGCGTGGACAGGAACAGCAGCAGGAAATGGCACAAATGCCCACACAGAGGGTCAGCTCAGAGCCACTGAAATTCTGGACTGAGGCCCACCCACAACAGCAGCA
This sequence comes from Chelonia mydas, assembly GCF_015237465.2. Classification (NCBI taxonomy): domain Eukaryota; kingdom Metazoa; phylum Chordata; order Testudines; family Cheloniidae; genus Chelonia; species Chelonia mydas. Next base: position 62,472,764 of record NC_057854.1, read on the forward strand.
CAGACAGAAAGGATCAGCCCTCACATATCTCAAGTTGTCTGGAGCACACCACTTTTTGTCTAGGGCGGTTGGGTGGTGTGTTATCACTGTGAGGACCTGGGATACATTTGGCATGAATGATCCCTTATGAAGTGTGACTATCTGGGATGCTACTTTGATTAGTCTAGGGAAGTGAAAACGAATCCATAGGCCATCACAGTACCTTATGTAACACAAACAAAAATAGGGCCAAACACCGTGGAGCGTTTGGTAGATTCAGACTGTGGGCAGACCAGCTCCAACACTACCTAGTTTCATTGTAGGCCTTAAATCAGGGACATCCCATCCAGGTGTCATGTAGCCACGGTGATGTGCAAACATACCTGACAGCCTTAATGATCCTGCGTGTGGTGAACCAGATGGACCAGCTCCAGATAGAAGTGACTGATCATCTATCCTGGTCAGTGATCCTGGGACGGGACTGAAAACATCTTCTGGCTCTTTTGGGAGGAGACTCCGTCCCATCTTTCCCTGAAACCCTGAAGTGGCAAGGAGGAATGCACTCAGCAGATACCTGGGATCTAGCCCTGTTGCCCAGTCAGACCTTTGAAATTCCTCAGAAGACCTGAAAGCCACGGAACCAATGGTGGAGGGCTGGAAAGGTTTGGCAAGTCTGGGTCTGTCCCAGAAGTGACTCCACAGAACCTGAAGGTGACCATGGGGGCAGACCTTAGAGAGTGGACCTCCTAACAACACAAACCCCTTTATGACCAGGAGAGGGGCCCAGCAGAACAATCTTTCACTCTAGATTACAGTGTGCTGGGTAACATCTTTGACACTGAGGTGGCCTAACACGAGGACCAACTGTCCAGGGGTGTTGATTTGTTTCTTGGCCAGACTATACAAATAGGTAGCAAATATCTGCCTCCTGTCCTGACTGCCAGACACTAGCCATTTGCTATGCAGCAGGGGTTATGCCTTCACCATTGCCATGTGGCACCATATTTAGACAATGTCATAATCTACAGTTAGGACTGGTCCACCCATCTCTGGGACTTGGCCATAGTCCTACAGTTACTGCGAGATGCCAATCTGATGGTGAGCCCAAGAAACTGCAAAATGGGAAGGCAAAAAATTAAATAGAACAGCTAGTTGATAAAGTGGATACCATTAATGAAGACTCCTTGGAACCCACAAGGGGAGAGGCAATTCTTGGCTGAGTCCTAGGTGGGGCACAGGATCTGGTCCAAGAGGTGAATTTAACTAAGCACTCGGTAATAGCGACAATAATGTAATTAAATTTAACATTCTTGTAGGGGGGGAAATACCAAAGACACCCACCATACTAGCATTTAACTTCAAAAAGGGGAACTACACAAAAATGAGGAAGCTAGTTAGGCAGAAATTAAAAGTAACAGTGAAAAGGGTGAAAAGCCTGCAAACCGCATGGAAACTCCTTTAAAACACCATAATAAAGGCTCATACTAAAGGTATACACCCAAATTAAAAAAAAAAGCAGTAAGAAGATAAAAAAAAATGTCACCAAGGCTAAACAGAGTGAAAGAGGCAACTGGAGGCAAAAAGTCATACTTTAAAACTGAAAGTCAAATCCTATTGAGGAAAATAGAAAGGAGCATAAATTAAGGAACATTAAATTGCAGAACTACTAACTGTGATATGTAACCTATCACTTAAATCAGCCTCTATAGCAGATGACTGGAAGATAGCTAATGAAACACTGTTTTTTTTTTTTTTTTTTTTTTAAAAAGGCTCTAGAGGGAATCCTGTTAATTACAGGCTGGTAAGCCTAACTTCAGGACCAGACAAATTGGTTGAAACCATAGTCAAGAACTGAATTGTCAGATACATAGATGAACATATGTAGGGGAAGACTGAACACAGATTTTGTAAAGGGAAATAATTCCTTACCAATGTATTAGATTTCTTTCAGGGTATCAACAAGCATGTGGACAGGGTGATTCAGTGAATATAGTGTACTTGGACTTCCAGAAAGCCTTTTGACAAGGTCCCACATCAAAGGCTCTCAAGCAAAGTAAACAGTCATGGGATAAAAGGAAAGGTCCTTTCCTGGATCAGTAACTGGTTAAAACATAGGAAATAAAGGGTAGGAATAAATGGTCAGATTTCACTATATAAAGAGGAAAAAAGCAGGGTCTCTCAAGGACCTGTGCTGTTCAGCCTATTCATAAATGATCTGGAAAATGGGGTAAACAGTGAGGTGGCAAAGTTTGTAGATGATACTAAATGACTCAAGATAATTAAGTCCAAAGCTGGCAGCAAAGAGTTACAAAGGGATCTCACAAAACTGGGTGACTGAGCAACAAAATGACAGATGAAATTCAAAGTTGAGAAGTGCATAGTAAAGCACATTGGAAAACATAATCCCAACTATTCATAGAAAATGATGGGTTCTAAATTAGCTGTTACTACTCAAGAAAGAGGTCTTGGAGTCAACATAGATAGTTCTCTGAAAACATCTGCTCAATGTGCAGTGGCAGTCAAAAAAGCTAACTGAATTATTGGAACCATTAGGAAAGGGATAGATAATAAGATAGAAAATATCATAATGCCACTATATAAACCCATGATACCCCCACATCTTGAATACTGCATGCAGTTCTGGTTGCCCCATCTCAAAAAAGATATATTAGAATTGGAAAAGGTACAGAGAAGGGCAACAAAAATGATTAGGGATATGGAACAGCTTCCACATGAGGAAAGATTAAAAAGACTGGGACTGTTCATCTTGGAAAAGAATGACTGAGGGGGGAATATAATAGAGGTCTATAAAATCACGAATGGGGTAGAGAAAGTGAATAGGTAAGTTTTATTTACCCCTTCCCTAACACAAAAAACAGGGGTCACCCAATTACATTAATAGGCAGTAAGCTTAAAATAAACATAAGGAAGTACTTCTTCACACAATGCACAGTCAACCCACGGAACTCGTTGCTGGAGGATATTGTGAAAGTAAAACAGGGTTTATAAGAGAATTAGAGGGTAGGTCCATCAATGCTATTACCCAAGATGGTCAGGGATGCAACCCCTTTGGGGTTGGAACAATTTTTATAGTTGGGTGCCAAAAGCTATTGAACAAAACTGTAAACCCTGTGCATGATGGAAACCACTTAAAGACAGGGGGTGCTGCTGCAACCTCAGCATCCCTAGTTCAAGTTACCCCATGCTCTGGTTGTCCCTACACCTCTGACTGCCAGAAGCTGGCACAGGACAACAGGAGATGGACCATTTGGTAATTGCCCTGTTCTGTTCATTCCCTTTGAACCATCTGGCACTGTCCACTGTCAGAAGACAGGATATGGGGCTAGATGGACCATTAGTTTGATGCAATATGGCCATGTTTATCGGCCAACATACCTGTTCCCAGCATCAAAAAACAGGTATGTCCTTCCTGGGCCCAGTCAGATATTATGGACAGTTTGTGCTAATTTTTGCCTCACTGGCAGCACTTCTCATAGACCTTGTCGAAAAGTCAGCCTCAAGACAGATTGGAGTCACCTCAGTGAAACCAGGTGTCTCAGGAGATGAAGAGAATTCTCTGCAGTAAATGCTTTCTGCACAGCCCCGACTTCACACGGGAGTTTATTTTACAGACCAATGCCTCAAAGTGAGCACTGCGTGTGGTCCTTTCCCAACTGTTCCAAGGTCACTAATACACCATCGTCTACATGAATAGGAAGTCCCTAGACAAAGAGATGTGGTACTCTGCCCTCAAAAAGATTCTTGATTCCCACCATCCACTGGGCCATGAGGGTGCTAGTACACTACCTGTTCAGTACCCTGTTTATCTTGATCACTGATCCTATACCTCTGCACTAGCTCCATATGATGAAATGCCCATGTCAGTTCTGAGCAGTAGAACACTGTCCAGGAAAGGAACATCATAACACTGATTTCTGTTCTCTGACTGAGGAAGATGTAGGCACAATTATTGAGTGCACCCATGGATCTAGTCAGAGCGGGGAGATATGTGATGAGGTGTACTACCCCTTTACGGGACAGTCTGGCGCTTACAACCAAGACAACCTGGGTGTAAACACGGGCTGCTACAGATTGCAGGCCCATTAGTCTTTAGGTCACTAGCCTGACTAGGGCCCTAGAGACTTTGCATATCTGACTATAAGTTTTGTTGCTCTGACTCAAGGCTCAGAGATCTCAAGGGCCGTAAGAATGGGTTAAGCAGTTCCTCCCCAAGCTGACACCTAAGGGAAAGGGAGAATAAGCCAGCCTGCCTCCTAGAACAATAAGGAAGCACTAGGAATTCTGCCAGAAGGGGTCAGTTTGGAGGGTTGGTTTTTTAAAGGGGGACACACATTTTTGTTAGTTTGGTTTTGGCCTCCCCCTCCAGGATCCTATACACACACACTGTTCCTGACTGATAGGGGGCTGGGGGAGGGATTGGGCTTCCTACAGTACAATACCTCCCTGGGCCAGTTTTCCTCCACATCATCCCCAACACAGGCTAGTCACTAAATGCCATAATTTGGCTCAGGTAACGTTGCCTGTTATTAAGGTTGCTGGACACACTCCATTATAAGACCCTGTTTTCAGTTGCTTACGACTTTGTCAAACATTAATTGTTGCAGATAAAATTTTCTATGCTGGGTGTCACCTCAGTATGAATTGTTTTTGAAAATATCTGCTAACGCGGTTCAGCCATTTATAAGAATGAGATGAGGAAAAAAATTGTTTTGCTAATGTTAAAATAATCTTACAGCTGTTTTGTTAAGAAACTAAGGCACTTGGATGCTTTGGGGAAAAGACTTGCAACTTGACTGGAATGTCCACCTGGTATCAAGAATGTATCTTTTACTTCTCGTCCAGAATATTCACTAAAATTTGGCAAGTTATAAGTTTACATAGATCTCTGAAATTTCAAAGGCCCAGTACATATCTGTTACAGTTTGACAGCTAAATTCTTTGAAGATCCTGTCCACACTGAGCATTTTCTAGGATTGAAGGGTCTGAGCAGGACTTCACTGCTATTGTTTTTCCTAGCTTCTAGGGGCCATAATGGTTCTGGACATCAAAACCGAGACCACTGAAATTGTCTCTCCTGCACGCTCATTCCCCACAGTGATGGTGCTCAGTCAACAGAGAATGCAAATAGAATGACTGAAATGCAGTGGGGGGAAGAGCATTGATGAGCAGAGCCAACCTGTAAGAATGGAGATAAGAAGAATCAGGAGAGGCTCTGGGGTGGGGATAAGGAGTAAAAAATATGGGTTGCAGGAAGAGCATTGATATTAATAATAATTTGTATTATGCCCACAAATATATTTGGCTGTTCACAGAAGACAAAGAAATACTTGGTACCTGTCCCAAGAAATTTACAATCGAAATATTAGACATGACACAACAAGGGGAGGGGCGTGACAAACAGCAGAGAGGGTCTGGATGAGGAAGGCTGAGGGTCACAACAACATGATCTTATAGTTACTCAGGTCAAGAATAAACATTCTCATGATAATTCATCTGCTAGAATTGGTATTATAACACTAGCTTATAGAAATCAAAGGATTTATTGGGACACTGCAAGTAGTAACTCCAGCACAAACAGGCAGAGCTAAAACTTCTTACTAATGCCCTGATCAGATATAACAACATATTAGAAACAAAAACAAAAAAGCAACAACTTTGCACTAAGATAAAGATACAGCACCACCTATGGGTGGAGGTTCTATCTATACTAACCACTACACTATTTTTGTATTTCTCTTAAGCAGAACATGATCATGTTTTGGAAGTATTTTAGCCAGGAGCCTGAAAGAACAAAAATGCTGCTTACTGTTCAAGATACATCTTGGAGTGGGCATCCAGTTATTCTTTGTGCATGTAACTTTTGCTTGCTGATTTTCGGGGACATATTCATGATCACACACATACGAAATTTCATCACCTTCTTTGTAGTATTTCTGCCATAGAATTAGGAATCTACCATTTGACAACCAAATGGGAGAACACTTTTCTAAAGGAAAAAGGTTTAGTATGGTTAGCAGTTGGACAGCAAGTATTTAAACTGGGGTGGGGGGGAATGAGATCCTTTGGCTTTCCACTTTCTGTCAAGCCTACCATTCTGTGCACCAGGTCTTCTATGCTTCAGATCCCTCATTAAAATTCACCTCTTTCACTGTCACATCCTATGTCATTCTGACCACCAATGTCTCTAAACCTACTGATCTTGTACTGGAACAGCTATGCTGTGCATTATGTTGACCTGAATTTGACTGTAAACTCTTTGGGGAATGGATCTTGTCCTTATTTGTGCTTTGTGAAGACCCATACATGCCCACAGCTCTATTTAATTAACAACACTGCACCAGGTTGTGGTGACCCCCACTTCTCTCTTCTAACTTTTCATGGGAAGTAGCTATTCCTATCCGCAATTTTATAACTAATCTAATGGAGATTTTCCTTTAGTTTTTCAAAGGGTAGAATAAAAGTTTTCAAACATCAAGACTTCAAAAATGAGCACTTTACACATTGGGGGCTGGAGGAGTAAAATCTCATAATATTTCTGCCACTTCTAACATAAAAATAGAATAATCTGTACTTTCAAAACCCATACAGGGCCAATTAGTGTACATTCCCCTCGCCTACTATACGTGATCAGAATTTCAGTTTTGAAATTAGTTAGAATTGTCTGTGATGAGTTGTGGGGAAAGCAGGGCTGGAGACTCTATGAGGGGCCAGGGAGCAGGGCTGGACAGACAGTAAAACACCTATACATGCTCTATGGAAAAAAAATATTCATAGCAGATGGAGAAAACTTGGGTGTAGGTAACAGATTTCTCCAACTGGAACGCAAAGTTTTCCACTTAGAGTGGATCTGGCTTTGTAAAAAGCTTTGTGCACAAGCCTGGGAAATCTTAGATATTGGCTAAAGACTTTATGGAACAGCTGTGATGCTTTTAGGTCTCTCAGACTCCCCTGGTCTGCGCCCAACCTCTGAATTACTTTCCAGCCCAGAGCCAATTCTCCAGGTACTAAGTGTGTTCCCTACACATACCAGTTCCCAGAATATGCTGAGGAATAGATCTGGACAGGGAACCATTCTCCTATTTCACATTAAGACAAAACCTGAGACCTTTTGAAAAATTTCATAAAAAATATGAGAGAGAGAGAGAGAGAGAGAGATGCTCATCCCAGAAGAGCCAAGTGGTAGGGCACTTACATAGTAAGTGAGAGACCAAGGTCAGGTCCCTGCTTTGCCATTCTCCCACATCCCAGCTAAGTGATCTAATCGCTGCCCTCATCACTGATTATAAGCCACTGGTAAAACTACTGGGTTCAAAGGCGATGCACTTCTGGAATGGCCACACCTCATAACCAAAGAGCAAATTAGCCCTTACTATTTCAGGAAACTGGAGTTATCCATGGAGAATGGTTGTTTTCTATGGGGGCTATGAGTAGTAATAGCAAAATGTGAACAGCAAAAGATGCCAGTGGAATTACATGAGCAGCACCAAAGAGTAGTAAAAATGAAAGGAGTGGCCAGAAGTTATTTTAGGTGGCTGGCTTTAGTTCAAGATATAGAAATGGAAAGTAGCCAGCATGACTCCTGCAACAGCCATTGAAACATACCAGAAACGATACTATGTCACCCATGAAAGGGGGCTATGAAGCCTGTCAATGGCTGCACATTGACTTTGCAGAAAAATAAGCAAATTTATTTAGTTGTGGTTGTTGCTTATTCTCGGTGGCCAGAGTTGGTGTACATGACAACAATCTCTTCTGTTTGCCATCTACAGGTTACCTACAGAGCTCTTTTCAGATAATGGTCCATAATTTATTTCTGAGGATTTTCACACATTTCTATGGAAAAATGTGTGGAAGCATATTTGGTTGGCTACCTATCACCCAGCATCAAATGGACTGGCCGAGTGTTTTGTGCAGATATTGAAACAAGCATTAGACCAAAATAATGGGGGACATAGTGTGTTGCAAATTTCATGTTCTCATATAGGTCTAGCTCAGTCTGTCAGCTGAGTTTTTTAAGACTTTAGTTAGGTACTACATTTGATTTACTTAGACCAGACTTACTGAGAATACTCGATGAAAGACAGCAAACAGTCAAAAACCCACAATGTAAACCTGCCAGGTTTGTCCTCATAGGACAGGCAGTGTTGGTAGAAAATCACCGGGGAGGGATGAAGTGGGGAAAAGGTGTGGTAAAGCAGATATTGGGACCAGTGACATGTTTGGTAGAGGTGAAAGAGGAGAAAATGAAGAGGCACACTGATCGACTGTTACTAGATACAAGCTCAGCATGGTTATAGGATGTGGCCTCTCAAGTTAGTAAAGAAGGTTGTACATTTTGTTGGCCAGAGGAAATGGTGCTGCTGGAAGGTAGTGGCCGTAAGAGAAGGGGAATGAGCACGCTCTTGCTGAGCATGATCCATAAGGAACAGGACAAAGGTCAGGTGTCACTCACTCTTCCTGGCAGTTACTACCGGCCTCAGTGAAATCACAGACCTCCCACATGGTTAGATTTATGAAATTTTTTACTGTGTTTGTTTTAATTGAGGAATTCACAGCGGAGGAGTGTGCTGTTTTGAAAACTGTATTAAAGTATATTAAAGTATACGAGCACCTTCTGCATAAAACTATGACAGTAAGATCCATGTGAACTTGATCAGTGTTTTCCTGATCCTGCTTGCAGGCTGTGGGGTTCCGTAGGGAAGCATTCAATCTGGATCTAGTAGCAGTTAGGCTGTAAAGAGGCAGCTTGCAGTAAAATGGGGTGAATTGTGCCTCCCTGCCTTGGGGACCAGCCTGCTTTCTCTCTGTGTTTTTGGTTTTGTGTCTTAAAATTTTGGACACTAAGAAATAAAGTCATGTTATTATGCAACCTTCCCAAAAGGATATTTTGTGTGTTTATCTAACTTCTCTGTTTGTATGCCATGACTAACAAGGGGGAAGTCCTACTAAAGATTTTTTCATGTCCCTGGATTACGAGTCTTGACTGGGACATGTAAGAGCCAGACTACAAAAGCATTGTTATACAATCTCCCCACTCCTCCCATCCTGGTTCCTTCAAATGCTGATGATACTCTACAGATTTATTAGTGTTTCATGCTACAATAATATTTTTAAGAAAAAAATCAAATTTACATTTACTTACTAAGACATTTTGGCATTGGGTCCCAGCCATCTGCAGTACATCTGATTAGATTCCAGGTGCTCTCACTCTTAGATACATAACCATCAAGACATCTGTAGAAAATTGTCACCCCTAAACGTACTGGAAAGTCCTTTTTGCTGTGGTTTTTGTAATAGCCAGTTAATCTGCCATTTGCTATATGTGGGTAGTCACAGAGTTTCACTTTAAAAGAAAGTTTTGAACATATTTATATTACAGAATACATGAAAGAAAAATTCACTTGTTATATTCACTCATCAGTTCTCTCCTCAGTTTTAGTACTTTGCTATTTGAATGTTACATTAACTGGAGTCATGAGTTCAGGACATATACAATCTGATGATCTGGATTATTTTACTTCTCACCTCCATCAGCTTTTCCTATCAAGCAGCATGAGACAGCTTTAGAAATTACTGCATAACAGCTTGTTATTCACAGACTCCGGGAAGGATTACCCTGTTCTGTGGAAACTAATTGGAAGAGGTGGGAGGAGGGGAGAGCTCTGCAAGATTCCACTCACAATTCACTCAGATTGTTCAATTGGTGCATGCGTTACCGCTTTCACCTGGTGAACAGGGGATCCTGCCCCCAGAACACACACATTGTGAGGGATCTCCTCATGGTACACGACCATCCACAAGTGGGCAAGATGGTACCTTGGAGGTGAGTGATTTCCCGCCACACAGGACAAACTCAGTGTTTACCACAAAATCTGTAGTCTCATTATCAGAGGGTTAATTTATAATGACACTGTTGGGCTTCAAAATTTCTTACACCTCCTCCTGTTTTAGACAGCTTTCATTTATTGTTAAATATCAAGGGCCAAATTCCTCAATTTTTACTTAGTCCTTACTCAACAAAACTCTCATTGCAGCCAGAGAGATTTTACCTGAGGAGAGATTAGGTAAACATTTGAGAAAAAACTTTGTGATTTAGCACAGGAAGAACCACCTGGAAAAAACTGTAACAGTTCAGAATAAATGAAGGTACCAAATCTGAGGGCACAAAACTAGGGCTGTGGTGTATATGAGTGACTCAGGGTCCAAATATGTCCCACAGGGTTTCTTACCATTCATACTATACTGGTATTGTGCCTGGTATGCTACCATTTTGTTAGGTAAAATGCAGAGATACAAATCTTCCCTCTAGTAGGGTTAATCCTAACACATTTGCCAAGTCAGTCATAGTGTATATGTTCATTGCACAGTTATTTACAACTATCTGATACCACACCATGTTCTTTTCACGGGACTTTTTCCAAGACGTTCAAAGTAAGCTTTGCAAAAGGGAAAAGCCCTGCAAGTGTGAATCTTTCATTTCTGTTTACTGCAGAAGTGAGGCCTCTAGCTTCTTTTAATTTAAATATTTTTACACTGTCCATGATACACAGTATATAATCATCGGGATTTTGATAGCTGTTTTAATATGTTTAAAAACTTACAGATACATCTTGGAATAGGTAACCAGCCATTCTTTGTACATTCCGCTGTCTTTTCCATGTTGTCCGTTTCAAAGTGAAATCCAGGATTACAGTCTACTCTGATTATATCCTCTTCTCTGAACACTCTCTTTTGGGGCTGGAAGGTTCCATTAGTCACTAATGGGGGATCACATGTAATTTCTATACAGAAAGAGACAAACAAGTTGAAATGGAAACAGGACTTTAGGCTATAAATCCCCTTCAGTTAAGATTCTTTATATCCATCTTTTTTATTACGTCTCAACATTGCAGTATACGAGCACTTTCTGCATCAAACTGTGAACGTGAGATCCCTGAGCACTTAATGAAGTCTATAGCTCTTCTCCTGTGTCTGCTGCTGGGAGGATCTGCTTAGGGTAATTTTATTTTATTTTATTGTGTGGGGAGCAGGTAGTTATTGTTATAAGTATCATTCTGATTAGGGTGGGAAAGCTTTATCAAAAAGGCAAGTCTTGCAGTGAGACCTAAAACTGGACAGACATAATTTTTGTTATGTCACATGGAAGTTCATCCTATAGCTGGAGCTGGATCTCCTTCACCAGAAATACCTTATATCTGGCTCACGCACACACACACAGTTTCTCCTAGGCTTGGTGATTGGCATTGTCCCAAAGAAGTGCAAGTCTTGGCACATCATAAATGGAGATGTGATTTCCAATGTAGGTGGGTCCTGATCTACTAATGGCTTTGTGTTCTTGATCAGAAGAACCCCTCCACAATATGTGGCTTCTGGGGGAAGAACCCCCCAACCGCTCATTCCAGGTGGAAGCTCTACTCCTTGCCCTAATGAGATTGGCTGCGTAAATTATGGGTGGCCTTGGCAGGATTAACCCTGAGGTGAGAAATATAACATAATCATATTAGGCAGGCAGAACATAATCCTTAGTGCTCAGATGAGACAGGGGTCCTACAAACAAGACTTCTTCACTACACAACCCTGATTCATCCTCAGAGCCACTCGATTTTAATAGTTAGGTTTCAAATAGATCCTCCTTTCTCTGCACCACATTCAAATAGCCCTTAAATACTCAGGAACCCCTGAGTCTCCTGGAAAGTCATCCCTCCAAGACATATTTTGCTGTATGACATCATGGTAATGGACAAGTCAGGTCTGGTGTCAGAAATTAAAGCACCCACTCATTCTATAGGGCCCATTGCATTATCAATAAGTATATGAAAAGCACCTATCCCCATGGTACCTATAAATCAGGCCCACATGCCAGAGCATTTTCTTCAATCCATATAACAGTGACCCTGGCAACCATACAGAACAATTGCTAAACAAACCAGAATACAATGACTACAATTACAATTCATTTAGTGTGGCATAAATAAGAGACATCTGAGTACATGAGTGAATTTCACCTGCTGTCTTGATTACAGCAGTGCTACTTATAGAAATACTGGGACTGCTCACCTGTGTCTGCACTTTGAACTCTGCAGTGTTTTGGGGAATGCACTCAGCCCTGCTGTATCAGGCAGTAGATTATGTACATGGCTAGTCTCCAGAACTTCGTAAAAATGAGAGTGAATATCTTCCTGTCCTCCTTCAAAGATTTTCATTCACTCTCTTGTTAATGACTTTGTCCTGTTTACTGTATATTCAACTGTTTCACCTTTGCAAAGTGGGGTTGGGGATGTCAACGCTATCAAATAATGTGAAGTTGTATATATGAGAGTTTGCTGTAACAGCACTTGACTATGTACAGTATTGAGCATATTTAATATCACCCCACACCGGGGAAGAGTTAAGCTAAAGTGTTGTTGAATATTTAGATTCATTTTGCATCTTACCTTGGCCCTGAGCACAGAAAGCCCAGAGAAGCTGAATGATGAAACAACTCAGCAAAGTCATTCTGGTGGTTGACCAAGTAAACCCAGCACTTGTAATGGCTGATGTTGAGTTCTGCTCCTCTCTGGATTCTGGCCTCAGCAACTGCTTTTAAAGATTGATGTTGCTTTCTAACCCCTCCCTGTTGTTCTGTCTATCACCTCTCTTTCAACATCAAGGTACTAGAGATAACATATGTAAACTCCACCGGGAATACAGTTCAAGGGGGTTTTTTTCAATATCCTCTTTCATTACATGACATTTCTCCCCGCACAGCGTGATCTGGGATATACTTGTACAAAGTACTAAGACATCTACTACTGGGAGTTTAAAAAAAATTCCTCATGTGTAAATATCAGATAAAATGTATTCTGCTGAGACACAGCATTTCACCAGTGGAGGCTGGTATTGTGCAAGTGCGAGTGTTTATCAAACATTGATCAGAAGGTCATTGGCCAAACAGACACTTTGAATTCTGGCGTGAAGCAGCACTGAATGTGGTAAATCATATTTTGAAAGAATCCCCCTTGTATGCCAAAGGCTAAGGAAAGAAACATTGTCATCATGGAGTAACTTATCCTGGTGTTTTGAGTGGAGTCAGGATATGGCCAACTAACTACCACCTACAAATGTTACTGTTGTCCGCAGTGTTTCCGATGGACACATCTGCACAATGTCTGGCAGGGCCTGGCATGGTAACTCATGGTAACTCATGGTAACACATTTTACAAATGAAAATAGGCCAGTATGCTGTACAATCCATCAGCAATTATTGTGATTTATCTCTGAATAAAACACATGGAAATTGCATAGGAGGGAACCTACTGTGCTCCCCCACTTTTACTGTAATGCTGTTTAAGAAGTTGCCAAATAGAATGTGCATGAACTGATTTTTAATTGAGCAATACGCATGCCAGAGCTGGTCAAAAATTTTCAGTCAAAACTGTTGCTTTTAAAAGAGAAATGGGTCTTTTTCTAAACCAAATACTTTCACAGAAAAGTTTGGGTAGCTTGGTTTGAAATTTTTGTTTGGAATTTTTCCAGTTTTTCATAAAAATTGGATATTTAAAATCATGTTTTTTCTACTCCCGTTTTCTTCTTTTTATTAGTAAATACAATAGAATGAATGGTGTCAAAGTCTTTTACCACCACTTTTTCTTTTTTCCATCTTTGGCTTTTCTACTCTGTAACTATTCCAAAGTTGGAGAAGTTTTCAAAATTTACAGAGTGGAAAAAGGAAAACGAGATAGGAAATCGCAGACACTATTCATATACTATTTGCAGTAAGATGCCAAAAAAAAAAAATTGGGAGGGTGGATAGGAAAGGAAAACATTCAAAATTTTGAAATTAAATGTATATACTTTGTGAACAAAATGAAAAATTGCTCTATTTCAAACCCTGAAAAATGGTAAAACCATCAGATGTCAACACTTTTCACAAAATTGCTTCTCCATTTTTCATCCAGCTCTGGCAGATTTGCTGCGTCAGGGCTGGTACCATAGAAATTAAAAGGACGTTGTGTTATTCTGTAGTTACAAATTGTTATACCCAGCAGTGATTATACCATCTCTAGTTCTCCCAGCACTTTCATACCCAATAGCAACAAACCAAGCTCCAGGCACAAATTCCATTTTCCCATTATAGACCCAAGTTGTGCTGTCAAGAAAGGCCTGAGCAGCTCTGACCTCTGTTTCTGAGAAGGCTTCTGAGTATTGCCCTTAAATATTCTGTGAATGGATTCAGTAACATCTGAAATAGCCTTAGATACGCCTAGTTACAGACAGTAACTCATTTACATTTTTTAAATTGTTGAGTGACAAATAAATGCCACTTGGTTGTTAAATTAACTCAGGGGTCAGAGTAGGGTAGGGCGAATCTGCCTCACAGTGTCTATTAGCCCCTGAAATGTAATCAGCTTAACCGATCTGCCATCTGGAAGGCTTTAACATCTGCATTGTAGTGATCAGAGCAAAGAAGCAGCTCTTTCACGTTCACTTATTCCTATCATTGCAGAGTGCCCTCTACTGACAGCAGGATATTTGAGATACCCACTAGAGCCCGTTTTTACCTACCCTTGCATTCTGGATAGACAATTGCATTTCCATGGCACTGCACCATAAGATTGAGATAAATTAGTTGCAAGTGCATATCCTGGTTTGCAGCGAAGCTCAAGAAAATCATTACATTTTAGGTACACCCATTGTTCTCATTTGCTGTCCCATTCAACTCTACCATCCGGATTTCCATTTCTTCCACTGAAATAGCACATGGCTCTAAAACAAGAAAAAGAAGCAGTTGTCTTGGTAACCCCCCACACCCCCAGGTAAGCACATTAATGTGTTTACACAGGTGATGAGTTTTGTTCAGTGAATCTCTAAATAAACTCAAAGCCTAAGAAAGCAGTATCTTCTTTACCTAAACAGAATGGTGCTTTTGTCCAATTCCCATTGTCACAAAAAGATCTGTTCTGTCCTTCCATTGCATAAAATTTTTGGCATTTGAATTCTACAAAGGAGCCAGATGTGTATCCTTTTTCCAAGAATGTAGTTGTGTCTCCATTCTCAATAGTAGGTGGACAGCTACAGTTTTTTCCTGTTTCTAAAGGGAAAAAATAACAATTATAATAATCTTATGAAAAAATGGTTATGATGTAATTTTTTGGCTTTGGTACAGCATGTGGAAAATGGCTCCTTGTCCAAGGTTAGGGAAACCACTTGTAGAAACCTCATGTGGCTGAGCTAGGCACAATGACCAAAATACTAAGGGCCTTATCCTCAGCTCGTGTAGATTAGTGTTACTTCACCTGAACACAATGGGGCTATGTCAGTTTACACCAGCTGAGGACAGGGCTCTGAATTTCTTGGGTTTTATTCACTTAATTCAGACACTAATTTTTATATGTAATATATTTAGTTGTATATCTCGTATTTCGTACCTACCTTTCTCTTTCACAATCTCGATTATACATATTTGTATTACATACAAAACACCATCAAATGGATGTTAAAAGATTATTAAGATTGCAAAGTGACGCATTCAAAATACGTACATGCATTACATTAAAATCTTTAATAGCATGATCACACACTATTTTTCCCACAGGACCCCTGCCTCATTCAGTGCACAGACTGGCCAGTGCTCACTGAATGAGATGACTATTCAATATTTCTTTTCATCCTCATCCTTCTATGTGCAGCCCATTGCCTTATTGGCCTCATGACTCACAAATGCTAAAGGCAGGAGGAAGGCACTATGCAGCCCATCCCAAAAAAGTGCCACTAAATGTGAAGCTGCACAGTGTTTTCAGTTGTTAGAAGCAGTCCCAGGGAGACGGGTAAGTGGGCAAATGGCAGGGGATGCTGTCCAAAGCACACGCTTATCACATGGCTCTGCAGTTTAGCACATGGTCATCAAAACCACTATATATTTTCTATATATACAACAAAACTAAGCTAAAAGACTGTTAGGCCTACTATGTGAAGCAACCCAAAAGTTAAGAAATTCCAAAATTAAGGCTGCCTGTATAACCTTAACTTTGCCCCCTGTGTTTATACATTATGACTGGCCTTTAATGCATAATCATACTGTATTTTTTCTAGAGCAACCTGGCCTCATTCAGAGTGAAAGCTGAACAATGACTGAGGCAGCTGTTTCATACTAATTTTTGCTCACAGTGTTCAATGTGAGCTCTGTTTCATTCACTACGCATTCTGCAGTGGTCTTGCGCACCCCGACTCATGCAGTAAAAAAACTTCTCATTCACCATCTAATCTGCTCACTGAAGCAGAAATTCATCCAGGCACAGAGAAGCAACACAAGGTCTATGCACCATTTATGCCTTACCTTGTGCTGGCCCTGTGAACAGCAGTGAATTCACCCTGAATGAGGCAAGAGCCCTGTGGAAAATACAGTATACCATCATTTAATTGATGCCTCATGAGTGATTATCTCTAATGTAAGGGGTAGGTATCACATTCTGTCTTACTATATGTGTGTGTGTGTGTATATATATATATATATACACACATGTATATTAACATTTAGAAATACCTCTTTTATTTTCCTTGTCAGCAATGTCAATTTTATAGTTGTAGTGAGAAATACATTTTAATCTATATCTTGATGAAGATAATGGGTCTGATACTCCACTGTCTTGCATCTTACAAAACACTTTCTACCCTGCAGAGAGAGAGAGTACAAAGCAGAATGGGCATATTTTGCAGTGACTCACTATAGAGCAGGTAAATGGCTGTGCAAGATGAAGGACACTGAAAAATCAGGCTCTATCATTTTCATTTTTTCTGGGTTTTTTTTAGCACTGTGTAGCCTCACAAAACAGCAACTGGAGACCAAAAATCTGCTTCTGTTCAATGGCCGAAGACATGCACAGCTGATTCAGAGTGACCACACACTGGAATTTATGTGCAGTGAGGGATATACCCTCACAACCCCTTCAGTCAGGAAGTGTGTTAATGGGCACATGGACTTGCCTTCATGTATCTGTGGTAAATCTGCACTGTATTTTGATAATTCAGTTTTTCAGTTTTATTTGATCTCTTGTGTACAGTCAATTAGGTGCATGTAGTGTGCTGAGTGTTCTGGACTGTGACACCTGTACTATTATATCTTACAGCTAGAAATAGCAGATATATCATGTGGCTTTTCTTACTTTTGCTTTTAGAAAAAGACTCTTTTTTTGAGGCCTGGATGCTTGAAAGGTTTTTATTCTACATTTGAAAAACTACCTGAAAATCCCCCTTCGATTAATTACAAAGTTGCTGTCAGGAAAAACTACTGCCCGTGAAAACTTAGAAGAGAGGAGTGGGTCAAAACAATACTTATAATTGAATTCTGTCTGAATGAAATAGTGTCATAAGTGTGCACAGTACTTTACAGAGCTCAAACAAGGACAAGGTCCCTTCTCCAACGAGCTTACAGTCAAATTCAGACCATCACAATGCACAGGATAGCAGTTCTGGTACCAGGACAGTAGGCTCAGAGACATTGGTCGTTAAAATGATGTAGAAAGTAACAGCGGAAGAGGTGAATTCTAAAGAGGGGGTCTGAAGTAGAGGATCCTTTTTGCACAGAGTGGGCGGCTTTCCCACTGTAGGGAGTATATTGATAGGAGGTGCAAAGCCACAAGAAGCTCACACTTCAATCACAATATAATTGCCAATCACACCTGCCTGGCATTCATGACTCATGCAGGTGGGTGAGAAAGGGTTAAAAAAATATTCAGGCGGTCAGAATTTTGGTCTTGAGCCTCGTTCTTTGCTCCCAGGCTCTAAGGGGCATGGTGGGCTGTGGAGTCAGCATGCTTAGCTCTTGGTTAGGATCTTGGCAGGATGGAGTAACTTGTGTTTCTCTGTAGCAAATCTTCAGACTCTGAGTCTGAGTCAGTGATAAGTGGGTGAATAATAACTTAGCATGAAGCCTTAGGGGCTTGGAATGAAACCCTGGTGCCATGGAAGTCAATGGCAAAACTCCTATTGACTTCTATGGGGTCAGGTTTTCACCCTTGGGTAGCAGCTGATGAGTTGGGAATGGAATTGCTTCAAGAGCAGTCAGAGGATACTTTAACGAAAAAAATGCCCAGTTGCTAGATGCACTTAACCTTTTTGCCTTTAGGAAAGTGTTCTGTCATTCATTTGGAAGATGGTAAATTTATATGTAACTTCTATTGTGTTCCTGTTTAAAAACTCTAGGCATGTTACTATCTTGGTCTGCCTAAGATAAACACCAAAATACCAATTCTAGCAGGTGACTCGTCATGGCAATGTACATTTCTGATGTGAGCAACTGTGCGATCATATTGCTGTGATATTCACCCTTCCTCACCCAGTCCGTCCCTGCTGTTTGTCATCCCCCCTCATTGTGTTGTATCTAATACAGTAAATCCTCGCTTAACGTTGTAGTTATGTTCCTGAAAAATGTGACTGTCATAAACATACATCTAAGTGTAGCCTAGAATTCCTCCTTACCTGTAAGGGGTTAAGAAGCTCAAATAACCTGGTTGGCACCTGACCAAAAGGACCAATGGGGAAAGAAGATACTTTCAAATCTGGGAAGGGGGGGAGGCTTTGTTTGTGCTCTTTGTTTGTGTGTTCTCTGGGGGAAGCAGAGAAGCATCAGGTCAGAAAACTCCTTCTCCTAAAATCATCTTAAAATGAGTCTCAATATTGCAAAAAGAGTAAGTAAATAATGCAAGGCGCATTAGCTTATTTTTTGTTTTTAGCTTGTGAATTTTCCCTGTGCTAAGAGGGAGGTTTATCCCTGTTCTTTTTTTTTTTTTTGGTAACTTTAAAGTTTTGCCTAGAGGGAATCCTCTGTGTTTTGAATCTGATTACCCTGTGAAGTTACCTTCCATCCTGATTTTACAGAGGTGCTTCTTTTACTTTTTTTTTCCTTTATAATAATGTTCTGTTTTTTTAAGAATCTGGTTTATCGATTTAGTTGGTATATTATTCTCAAGCCTCCCCAGGAGAGGGAACGAAGGGACTTGGAGGGATATTTTAGGGAACAGGAACTCCAAGTGGTCCTTTTCCTGAATCGTTGTCTAACTCACCTGGTGGTGGCAGAAGTACCCATCCAAAGACAAGGAAGGATTTGAGCCTTGGGGAAGTTTTTAACCTAAGCTGGTAGAAATAAGCTTAGGGGGTCTTTCATGTGGGTCCCCACATCTGTACCCCTGAGTTCAGAGTGGGGAGGGAACCTTGACAGCTACTTTAAGTGAAACAATGTTAAGCGAATCCAATTTCCCCATAAGAATTAATGTAAATAGTGGGGGTTAGGTTCCTCACACTCTACAAGGCAGCACGAATGGAGGAAGGGGAGACAGCATAGCAGACAGAGACAGACACCCTGTGTGAGAGAGAGTGATTGCCCCTTTAAGTAGGCTGACCCCACTGTAAGTACACTGCCTTTTTAAGTACTGTAACTCCTCACCTAAAGTCATCCCAGTTAATGTTGTTTTGTTGTTATGTTGCTGATCAATTAGAGAACATGCTCGTTTAAATTTGCGCAATGCTCCCTTATAACGTCGTTTGGCAGCCGCCTGCTTTGTCCACTGCTTGCAGGAAGAGCAGCCTGTTGGAGCAATCTGGTGGGGGATTGGAACCAGGGTGGACTGGCAGCCCCCATATCAGCTCCCCACTCCCCTAAGTTCCCTGTGCTGCAGCCGCCCAGCAGGCTATCACCTGCCTGCAGTTCAGCTGTCCCTCCCCCCATTGCCATGTGCCGCTCCTGCCCTCTGCCTTGGAGCTGCTCCCCGGAGCCTCCTGCTTGCGGTACAGGAGGGGGAAGACGGGGGGCTAATGTCAGGGTGTCCCCTTCCCCTCTGCTCCTGCACCCCACTTACCCCATCTCCATGGGCGGGAGGTGACACGACAGGGCTCAGGACTGAGGGAGCTTCCTGGGACCAGCTGCTGTATCAACTTGCTGATCTACTTAAAAAGGCAGTGTCCTTAGAGTGGGCAATCTCTCTCTCACACCCAGGGTGTATGTCTCTGTCTCTGTCTGCCATGCTGTCTCCCCTCCCTCCATTCGTGCTGCCTTATAGAGTGTGAGGAACCCAACCCCCCCCTCCCCATTTACATTAATTCTTATGGGGAAATTGGATTCGCTTAACATCGTTTCGCTTAAAGTCGCATTTTTCAGGAACATAACTACAACATTAAGCGAGGAGTTACTGTATTTGGTAAATACAGGGAAAAAAACTATCAACAGTGTGCATTGTGCAACTGACACCTTTGAAATGAATTACCTTGTATTTTTTTAGCAGGGCTTCATTATTTTAGTTCTCAGAAAACAATTATTTAATAGATCAGGGTAGAGAGCAGCAATTAATTGCCCGGTTGCCTTATTTGTCATGCTGGAGGAACACCACACATTAGAAAATAATTAGCCTCAATAGGTCCAGAGATTCCAGGGAGCGAAGGATAAGGAACTGCAAAACACATCCTCACTAAGTAAAAGTAGCATTTACTTCCTGAGTGCTCACTCAGGTCCTGAAGAAGGCAAAATAGCCACCAGTTGGTGTGGATTATCCTGGACCAACTCAGTTTGTATTCCCAGAGGTAATTACCTTTTTCATAAATTCCTCATATTTTTTGTAATCGTCTAGAACAGGGGAAGATAATTCTGAAACAGCAGCCTCATCTGGCAATAATGAAGTGTTGAGTGAAAGCATTAAATATTCCATCTGCTCCACTGTCTGCTGAGCATCCATAGCTGGAGGACCAGAAACTGGAGAGAGAAATTCTTTCAGCTGCTGTGTAATGGTTCTGGTACACAGAACAGTGCCAGCTAGAGAATGGCACCCTGATAGAGACCTAGCAGAGTGCTGACTATGTGAATATCACATGGAGACTGGAGAAACACTTCCTAGATTCAAGAAAGTCCACCGCTGTACTTGATGTAGTACCATGGCCCAACTCCAAAGGAAGCTATGTCGAGATCTGCTCATGTAAGAGTCATGGTGCCAGCGCATTAACTTGCACAATAAGGAATCCTGAGATGCTTCAGATCTCCTGTAAGGAGATCTCAATATGTAGGATCTCACTTCTAGTCTGAAGAAGAATCAGCACTGGAATGCCAAGGTGGCATTGTACTGAGTGGAGAAGATGAACTGCAGGACCTGGACCCACGTAAGATGGACAGTACCAGAGAAAGCACTGAGGCTTTCCTGATGAAGGGACTTGCTGGAAAATAGAGCTTCAAGACTGGTCTTCCCCCTTTCTCTACTTGGCTAGAGCTCAGGACTTGCAGTGACATTCCCCTCTTCCAGTGACAGGAAAATCAGCAGCAGGAAGTCAGGTGTAGGATTTCTTTCCAGTACTCTACCCAGCTGATGATCTGGGTTGGCTCCTCCCCTGATCAATCAGACCTTGTGGAGATAGGGCTTTCCCTAGTCTGGGGAGTGACTGCTCCACACTGCACTATTGACCTCACTCCCAGGAGAGGCCATAGAAGCATTTTGGGTGCAAGGTTGTCCATCACTCAAAGGCTCAGCTACAACTTCGAGTTCTAATCTGTTCTAATTCAAAAACCCTGCTTAACGTCCCAGAGAGAGAATGGGACACATTCTGCCTCCTAATTGCTGTGCTTGTAAGCATCCCAAATGCCTGATGCCTGCAACTAGATAGGGCTTCTTGTGCTAATTGAGCTAACAAATTAACTATAACAAGCAAGTAAAAAAAATCATAAAATGTCACAATGACCTAGATCAGGGGTTCTCAACCTTTTTCATTCTGACTCCAATAGGCTATAAAAACTCCATGGCCCACTGTGACGCTACACCCCGTGGTCTTCATAGACATATGCTTATGACATGAATATGGCATAACTAAGTTGTATTTGATGCAAGATGGGTCTTGTGAGATATCCTTGGAAAGGTTCTGATTTAACCAAATATGATTATCCTATTTGTATGCATGTATCATTGCTGTATCTAAAATTAGGAATATAAACTCTGTATCAGTTGCAAAATTGTTTGCATCTGGGAAACGCCCATCGGACAGTAGGCAATCAGCCTGAATGGGCCATTAGAAAGAACAATAAGGCTTTGAAGATACTAATCTCCCACCTTCCTGAGAAGCTTCCTGAGTTGCTGCTTTGACACTACAGGGTCAGGTGATCGTGTCACCTGGTACTAGACTCCCATCTTCCTTTAAGAGGGGATGGAGAGGTCAGACTGGGAAACAAAAGATTCCCGCTATATGTAAATTCTATTTAAGGCTGGTGAGTGAGTTAATCAAGGTCACTGGTTCTTTACTGAATCCCTGCCCAGGATGACTGCTGGAAACACTTAAGACTGATCTGGGGAGAAGGATGGGGATCCAGGCTGAGAAAGGTCAGCCTATGATGGGTATACCTGGAAATTTGAGCTGCAAGGGGTGCAGTTTATCTTCAAGAAACTCTGCAGCCTGCATAAAACAACATTTAGGGTGAGAAATTACTATTTGTAGCCAATTTCTTTAATGTTATCGAGCCTAGTCTGCGTGTTTTGTTTTATTTGCTCAGTAATCTGCTTTGATCTGTTTGCTATCCCTTATAATCACTTTAAATTTACCTTTTTAGTAAATAAACTTCTTTTTTGTCTATTTCAAAACCCAGTTTGTGCAATTCATGGGGGAGGGGCAAAAAGCTGTGCATTGAGCAGGGGCTGTGGGGTGTGATTTTTATGAGTGTGTGCTGTACAGATCTCTCTATACAGTGCAAGACAATATTATTTTGGGCTTACACCACAAAGGAGGTTTGCACGTGAGTGCTGGGTAGATCCCCGAGCTGAATCCGCCCTCACAGAGCTGATTTCAGGCTGTGTCT
Organism: Chelonia mydas; assembly: GCF_015237465.2. Classification (NCBI taxonomy): domain Eukaryota; kingdom Metazoa; phylum Chordata; order Testudines; family Cheloniidae; genus Chelonia; species Chelonia mydas. Next base: position 62,495,562 of record NC_057854.1, read on the forward strand.
GCAGTTAGGTGTGGCCACACTTGTGTGTGCTAGAGAAGGCTTGAGGGCCTGGAACAGCAAGGACAGCGTGAGGAAGCCCAGGCTGGTGGAACGGGTGGGCTCAGTGGGACCCAAGTATATCAGGTGGTACCCCAGAAAGGGGAGGTCTAACCATCACACCCAGCTGTGCCAAAACTACTGGTTTTCTGCATATAAAAGCCAGAGCTGGCATTGGGGGGGAGCAAGCAGGGCAATTGCCTGGGGCCCCATGCCACAGGGCCCCTCGTGAAGCTAAGCTATTCAGGCTGTGGCTTCAACCCTGGATGACAGGGCTCAGGGCCCCAGGCTTCAGCTCCATGCAGCGGGTCTTTGGCTTTGTGCCCCAGACTCCAGCAAGTCTAACACTAGCCCTGCTTGAAGGACCCCCCTGAAACGTGCTTGCAGCACCCCCGCCCCCGCAGGGGGACCCAGACTCCTGGTTGAGAACCCCTGACCAAGATAACAAATGCTGATAGGAAAAAATACAAAAGGGAACCAGAAAGACTAATGTAGTCCAAACAATATGCCCTGCCCCATGAAACATGATCTCCTGAAATCAGCCGGGCTGGGGAGGGACAGGACTTCTCCTTCCCCTGCATGGCTGTTAAGGGGAGAGATCAGACCCACCTCCACAGGCAGCGCAGAAGTGAGGGTGATACACCCTCACTTCTGCGCTGCAGCAGCCCCAGAGCTGAGCTCCAGACTGCCACCCCACATGGCTCCTGCTGGGGCTGAGGGCACCCGGGCTCCAGACGGGACCTGGGGCTTTCACCCCCTGGAACTCAGGGACCTGGGCTGGGGGCTGCCATCTCTCATAGCTCCAGTCCCTGCAGCTCCTGCCCGGGCTCAGGATTGCTGCCCCACCACCACCTCCCCATGGCTCCAGCTTGGGCTTGGGGCAGCCGGGCTCTGGGCTGCTGTCCCTGATAACTCCTGCTGGGCGCCAGGGCACCCAGGCTCAGGGCTTCTGCCTCCCCGCCGGCTCCTGCTGGGGCTCAGGGCTTCCACCCTGTGGCTCCTGCCAGGCCTGGGGCACCCATTTTTCAAATTGTCCAGGGCATGGGCAACCCCCCTACTACAGAGGGTGTGTGTGTGTGAGAGAAAGAAAGAGAGAGAGAGAGAGAGGCGCTCACATGTTTTATGGAGATTTATCTTTCTGTTTTGTTAAGGACAATTAATGCAAAAACTTCTGTGTACCTGTTTATAGCCATTCATGTGTCCTGCCACCAGAGGGTCATGGACAGTGTAATGACTGTGCACCTGCCCTGACGGGACTGACCGATACATTCATATCTGTACTTCAGAGACAGGGAAAGCTCACCAAATGTATGCAAAGTTGTTAGCAGCTTCTTGACTTCATTATTGTTTATTTGATAACTATTCTTCCCCTTATGCTTTCCCCTTTCCCTGCTTTGCACAGTGTATTTTGCATGATCCCTAACTGGTTGATTCCTTCCATGAGAATCTTGTATAGGTCTTATATTGCAGACTGTCATTGAACTCAGTGTCACACCATTTTCTACCTGCCTGCTTGAAGCTCTTCTCAAAGCAATTCCACTGCTTAATGATATCTGACACTATTGTCAGGGAACAGACAATGCCAAACTGAAGCCAATATGCCTGTCACTGACAGGACCAGAATCTGGTCAACCTTGTATTTAGCTGTGACACTGAGTACCTTCCCCAGAACTGAGGAAGAGCTCATTGTGGCTCAAAAGCTTCCTTCTCTCTCTCTCTCTGTCTCCCTCCAATAGAACTTGGTCTAATAAAAGATATTACCTCACACACCTCATCTTGCGGAGATCCAGACCAAGGGTCCACCTAGTCCAGTATCCGGTCTTCCAACAGTGGCCAATACCAGGTTCTTCAGAGGGAATGAACAGAACAGGTAATCATCTAGTAACCCATCCCTTGCAGCCTGTTCCCAGCTTCTGGCAAATACAGGCTAGGCACACTTCAGAGCATGGTTTTGCATCTGTGCCCATCCTAGCTAATAGCAATTGGTGGCCTTATCCTCCATGAATTTATCAAGTTCCTTTTTGAACCCTGTTATAATCTTTACAACATCCTCTGGCAAACAGTTCCACAGGTTGACCCCATGTGTGTCTGTGTGTGTGTTGTATGAAGAAATACTTCCTTTTTTTTGTTTGTTTGTTCTAAACCTGCTTCCTATTAATTTCATTTGGTGACCCCTAGTTCTTGTGTTATGAGGAGAAGTAAAGAACACTTCATTATTTACTTACTCCACACCAGTCATTATTGTGTAGATCTCAATCATATCCCCCCCTTAGTTGTTTCTTTTCCAAGCTGAAAAGTCCTGGTTTTACTAATCTCTCCTCATATGGAAGCTGTTCCATATCCTGAATCATTTTTGTTACCCCTTTCTGTACCTTTTCCAATTCCAATATATATTTTTTTAGATGGGTGACCAGATCTGCATCAAGATGTGGGTGTACCATAGATTTAAATAGAGGCAATATGGTATTTTCTGTCTTATCTATCCCTTTTCTTATGATTCCCCACATTCCATTATCTTTATTGACTGCCGCTGCACATTGAGTGGATGTTGAGAACTATCCACAATGACTCCAAGATCTTTCTTGAGTGGTAACAGCTAATTTAGACCCCATCATTTTATGTGTAGGTGGGATTATGTTTTCCAATGTGCATTACTTTGCATTTATCAACATTCAGTTCCATCTGCCATTTTGTTGCCCAGTCACCCAGGTTTCTGAGACTCTCTCAGATGTGGGAGTCCCAAGTTGAAGTCCCCGTTCTAATGAATTTTTTAGTTAGTTAGGCAGACAAAGTGGAACAGCTACTATTGGAGACTTGAGAAAGACATATACCAGAATAACCAATTGCCTAGTAGTTAGTGAATCACCTGCATGACCTACTTCAAGTCCCTGCTCCGCACCAAGCTTTGGACTTAGGTCTCTACCTGTGTGTGCGCGCGTGTATGCACACACGCCGTAGGGTACAATGACACCACCACCTAGTGGTGTGTATTTTATGAGAAAGAGCTGACCTGACTTAGGTGCTTAACTCCAGGAAAGCGTTCACAACTGTGTATCCTGAGTGGAGAAAAGTGCTCTCAACTGCCACTGAGGGTTAAGGCTTAGGCCACAGCCTTGTCCTTGGCATTCCCTACTGTCTAGCTTAGGTGCCCTCTTGCTCAACCTCCTGGCTTTTGTGAATCCCAGTCTAAAGATACATATACATTTGAGGTGTGGCGCCCAGCTCCGATGTATTTACCCACACTAACTCAGTCCAACCTAGCACCTAAAAGTAGCCGGTGGTGCTGCAGCACGGGCAATAGCTTGGGCTCGCCCCCCCAGGTAGGTAGCGGAGAGTCTGGTGGGGTTGAAGCTAGGCCAAGCTGGTGCTGGTACCTGTGCAGGGCAGGTATGTCCATAGAAGCAGGGAATCCCACCTCCAAGCTCAAATATAGATTACCCTAGGGTGACTGACTCTCCCCGTGCATTGAATAGGGAGCCTGGGTGACTAAATTTGGACTGTGGATTCCACTAGGAGAATCAGTAACATAAGTGCTAGAGGCAGTCTTGCAATAATGTGAAAAACTTAAACATTCACATAATTTTGGGGAAAATACATGCCCAGTTTTTTTTCAGCTTTTATAGCGTACATGTGCTTATTTGTGTATGCCACAGGTCCAGAACTTGATCCATTCCCTACATATAGCATCCCCTCAATATTCACTTTACCTTCATTTATTTGTCTATGTGGATTCTGATAATGATTCATCTCTGTCACAGCACTAGTCTAATTTCCAGTTTATTGCATACAGTGGAAAATAGCAACAAACAATTTATTCACACGCTATCAAATGCATGTATCATGTTGCTATTTAAATTAGCTGCAGGCTTTCATCTTTGTCTCCATTTTTCTACAAATCCTAAGATTCCTTCCCTCTTTACTTCAGATTATGGTGTTAATAAAAAAAACCCAAAAAAGTACAAATAACAGACTTTTTAAGAGTGGTAAATGAAACATACAAATCTTTAATTTTATAAAGGAAAAATAATTAAGACACTATGAATTTAAACTTTAACCAGAGAAGTCAATGTTTTGTGTACAACTGTGCTAGATGACAGGATCATTTTTTGGTTGCATGGACTAAAACGTTTGGAAAAATAATCACCAACAGCTAATACCGATGGGCAGAATTCAAAAATGCCTCCATGCATATCCCAAACTTTCTGGTGTGGTGATTGGGCTAAAAATCTCTCAAGATTAAGGTTTCTAATGAGACTTCCTGGAGTTCCTGATTTGGGCCAGAGGGAAATACCGGTGCTTTCTGTTTCAGCAAGCAGGAAGTGTGTAATTCAGGATGTGCAGATGTGTACAATTTCTCTTAAAGTTTCCTTTTCCAAATAGCATAAAAAGCTGTAGTTTGATCTGAGTTTGAACTTATTTTCCCATCTGTTGTTATTATTTTATGAGTGTATATTTTAAACCATTGTGACCAACGATAGAAAAAGTGACTGAACTGATACATGTAATCAATTTAAGCTAAAATACTGACAAAGGACATAATGTGTGAACATTACAAATAACCGGTCAATGGATTTTGAGCCTCAGATCTGACTAAAAATTATCTGCTTGATGCTTCATTTTATTCATCCTGAAGTGCCTGTCAGAGAGAGAACAAACAGCAGAAAATCAGTTTAGTACATGTCAATTTTTTTAAACAAATATTACGTACAAATCCCCTATGGATTGCACAGGAACAGACTATTGATTTCAACAGAATGGCATAAAACTCATACTGGATGGCTTTAACCTTTTTTTGGAAAGTAAATGGGAACAAACTTCAACAAATGTTATTGCAGTTATCCCTGAACAGCAGTGGTTCAACTACTTTTCATATTAAAAACTATTACTTATTTTAAAGTGGAACTTAAAAGTAGCACAGAAAACCATACATTGATTTACTACATATTACTGTATTTTATCAGTATCCATGGCGTAGTTATTAGCATTTGAAAGTGATGGAATTTTTGGAACAGGGATCTTGAACCTGTTTCGTTCCACTGCTTCTTATCAGCTGCTTCCAGCCAGCCTTCTTCATACGTATGCAGGAATTATTTGCTTCTGTTCCCATAATGCTATAAGGTGGTGTCATTTCTCACACCAGTTTAAAAAGGTGATGTGGGAATTGCCACAATGATATAGTCATCCTAATATGGGAAGAAGATCAGCAATTATGATTCTTCTTTATCAGAAGACAGGAGAACTAGAACAATGTAAGACAATAGATTTTTTTCCATCAATAGTATTGTTGTAGTGGAGATAGAGTAGGTTGCAGTAAGCAGGTCTGATCTATGGGCAGTCACAGACCTCAGTGAAACTGGGCATGATACTCATCTTTCATTCAGGCGAAATGAGGAAACAGTTACATGCCCCTTTGTCTAGTGATAGCTGACAAAATGGAAACCACTGCCCATGGACGAGACCATGTGCAAGTCCTGAGAAAAGGTTAGAGCAATTCTGGTTGAGTGGTTTCTCTAGGGATTGACAATAGGAGGGCTGGGGATTAAATGAGGGATGGAGGAAGGGAGTGTGTGGGCGCGCGTGTGCATGTGTGAGCTTGCCAGAAAGCTATGGAGAGACAGCAATACAAGTTCTGGTAGCATGGCCCTGACAGAAAAGATCTTTTTGGTCAGATTGGTGAATGTAAAGGTAGGCTTGGAATTATGAGCAAGGAAACTGCCTCCTGTTGTCTGATCCAACCATTCAGAGAAACAGGAGTTTGTATCCATTCTTTGTAAATAACAAGGGCTGTGTCATGGAACTACTTGACACAACACCAATTTTTTCCTTCCAACATAAAAAAAGGTGGAAGACCCTGAATATTGGTGAAAGGCTTAGGCTAAAAAGCACAAAGTCAAAGATGGGCAAAAGGAATTAAAACAGCACCTAAAACAGGAGCTGGAGCCTTTGCAAAAGATGTTGAAGCAACAGTGGGAGGTTTACCAGAAAGGACTGAGAGATGACATGCAGTCTAAGGCTATGTCTACACTAGTAGTTATGTTGCTAAGATTTTGTTGCTCAGGGGTGTGGAAAAAATACTCCTCGACCAACAGAACTTTTGTCATCATAATCGCATTCATGCACAGCGTGATGTCAACAAGAGATCTCACTGCACTGGTTTGATTATGTCAACAGGAGAGCTCTCTTCCATTGGCATAACAAGGCTACACGAGCCCTCTGACACCGGCACAGCTGTATTAGTACAACTGTGCCACTGTCAGCTTGTAAGTATAGACATGGCCTAAATCTTTCTTCGGGCAGCAGCTACAAAGTATCTGGGCAGACTGAGAAGGCCAGCTACAACACTCCCACTCTGGACCAACAAGGCAGATAAATGAGGTGACAAGCAAACTGACTCCCATGGATCAGAAGGTTTCAGAGTGGTAGCCATATTAGTCTGTATCAGTCAAAACAACGAGAAGTCCTTGTGGCACCTTAGAGACGAACAAATTTATTTGGGCATAGGGAGTTCCCGGCCAATGGGAGCTGCAGAGGCAGCCCTTGGGGCAGGGGCAGTGTGCAGAGCCCCCTGGCTGCCCCTATGCATAGGAGCCTGAGGGGGGACATATCATCTGCTTCCCAGGAGCAGCGCCGAGGCTAGCAGGGAGTCTGCCAGCCCTGCTGCACGGTGCCGTCAACTGGACAGTCAATAGCCAAGCTGTCAGACTGGACAACTGGATAGTCAGGACAACTGTCCAGACTGGACAACTGGATAGTCAATAGCCAAGCTGCCAGAATCCCTTTTCGACCAGATGTTCTGGTCAAAAAGCCCCACACCCGGTCACTCTACATACAAGCAGGGGTGATGAACAGCCGGCAGGGGCTGGGTGACGAATTTTGAATACAATTGCACAGTTACTCAGGTCAGAAATGTGCATTGTCGTGACAAGTCACCTGCTAGGATTGATATTTTTGTATTTATTTCAGGCAGATGATTCTAGTAATATGTCTACAAGTTTTTTAACCAGCTGCTCAATAGAACATGACTGTTGCTTACTGTTAGAGGTACATCTTGGAGTAGGTGACCAGCCATTCTTTGTGCATGTAACTTTGGCTTGCAGATTTTCAGGAAAACACACATATGAAATTTCATCACCTTCTTTGTAGGTGGTCCAATAGTTAAATATAAATTTACCATTTTCCAAATGACCAGGAGAACACTTTTCTAAGGAAAAAAAAGATTAAGTTTAGTTAGCAAATGGAAGTCAGACATTTAACAAAGAAAAACCAAACCAAAACAAATCACCCTTTTCAAAACTAGCTATTTATTTGAAAAAAAAAAATCTTTCAAATAAGACCATCTTGCTGCATAGTACTCTAGTACTTTATACTGAAAATTCCTTTATTTTCAAATGTGAATCAAAGAGCTTGATTTTTTCCACTGGCCTGAACCTTATGATATCAACTGTGCACAGCTGTAAACAATTACACAAGATGCAAGGCAGTGAAGAATCAGGTCACATGGGCCAGATTCTCAATTGGTGCAAAACAGCAAGCTCCATCAACCTCAATGGAACTACACTGATTTACACCAGCCAAAAAATCTTGCCCAATATGTTTAAGTAGTGGCGTCTGCACACATTCATTTACAGCAGAGGACATTATCAATCATATTATTCCCTCAAGGTATTGTATTTACAGGTATCACTATGATGTTCATTGAATCTGATTATTAAAACAAAAAGCATCTTTACAGAATCCAAATGATACAGGCACTGAAACACCAACATGTAGGGAAATAGATACCATTGCTGTTGATTGGGTTTGTGTTCAGGCTCAGGACCTAGCTGAAAAGTTCCATTAATACAAAATAAAAACCAAAGTCAGGTGTAATGGGATTGTTTAAATCATGCCATTGTAATGGAAATCATATAATCAGTGCAGGATAAACAAAGTGACAGGAGAGGGCCAACAGCCAAAGGAAGTCTCTCTTACTTTCCTTCTCCTCATGCTCAGTCACTGGAGTACCGTGATGAAGTGTAAAGGTAACTGTGTTAAGCCCTCCAAACTAAATTCAAGTTTGTTTCATGCAGCAGATTGAAATGTATTATTCAGACAGGTTTGGGTTTGGGCTCTTGTTAGGGTTGCCAATTTTGGTTGCACGTATTCCTGGAGGTTTCATCAGATGACATACTCTTCAATTAAAAATTAATCTTTAATTCCTATAGACTCCATGGCAACCCTGGAGGGCAACCCTGGCTCTTATTCCTGCCACATTATGAGACCTGATTTTTTTTTCTTCCCTTCCCAATATTATCTAGCAGCATAACATGGTGCTCTTGGCCAGTGGCATTTTTCCCTTTCATCTGAGCTCTCCGGGAGATCTACCATTTCCCACTCATTAGTTATCACCTAAGGATCAAACTCTGAACCTGGTGAACTCAATGGCAGTTTTGTCATTGATCTCAGTGGAGGCAGGATTTTCCCTGAAGGCCTTAAGGCCTCATGGTAAATTACTGTGGATCCCATTACCACTAACTCAGATTAAGCCAGGAGTTTTGCTACAGAGCAAGTTGCTCCCTCCTGCCAAGGGCTAAAGATGCTGCCTTCACAGCTCACTAAGCCTCTGACAGCCTAGGAGCAAAGAACAAGGTTCGGTATCAAAATTCTGATTCCCTGAATATTTTTTTAACTTTTTTCCACCCACTTCCATGAGCTATGAATGCCAGGAAAGTGTGACTGGCAATTACAGTGTGATTGAACTTGTGGAGTGCTTGTAACTTTGCATTTTCTGTCAGGACACTGCCTATACTCGGAAAGCCTCCCACTATGTGTACCAACTGTCCTTCTGCTTCAGATCCCTCTTTAAAAATAATTTGCCATAAGAGTCTCTGTCTTTTGACCTTGTACTAGAATTGTCATCCTGTGTAGTATGTTGGTCTGAATTCAACTGCAAGATGTTTGGAAAAAGTAACTGTTCTTTTTTGTGCTTTGTGGAAGTCCTATGCACATTCACAGCACTTTTATTCACAACTCCACACTCAAGGTTGCGATGAAAATATTTCCATTACAAGCATTGTTTGGACCCACTCCTCTCTTTTTACTTTTCATGGGAAGTAGCTTTTTCAAGGAGAAATTTTATAACTAACATAAGGCGGGTTCTCTGTCCTCCTCCCACTCTCCAAGAGTAGAATAAACATTTTCAAACACCTAGATCTAAAAAGTGAGCCCTTTGTTAAAAGTAAAAATAAATAAATATATAAATAAATTAAATAGATCAAAAACACACAAAACCCATTCATAATATTCCTTCCATTTCTAACCTGAAAATAAAACAAGCTACAAACTGAAAAATTCATACATAGGCAGATATTTATACATCCTCATGCCTACTTATTAGAATTTCAGTTTTCATACTAAAATGTCATTGATTGTGTTCACACCAACCAAACCACCCTGGGCTTCAGAGCCCAAGCTCCAGACTCAGCTGTAATCTCTATACAGGTATTTTTACTGTGGCAGTGCAACCTCTGCAAGCCCAAATCTCTTGCTACAAACTTGGAGATTCTCTGCCATGGACTGTGTAGATGTACCTTTTGAGGGGACATGAAAACAGCTGGTCAGACAATAAGACATTCACAGGTGCTCCATGAAAAATTATGCATAATAGATGGATAAGACTCGTAGATTAGAGTTTTCTTCAACTGGCATTCAACATTTTCCACTTAAAATAGAAAGAATCTGGCTTTGTGCACTAATCTAGCTAATGCCCAGGCTTTCTCAAAGACTTTGTGGACTGTTAGGATTCTCTGCCTCTCCAGCTCTGCTCCCCAACCTCTCATTACCCCAATTAGTTACCCTTCCCACCAGAATCAGTCTCCAGCTACCCAGACTATATACATCATTTGTGTGTGTGTGTTTCAAAAGGTTGATTGAGAATATTTGACCTGGAAGAGTAAGGGTGTGCCCGGAGTCAGGGAACAAGATTTCTTTTGTTTCAGATTGTAATAGCATATTCAACATTTCAAAATGTCCCTAATGACCTTTCCCAACCCTTCTCGGGGGAGAGGGGTGGTCATGACCCTCTGGTTGAGAAATCCTGGCCTAGTAGTTAGGGCACAGAAGCTGGACTGGAGAGTGAGGAGTAAGAAGGATGCAGCCCCAAGCCTCTGCTTTCCTGGGGGGCTGCTAATCCTTGAAATATACATTATAAAAGGGAGATTTTGATCATACTTGTGCTAATACTAAAAAGAAAAGAACAAAAAAAACTAATTTATGCACCCTGCTGCTATTGATTTTGTCCCAGTTTCTAAAGCTTTCACAGTTAAAGTTTAATTAATGTTTTTAGACTTTGAATTGTTGGTAATGAGGGTGCGAATTAGCGGTGTTAATTGCCATTGCTGGGTGCTAATGACAGAACTGCAGTTTTGTTTTAACCTTGCATAAACAAGATGTCCAGTTGACTATTTCAAAGCAGAGCAGCAAAAAGGAAAGCTAAGTTAGAAAGAGAATATTGTAAGCAAGTTACCCAAACTTGCTAACTATTTTCTGTTAGTACTGCTTCAGAATTATCTTCCATGATGGTGGATCATCTCTCTTAAAAAATGATAATCAAAGCAAAGATATGAGTATGAACTTGTTCCCTCAGGAGACTTCAGAAGAAAAGGCAAGCATTCCTGAAATCAAGGACACAACTAATGATGAAAGAGAGAACCCACTTTTTCTAACACCTGTCCATACAGAAGGTAGAATGAATAGTAGTGATAAAGAGGATGATGTTGCTGGTAGCGTTGAACAAAATCTGGCTAAATAGCCTACTTTGATAATGGAAGAGTTTTGTACTACATGTATTGAGAAAGGACTGTTCTATTTTCAGAATCGCAATGACAAAGTTATAGTTTCTAAGTGTCAGTACAAATGTCAGAAATGGTATCTTTCACCTCTTCTTTTTGAATGAAAACTACCAAATGGAGAGCATCATCAGAGGCATTGGTCGAAGCATTCTAAATCCACAGAAGCAGTATTCTGTTTTATGTGAAAACTCTTTTGATTGCCTAATAATCTTAGCACCTTCATAACCCCAGGCTTTTCCAACTGGAAAAAAGCAGAGGAGAAGACTTGCTCTCATGAAAACAGTGTGGAACATTGCAACGCCATAGCTGCATGGCTAGCATGTTCACAAGGCAAGAATCATATTGATAGGGAGATGGTACAGCTGCATCTAACACAAACTGCTTACTGGGAAGACATTTTAAGGCATATCGTGACAGTTATTAAGCTTCTTGCTGAATGTGGTTTAGCAGTTAGAGGAATGGAGGAAGTTATTGGCTTTCCTCAGAATGGAAATTATCTAGATATTCTTGAAGCCATCATCAAATTTGACCAGTTTGTAAGACAGCATATTAAATGCTGTGGAAACAAAGGGAAAGGTCACCCATCCTACTTGTCGAAAACAAACTGTGGTGAGTTCATTGGGCTATTGGGACATGAGGTTTTGAAATTCATTGTAACTGAAGTCAAACAGGAAAATACTACTCTTTGAAAGTAGATTCAACTCCTGATATTGCCCATGAAAATCAGTTATTTGTCATTTTATGATACTACTTACATGGCGCCATAAGAGAGGATTTAATTGGGTTTATACCAACTGAAAGCCAGATGGGCAAGTCACTCTTCGAGATCATGAACAGTTTATTGGATGCAAATGACAATGCTATTGAAAACTCCAGAGATCAGTCATACAATAACACAAGTAACATGTCTGAAAAGTATGAAGATTTTCAAGCTTATATCAAAAAAGAGTAAACCCACTAGCTGTGTACGTGCCATGCACAGCTCTTCTCTGAACTTAGCTGGAACTTGCAGTATTGATTGTTGCATGGAAGCCATAAACATTTCAGTTTTGTTCAGAAAGTATCTTTTTTGTGGCATTGCCCAGGTGATGGAAGCTTCTACGAAACAATCTTATCAAAAGGAAACAAAGACCTCTCCTTGTCCTAAAAACCCTGTCAGGTATGAGATGGTCCTGTCATGCTGAATGTTGTAAAACAATTGTAGTGAAATATGAAGGCATTCAAAGTTGTTTGAAAGAAATGATGGACAATGCTGAGGAAAATGGTGAAACTCAGAGGAGAGCACAATTGTACAAGAAAGCATGCAGCATGGAGACTGCTTTTATTAGTATTTTATGGAATGTTATACAAGGAAGGTTTGACAAAACTAGTGTACAGCTTCAAAAGCCAGGTCTGAATCTTCTTGTTCCCGTCAATTTTCTGACTTTCTTTGCAAACATTTGTCACAAGCTTACAGTCTCACTTTGATGATTTTGAGGAGCAAGCAAAACAATTAGGAGGTTATGCTGATGAGTCCAACCATGAAGTACACAAACATACTCTAAAGCAAAAATTTCCTGATGGCAGAAGTGACACTGCTTTGAGGGAAAGGGAAATTCAAGGTTGACTGCTTTTATGTTATCCTCCATAAGCTAAGTTCAGAACTAAAAAGAAGTTAATGGTATACTAATTATCCACAAGGTTTGGTTTGCTTACATTTCTGGATCAAATAAAGTGACGCGAAATACAGGGGAGATGAAAACATGCATTCACACATTTCTCAGTGCTTACCTGAATGATCTAGAACCTGAGCTTTTCATCAAATGACAAATATCTGAGCAATGTTTTCCTGAATATTTACATTGCATTGAGACTGTATTTGACTATACCTATTGTCAACTGTGAAGCAGAGTGATCATTGTCTAAGCCTGCCTTTAAAAAAGTTGTCTTCAGTCAACTATGGCAGAAACAAAGTTTAATGCTCTGGCTACTATGTCAATTGAGTGAGATTTATTTCAAACACTGTCATTTCAAGATACAATAACTGAATTTGCAGCTCTTAAAATTTGCAAGATGCCTGTTTAAATATGCAGCATTTCATTTGACTCTTAATTTTCCATATTTTTATGTTTATCCAGGTAGTTTATTCTGTTCATTGCCTTTGATTTTCTTTTCATGATTATTCAGTAATATACATGATTTGTTGGTTGTCATAAGCAGGGTACTTTTTTGCTTTTATTAATACTGTGTTTATGAAAAGGGGGCCTCCACTCATTAATCTGGCCAATAGGAGAGTTGGGTTTTATTCCTGGCTCTGACACTAACTTGCGTGAATGTTGGCAAGTCATAACACCCTTCTGTTTCTTTCTCTTCCACCTTTTTCCTGTTTTGTTTATTTAGATTGCAAGCTGTTTGAGAGAGGGACTGTTTCTTATTGTGTCAGTGCAAAGTGATGGGGATCCAATCTTGGTTATGCCTCAACTCACTACTGGAATACAACCAAACATTATTATTATTAATTTCCAGGAAAAGTAAAAATGATTTCTGTAGAATTTTTGTGTGTGTATATGAAGTACTACACGCAATTGTTCATTATGATAGTAATGGTTGATGTTTTTATTCGAAGAACATAATTTTGTGATCTTGTGTAAGTGAGAATTAGGCTATGTTTATACACTAGCTATGTATCTAATATTTGTCTAGTTAGGGGTATACAGATTATTATTTGTAGGATATTGATGTACCATACAATTTTTACAAGAGCCTACATCCCATTGTCACAACTGACTTGTTAAAGTTTCTTTCATTTGTAGTTTTGTATGATTTTGAAAATGACCAGAATTTGGCTAGTCTTTGTACAAATAAGAGGGAAGGTTGTATAGACAGTTATTAGATTAAGTTATTTGATGGATGGCCTGAGACTGCAAAGTGGAATGATATAGAGGAGTCTTCAGCTGGCTTCTTAGCTTTAAATCTGCTTTATATGGCTAGAGGGTTGCAAAGCAGACTTAGCATGTGTCAGGATCACTAGCTGTAGGCCTCCATATTCAGAGCATCTGGCAGTGGCACTCCACCCTCTTTGCACCCAAAGAGCAGCCCTGAAAAAGGGATAACATATGCAGCCTAAAAAGTAATCTCCAGGGCAAGCTGCAAAAGTCTTCTAAGAAACAATATATTCCCACACAGCATGAGAAGTGTGCATATATGCATGTGCACACACGGGCAATGCCACAAAAGAGAAAAGAATCCCTATAGTTCTGTCACTCTTACAGGCAGTTTTCTTACAACTGAATATCCCAAAGACAAAAGAACCAACTAAGTCCTTCCTCAAGAAAAAAATTTCACAACACAACATATCCCTCCTCATAGGTCCCTCTCCACACAGGTTATTATTGATCTTTGCTCACCCTTTCTAAATCCACAAGATCCCAGTACCTTCCGCAAACACTCTCGCTCTCAGAGGGATACAAATTCCTACCCTATTCCCTTGTAAGAGAAACAGAAATGCTGGTTGAGGGATCAGCAATAAGGAGAAAGCAAAAAAAGGAGGGAAAAAAAGAACAAAATACAAACAACCCCTCTGCAAATCCTACAACCCGTTTATTGAAGGCCTGTTCCAAGTATTGGCTCCTTCTAATGCTTTTGAATCCTTTTAAAGAGACACGCATGTCCTTGGGTGACACTCTTTGCTGGGGGAGTCAAGGGGCCACAATGGAGCAGCGCTGTAGTAAAGCCCACCCTCCCTCGCAGTCCTGGTTCTGTCCATTGCTGGATATAATTATTAGTTATAGTACAATAGAATTTTAAAGAAAATAATACAAACATATGTTTACTTACTAAGGCATTTTGGTGCAGGAGACCAGCTGGCTTTAGTACATCTGATCAGAGGCCACTTCTCCTCTCTTTCAGATACGTAACCATCAAGGCATCTGTAGTAAATTGACACGCCCAACTGTGCTGGAAAGGCTCGTTCTTTGTAATGTTCATAATAGTCAGTTAATGCTCCATTTTCTATATGTGGGTAGTCACAGGGTCTCACTTTAAAAAAAGTTTAAAATGTATAATATTAGAAGGTACACGTGGACACTAATTCAAAGAGGTGGAAGGAGAGAAGAACTCTTCAAGGTTACAGCCGCAGTTTACCCGAATTGTTCCACTGGAGCAGGAGATAGAGCTTTCACCTGGTAGGCAGGGTTTCCAGCCCCCAGAACCCACATGTTGTGTGGGATCTCCTCATGATACAAGGCCATCCACCAGTTGGCAGGAGAGTTGACAGCTTTCATTTGTTTGTAATTATCAAAGCCAAATTCTGAAGTCCTTGATAAGTTTTTACTCAGTCCCTACTCAACAAAACTCTCATTACAGCCACTGGGATTTTATCTGAAGAAAGATTGAGTAAACATTTGAGAAAGAACTTCTTGATTTTGCACAGGGAAAAGAACTGCCTGGAAGAATCTGTTGTACGCATTGTTGGTGTTGCCATGTCACTCCCAGGATATTAGAAAGTGAAAGTGGGTGTGGTAATATATTTATTGGATCAGTTTCTGTTTGTGAGAGAGACAAATTTTCAAGCTTACACAGAGCTCTTCTTCAGGTATAGACTGACAGTTCAGAATAAATGAGGAAACAAAAATGGATGGTACAAATCTAGGGCTGTGGTATATGTAAGTGACTCAGAATCCAATTATGATCATAGGTTTTTATTTTCTTTTATACCATTCATACACTCATGGCATCATGCTTGGATGCTATTATTTGGATGGATAAAACACAGCTACAAATCTTCCCTGTAGAAGGGTTCAGTCTAGCACATTTTGTCAAATAAATCATGATGTACATGTTAGTTGTATAGTTATTTACAGCTCCATTCACTTATACCATATCTTATTTTCACAGATGCTTTATCCAAGTCCATCAAAGTAAATAGGGAAAGTAAATAAATGTTATTTATTCCTTCTCATAACACAAGAACTAGGGGTCACCAAATGAAATTAAAAGGCAGCAGGTTTAAAACAAACAAAAAGAAGTATTTCTTCACACAACACAGTCAACCTGTGGAACTCTTTGCCAGAGGATGTAGTGAAGGCCAAGATTATAACAGGGTTCAAAAAGGAACTATATAAGTTCATGGACGATAGGTCCATCAATTGCTATTAGCCATGATGGGCAGGGATGGTGTCCCTAGCCTCTGTTTGCCAGAAACTGGGAATGGGTGACAGGGTATGGATCACTTGACGATTACCTGTTTTGTTCATTCCCTCTGGGACACCTGGCATTGGCCACTGTCGGAAGACAGGATACTGTGTTAGATGGACCTTTGGTCTGACCCAGTATGGCTATTCTTAGTTCTTAAACTTTGTAAAAGGAAAAACCCTGCAAATATACCTGTTTCATTTCTGTTTACATTCTCAAATGCAGAAACTGTATAATCATTGTATAATAGTTTGGGCTTTTGTCATAAATATAAAGGGAAGGGTAAACCCCTTTAAAATGCCTCCTGGCCAGAGGAAATCTCCTCTCACCTGTAAAGGGTTAAGAAGCTAAAGGTAACCTTGCTGGCACCTGACCAAAATGACCAATGAGGAGACAAGAGCTGGGAGGAGGGAGAGAAACAAAAGGGGTATGTGTGTCTGTCTATATTCTGTCTTTGCCGGGGATAGACCAGGAATGAAGCCTTAGAACTTTTAGTAAGTAATCTAGCTAGGTACGTGTTAGATTATGATTTCTTTAAATGTCTGAGAAAAGAATTGTGCTGAATAGAATAACTATTTTGAATCTAATTACCCTGTAAGGTATCTACCATCCTGATTTTACAGGGGGGATTTCTTATTTCTAATTACTTCTATTTCTATTAAAAGTCTTCTTGTAAGAAAACTGAATGCTTTTTCATTGTTCTCAGATCCAAGGGTTTGGGTCTGTGGTCACCTATGCAAATTGGTGAGGCTTTTTATTCAACATTTCCCTGGAAAGGGCGGGGTGCAAGTGTTGGGAGGATTGTTCATTGTTTTTAAGATCCAAGGGTCTGGGTCTGTAGTCACCTAGGCAAATTGGTGAGGCTTTTTTACCAAACCTTGTCCAGGAAGTGGGGTGCAAGGTTTTGGGAAGTATTTTGGGGGGAAAGACGTGTCCAAACAGCTCTTCCCCAGTAACCAGTATTTGTTTGGTGGTGGTAGCGGCCAATCCAAGGACAAAGGGTGGAATATTTTGTACCTTGGGGAAGTTTTGACCTAAGCTGGTAAAGATAAGCTTAGGAGGTTTTTCATGCAGGTCCCCACATCTGTACCCTAGAGTTCAGAGTGGGAGAGGAACCTTGACAGCTTTAATATCTAAAAACATGTTAAAATAAAAGTAACTTACAGATACATCTTGGAATAGGTAACCAGCCATTCTTTGTGCATTCTGCTCTCCTCTCCCTATTGTCCGTTTCAAAGTGAAATCCTTTATTACAATCTACTCTGATTATTTCCAATTCTCTGAACACTTTCTTTTTGGGGTAGTAGATTCCATTAGTCACTGTTGGAGGATCACATCTAATTTCTAAACAGAAACAGATGAACAAGTTTAACAGCTGTAAAAATAACTTTATGCTGTAAGTACCCCCTTCAATTAAAATTATTTGTATCTCTCTCTTTTTTTTTTTGCTAGCTTTACTATCACTGTCATATTTGATCATCATCTGCATAACAATGGCATGGTGAGATTCCTATGAATTTGATGAAGTCTATAACTCTTTACCCATCTTCAGAAATTAGAGTATTTGCTTGGGGTAGTTTATTTTATTTTGGGGGTGAGAAGGAATCAGTTGTTGTTATAAGTGTCATTCTGACTATTGTGGAAAAACTTTACCAAAAAATGAAGCCTTGCAATGAGATCTAAAGGTGATCACACTGGATTTGTCTAATCTCTTCTGGCAGTTCATTCCACACTACCTTCCTGTCATGTTTGGTTGGATGGAATAAGAGAGTCCAAGGTGTTAACATGACACTGTCATGGTACAACACAAACATGGTTCAGTGGTTTGAGTATAGTGCCCTGGGCCTGCTTAGTCCCATGGCAAACACACCATTAAAATCATGTTAACCTTTTAAAGACATAGTAAAAGAAGGAAAAACAGTTAAAACATTTGAAATGTAAAGTTGCAAGTAAGGCTTTTATTTTAACTATATTCCTTATTCCCTTTCCCTTTAGCTATAGAGAGATTTTAGAAGGAAACCCCTCTGTTTGACCATCTTTTCGACAGTATTAACGACAATAATAACTGGTCTTTATGGGGAAAAAAAGTTAGTTGAGATCAGCTGGAGCTTCCTGCTGCTGTTGTTAAAGTCTGATCCTGCTTCCTTTAAGACAAAACAAGACAAACACACACAAAAGAGAAGAGAAAGGAATAGCAAAAATAGACAACGCAGCTTCTGGTCTCTGGTGCTGACTCTTACTTGCAACTTCATTGCTGGAGAAAAACAAGCACAGTAAACCCCCTTATCAGGCACTGAGAGACCTGGAAAACTTGAACCAGCATCAGGCTGTTTTGGACATTGCTTTCAGCTGCCTTTCCAACACAGGCTCACAGTAGTGTTGCAAAATATACAGTCCCAGACAGGTAGACCAGACTTTTACTAAACGGAAGGCAAAGAGAGAGATAGAAAAGAGAATAAGGTGGGGGTGGAAGATGACACGAGGGAGGGAAGGACAGCAGGAACCAAAGTTGCACGTCCCAGGTTGTATTCAGGATCTAGTTGGAGATGGTGAAGGTGGCGATGTCTTCTGTGTCCATCTCTCTGTCCCAGTCTCATCAGGGCATCTTTCAGGGTCAAGATGAAGGCCCAATGGTGTCAGAGTATCCCAGGAGATGGTGAGGGTTGCAACCCTGATGGTGGAATCTCACTCCTTCCAGTCCACCCATCTCCCACTCAGCCTGCTAACTCTTTCTGAAGATTTTTTTAAGGCCCCTCTCAAAGGGTGTTTGTTCAGCTACCTGATGTTCCGCACTGTCTGGCCCATTTGCGTATTCATGCACAGAGTCTGTTTCTTTCCCCCATGTGTACTTTTAATCTTTAGATTCCAAGCACTGCCAAACATAGCACAGGCATGTGTCGGAAAGTTCCTTCCAATTACATATCTTCCCTTTACTGAGCTAATTACATAATTATCCCAAACCCTGCCCCCAGTGTCAACAATCCCCCCAATCCTATAATCTTCTCATTGATTAATTATTAGCAAATCCAGAGATCCCCATATCATCCTCTTAAATGATCCCACTGGCTAAACCAAACAAGGCGTTGACAAGCTGCAATGGAAAATGTGTCCAGCTTTCATTGGCTGGAAGGATGTTATCTTAATGTAGGACATTAGAGTCTATAACAGTAGCCACTGAAGTCAGGAGATGTTGACGCCTGTAATGTGACAGGTTATTCATTTTTGAACCCAAGAGCAATCAGGACTCTCATGTGGTTTCAGTGGCTCTTTTTGAATTTTTCTTTCTGTACTGAGTAGCACTGTTTCTTTCTGTAGCACTGTGCTGTTGGGGAGAGGACCCTTTTTGAACAGTTGTTCTTAGACTGGAGCTGGTTAGGTCAGATGTACGTGTCCAATCTGTTCCCAACTGGCTACATCGGTTGGCAGGTAGGCACTTCATTGTTTTACAATGGAGTAAGAATGCTCAACAGATTGAGGGCAAGATACCATGCTCTAAAAATAAACTAAGCCGAATAAGCGCCTTCAGTCTCTCACTCTCCTGCTGGTAATAGATTTGTGAGACAGGCCAGTCCTTGCCTACAGACAGCCCCCCAACCTGAAGCGAATACTCACCAACAACCACATACCACACAACAGAACCACTAACCCAGGAACCTATCCTTGCAACAAAGCCCGTTGCCAACTGTGCCCACATATCTATTCAGGGGACACCATCACAGGGCCTAATAACATCAGCCACAGTATCAGAGGCTCGTTCACCTGCACATTCACAAATGTGATATATGCCATTATGTGCCAGCAATGCCCCTCATTGGTCAAACTGGACAGTCTCTACGTAAAAGAATAAATGGACACAAATCAGATGTCAAGAATTATAACATTCATAAGCCAGTCGGAGAACACTTCAATCTCTCTGGTCACGCAATCAGAGACATGAAGGTCGCTATCTTACAACAAAAAAACTTCAAATCCAGAGTCCAGCGAGAAACTGCTGAATTGGAATTCATTTGCAAATTGGATACTATTAATTTAGGCTTAAATAGAGACTGGGAGTGGCTAAGTCATTATGCAAGGTAGCCTATTTCCCCTTGTTTTTTCCTACCCCCCCACCCCCCGGCCTTCTGGTTAAACTTGGATTTATGCTGGAAGTGGCCCACCTTGATTGTCATGCACATTGTGGGGAGAGTGGTCAGTTTGGATGAGCTATTGCCAGCAGGAGAGTGAGTTTGTGTGTGTGGTTTTTGGACGGGGGTGAGGGGGTGAGAGAACCTGGATTTCTGCAGGAAATGGCCCACCTTGATTATCATACCCATTGTGAAGACAGTGGTCACTTTGGATGGGCTATTACCAGCAAGAGAGTGAGTTTGTCTGTGGGGGGGCGGAGGGTGAGAAAACCTGGATTTGTGCTGGAAATGGCCCACCTTGATTTTCATGCACGTTGTAAGGAGAGTGGTCACTTTGGATAGGCTATTACCAGCAGGAGAGTGAGTTTGTGTGTATGTGATTGGGGGGGGGGGTGAGAAAACCTGTATTTGTGCTGGAAATGGCCCACCTTGATTTTCATGCACGTTGTAAGGAGAGTGGTCACTTTGGATAGGCTATTACCAGCAGGAGAGTGAGTTTGTGTGTGTGGTTTTTGGAGGGGGGTGAGGGGGTGAGAGAACTTGGATTTCTGCAGGAAATGGCTCACCTTGATTATCATACACATTGTGAAGAGAGTGATCACTTTGGATGGGCTATTACCAGCAAGAGAGTGAGTTTGTCTGTGGGGGGGGCGGAGGGTGAGAAAACCTGGATTTGTGCTGGAAATGGCCCATCTTGATGATCACTTTAGATAAGCTATTACCAGCAGGAGAGTGGGGTGGGAGGAGGTATTGTTTCATGGTGTCTGTGTATATAATAATGTCTTCTGCAATTTCCACAGTATGCATCTGATGAAGTGAGCTGTAGCTCACGAAAGCTCATGCTCAAATAAATTGGTTAGTCTCTAAGGTGCCACAAGTACTCCTTTTCTTTTTGCGAATACAGACTAACATGGCTGTTACTCTGAAACCTCTATTTACAAAACAAATTGAGAATCAAATAAGTAATATATCTGGCCATGCCAATTTGAATAAAGCAAGATCCACCATGATTGTTTCAGTTTTAAATACTTTAAAAATACCAATAAAGTGGAAGCATACTTGGTGCCATAAATATAAAGGGAAGGCTAACCACCTTTAAATCCCTCCTGGCCAGAGGAAAAACCTTTTCACCTGTAAAGGGTTAAGAAGCTAAGATAACCTTGCTGGCACCTGACCAAAATGACCAATGAGGAGACAAGATACTTTCAAAGCTGGAGGGGGGGGGGACAAAAGGTTCTGTCTGTGTGATGCTTTTGCCGGGACCAGAGCAGGAATGCAGGTCAGAACTCCTGTAAAGAGTTAGTAAGCAATCTAGTTAGATATGTGTTAGATTCTGTTTTGTTTAAATGGCTGATAAAATAAGTTGTGCTGAATGGGATGTATATTCCTCTTTTTGTGTCTTTTTGTAACTTAAGGTTTTGCCTAGAGGGATTCTCTATGTTTTGAATCTGACTACTCTGTAAGGTATTTACCATCCTGATTTTACAGAGGTGATTCTTTTACTTTTTCTTTAATTAAAATTCTTCTTTTAAGAACCTGATTGTTTTTGTCATTGTTCTTAAGATCCAAGGGTATGGGTCTGTGTTCACCTATGCAAATTGGTGAGGATTTTTATCAAGCTTTCCTCAGGAAAGGGGGTGTAGTGCTTGGGGGGATATTTTTGGGGAAAGACGTCTCCAAGTGGCCTCTTTCCCTGTTCTTTGTTTAACTCGCTTGGTGGTGGCAGCATAGGGAAAAGAACTGCCTGGAAGAATCTGTTGTATACATTGTTGGTGTAGCCATGTCAGTCCCAGGATATTAGAGAGACAAAGTGGGTGTGGTAATATCTTTTATTGGGCCAGTTTCTGTTTTTGAGAGAGACAAGCTTTCAAGCTTACACAGAGCTCTTCTTCAGGAAGAAACTGTGATAATTCAGAATAAATGAGGAAACAAAAATGGATGTGTAGCGGGGTGGACACCAGCTCGAGCCCAGAGGGGTTAAAACAGCCCTGAGAGAGGGCTACTGCAGAACAAAGGCAGCAGGGCTCATTGGGGAAGCAGCCTCAGCTGGGGGGGCTACACCCCAATCAGGGCCCAGCTGGCTCTGTAAAGGCTGTGAGCCAGAGGCCCAGGAGTCTCTCTCTAGCTTCTCTGAGGGACGGACCTGGCTGCAGGGATCTAAGCAGAGTACTTAGATTGGAGCAGGGCTGGGGAAGGGCTGAGGAGCTGGGGCACTCCAGCCAGGAAAGCCCCAGGCTGCAACCTAGCATTAGGCCCAACAGGTACTGGAGTTGCAGGGGACAGCCCAAGGTTAGACAGATGCAGCAGGTCCAAACCCAACCTTGCCTGTGATGAGTGGCTCATACTGCAGTCTGCCCAGGGCGGGGACTAGCTGGTGACTGGCAGAAGCCTATGACTGAGGCGAGGTAGGGATAGTGGATGAGGGGTTCCCCTTGGAGGGGGAGACCCAGAACTGTGGGGTACAGCCAGGAGGCAACACCCAGTGAAAGAGGTACCAGGGTCCTGGGAGGGACACGGGAGCCAGCAGCAAGGTGAGACACCAGCCTGAAGAGGGCGCTCCGGAGGCTGGAACGCTAATTCCCAAGGACAACCAGCAGGCAGCACTGCCAGTGAGTCCTTGCCCGGTTACAGGATGGTACAGATCTAGGGCTGTGGTATATGTAAGTGACTCAGAATCCAGTTATCATAATAGGTTTTCATTTTCTTTTATACCATTCATACAGTAATGGTATCGTGCTTGGCATGCTATCATTTGGATGGATAAAATACACAGCTACAAATCTTCCCTGCAAAAGGGTTGAGTCTAGCACATTTTGTCAAATAAATCATGGTGTATATGTTGGTTGTATAGTTATTTACAGCGCCATTAACTTATACTGTATCATCTTATTTTCACAGGTGCTTTATCCAAGTACATCAAAGTAAATAAGGAGTAAATAAAAAACGGTTACTTACTTTCTTGTAACTGTTGTTCTTTGAGATGTGTTGTTCACGTCCATTCCACATTAGGTGTGTGCGCACCGCGTGCACGAGTGTCGGAAACTTTTTCCGGGGCCACCCAAGTGGCACCCCTGTGCCGTGCATATATACCCCTGCCGGCCCGACCCCCTCCAGTTCCTTCTTGCCGGCAACTCCGACAGAGGGGTAGGAGGGTGGGTGGTGGAAGGGACATGAACAACACATCTCAAAGAACAACAGTTATGAGAAAGAAAGTAACCATTTTTTCTTCTTCAACTGCTTGTTCAAGTCCATTCCACAAGCCGGTGAATTACAAGCTTTCCTCTGGAGGAGGGTAGGAGTTACGGAACAACTGCTCAAAGGACAGCTCTGCCAACTGCCATGTCCTCTCTGGCCTGCTGGTTGACCACATAGTGGGTCGTGAAGGTGTGCACCGAGGACCAGGTGACTGCTCTGCAGATCTCCTGGATCGGGACCTGTGACAGGAACGCCATGGAAGTCGCTTGCGCCCTGGTCTAGTGGGCCATGACCACCGGGGCTGGAATACCTGCGAGCTCATAGCACGCCCGGATGCAGCTTGTAATCCAAGATGAGATCTGCTGCGCTGACACCGGGAGGCCTTTCATCCTCTCGGCTATGGCCACGAACAGCTGCGTGGATTTGTGAAAGGGCTTGGTGCGCTCCAAATAGAACACCAGCGCTCGACACACATCCAGGGTATGCAAGCTGCGGTGAGTCGGGTCCGTATGGGGTTTTGGGAAGAACACCGGCAGACAAATGTCCTGGCCCAAATGGAATTGAGACCCCACTTTAGAGAGGAACTTGGGGTGTGGCCGGAGCTGCACCTTGTCCTTGTGAAATACTGTATACGGTGGCTCAGAGGTGAGGGCCCTCAGTTCGGACACCCTTCTGGCCAAGGTAATGGCAACCAGAAATGCCACCTTCCAGGAAAGGTGGAGGAGAGAACAGGTCGCGAGGGGCTCGAAAGGGGGTCCCATGAGTTTAGAAAGGACCAGGTTAAGGTTGTATGGAGGGACTGGGGGACAGGAGTACGGGAACACCCTCTCCAACCCTTTAAGGAACCGTCCCCACTATTGGGTGAGAAAACACCGAGCCCCCCCGAGAACCCCGGATGGAAGGTAGAGAGGGCCACCAGGTGCACTCTAAGTGAGGACGGGGTTAGCCCTTGCTGCTTGAGGTGCAGGAGGTACTCCAGGATGGCCACCACCGAGGCCTGGCCCGGCCACATCTGTTGGGGTTCACACCAAGACGAGAACCTTTTCCACTTGGACATATAGGCCGCCCTGGTAGAGGGCTTTCTACTGCCAAACAGAATCTGCTGCACGGAAAGGGAGCACTGGCTCTCCAGGGCGTTTAGCCACAGAGCCTCCATGCTGTCAGGTGCAGTGACTGTAGGTCGGGGTGGAGAAGCCGCCCACCGTCCTGTGTAATGAGGTCCCGGTGTAGGGGCAGAACTACTGGGGCCTCCACCGACAGCTCTAGGAGCGATGCATACCAGTGCTGCCGGGCCCAGGCTGGGGCGATGAGGATCACCGCCGTCCTGTCCCTGCACACCTTGAGCAGGACCTCGTGCACCAAGGAGAGCGGGGGGAAGGCATACATCAAGCCCCCTCTCCACGGGATCGCAAATGCATCTGCGAGCGAGCCCGGGATGTGGCCCTGGGACGAGCAGAACCGCGGGCACTGGGCGTTGGCCCTGGTGGCAAACTGGTCTAGCCGGGGAAACCCTCAGCACAGCAAGGAGTCCAGCACATCCCTTGGGGCTGTCACTACCAAGTCCAGGGGGTCCCTGCCTGGGCGGTACACCCCAGCGAGCCACGCCTGCAGAGTCCTGAGTCTCAGTCTGGCATGCCTGACTATGTGCGTTCATGCTGTCATGTGGCACAGCAGCCACAGGCAGCACCTGGCCATTGTCATTGGAAACTGTCACAGTGAGGCCACCGCTTGTTGGATAGCCCAGAATCGGGATACTGGAAGGCTTGCCCTGGCCTGCACCGCGTCCAGGACTGCCCCTATGAATTCCACTCTCTGCGTGGGCACGAGCGTGGACTTGGGGACGTTGACCAGGAGCCCTAGCTTGCGGAACAATCTCAGGGCCACCTCCACATGGCCCTGCACTTCTGCCTCAGATCAGCCCGCCAGGAGCCAGTCATCCAGGTACGGGTACACCCGGATTCTCTGCCTCCGTAAGAAGGCCACCACCACCGCCATGCATTTCGTGAACACCCTTGGGGCCGTGGCTAGACCGAATGGGAGAACCGCAAACTGGTAATGTTCTTGGCCCACGGTGAAACGTAGGAACCACCAATGTGCTGGGTGGATGGCGATATGAAAGTACGCGTCCTTCATGTCGAGGGCAGCATACTAGTTCCCCGGATCCAGGGAAGGGATGATGGTGCTCGTGAGAGGGGTCCCTGAAGAGGGAGGGGGAAAGAGGGTGGGAGTGAGGGAGGGAGGGAAGAGAATTACGCACGGTGCAGAACGGGTACTCGCTGCAAGACCCAATGGTCTGACGTAATGGTGGACCACGCACGGGAGAAACGGGACAGGTGGTTCAGGAAACAAAGGGACGGATCCGGTGACTGGTCTGATACACTGTCCTCGAGCGCACCTTCAAAAGCCTGGCTTAGTGCCCGGCTGGGGTTTGTGCTGGCCTTGGTTCTGGCCCGGCGCATTATTGTTACTATTGTTGTTGCGCCGTCACCTGTTATCCCTGCCTCGCTTACGGAAAGGCTCATGCCTATGGCAAGGTTGGTACTGGCGTTGAGGGGTAGGCTGTGGCTTAAAGGGCTTCCTCTGGGTCGCCGGGGTGTGCATACCCAGTGACTTAAGCATAGCTCGCGAGTCCTTGAGGCTGTGCAGCCTCGTGTCTGTCTGGTCCAAGAAGAGCCCAGACCCTTCGAAGGGGGAGGTCCTGGAGTGTATTCTGGACCTCGGGCGGCAGGCCTGACTCCTGAAGCCATGCCAAGCACCTCATGACCACCGCTGACACGATTGTTCTAGCTGCCGCATCTGCCAAATCCAGGGAGGCCTGGAGAGAGGTCTTGGCTACTGCCTTGCCCTCGTCCACCAGGGCCATGAACTCCTGTTGGGAACCTTGTGGAAGGTTGTCCTTAAACTTCCCCACCACGGCCCAGGAGTTGAAATTGTGCCTGTTGAGGATGGCCTGCTGGTTCGCAATCCTCAACTGAAGGCCCCCAGATGAGTACACCTTTCTGCCAAACAGGTCCTGGCGTTTCGCTTCCTTGGCCTTAGGGGCCGGGGCCTGCTGTCCATGGTGCTCTCATTTGTTTACCGCTGAGACCACTAAGGAGCATGGACTTGGGTGGCAGAACAGGAACTCATAGCCCTTAGAAGGGGCAAAGTATTTATGCTCCACTCTCTTGGCTGTTGGAGCGCTGGAGGCCGGGGTCTGCCATATAGTCTTATAGTTGGACTGAATGGTCTTAATGAGTGGGAACGCTATTCTGGATGGACATACAGGGCTCAAAATGTCTACCATGGGGTCCTCCTGCTCAACTGTCTCCTCAGCCTGCAACCCCAAGTTCTGGGTGACCCTGCGCAGCAATTCCTGGTGGGTCTATCGGTGGAGGGCCGGACACCTCTGTACCCGCCACCGCCTCATCCCGGGAAGACGAGGAGGTTAGCTGCTGCTTGACCCCCTCCGGTTGGTCCTCCTGCTTCCCTTCTCCTGTGGGAGGGGTCTCCGGCTCAGGCCGGGGCGGGAGTCCATGGGATGGCACTGGACTCGGTGCCGGTCTCTCCCATTTATCCTGGGGGGATGCTGGAGGCCTGGATACTGTAGCCTCTGTCACCGTCTGGCATCAGTGTGGGGACCGGGACCGCTGCACCAAGTAACTTGCACTGGACAGGGCCCCTTGGTGCTCCTGATAGGCCCAGGGGGTCCAGAAGGGCCAATTGGGGTTGCCAGCCCACCTGAGGGTCCCTGCTGTCTGGGGCCCGGTGTGGGTAGCTATAGCAGCCAGAGTCGGAGCTGGACTGCAGCGATGCCGATCGCGAAGACCATGGCAGTGCCAATGATCTGTGTCGGCGGGAGAACGAGCAGCTCCTGGCTGAGCGGGAGCAGTACCGGTATCAGGACCAGGACTGGTGCTGGCATTTCCTGGACCGGGACCGTCTGTGGGAGTCCTCTGGTGAGGGCAGTCTCAACTCCTCCCGGTGCCAGTCTCTGCGTGGTCCTGGAGAGCAGCATGCACTTTCTGGTGCTTCCTCGCACCGACCCACTGCCGGTGCTGCAACCTCCTTCTGGGCCACTGGCAACTGTGAGTCTGTGGAGTCGGAGCTCCACCGGGACCAACTCTGGGAGCAGTGCCAGGATGGTATCCTTGAGTGGCACACCATTGTCAGCTTACCCCTTGACGGCCCCCGAGGCATGGGTGCCGGAGGGTTCTCCCCATAGGGGAGGGGGCTCGCCACCGACAGCTTATTGAGGTCCTTTGCAGCCTGAACGGTGCCAGGCATAGAGGGCTGATCCGTTATGCCCTCGAGCCCATTGTCCGCACTGAGCTCACTTAGGTCTGGGCCCGGTGGGGCTTCTGCTGCCAGGACCACCTGTGTCAGCGCCGGTACCGCGGCCTTCCCGCTCTTATTGGCGCTCAGTATCTTGGGAGGTACCGGCCTCCTGTGCGGGGAATGACCGCGCCTTCCTTTTGGCTGCGCCGGGGGCTGCACCGGGGAGGACATAATAGGTATGTTAACGAACTGAGAACAGCTACTCTAAAGGCTAAGGGACTGCTCTTCTACGAGAGAGAGAGGTTGTTCCAACGCTGCCATGGACGGTAAGAAGGAACTGGAGGGGATCGGGCTAGCAGGGGTATATATGCACGGCACAGTGGTGCCACTCGGCGGGCCCTGACGGGAGCCGCTAAGGGGAAAAGTTTCCAACGCTCATGCACGCGGCACACGCACACCTAATGTGGAATGGATGTGAACAAGCACTCGAAGAAGAACTACTACTTTCAAATTCTCTTGCTCCGGACACATGGTACATGAGTAAACCCTCAGTGGAATACTATAGGGATCATCACTCAAAGAAAAAGGAGCAGTTGTTGTGGAAGGGTGTGGGGTGAGGCTATGGAGAGGAAAGGTCATCCTCCAGTTTTGGAGGTTGCTGTATCTTGCCTGACATGCTGCCATCTGACTGATCCCAGTGCATTTTACCAAGTCAGCAGCCTACTATATATGGTGATTGGAGACATCTACATTTGCTTATACACTTGCCAGTTTCATCCATAGCTTTTGTCACATCCCTTATTTTAAAGACAAGAATAAGTTATTTCACTTATTAATAAATTGTTTAAATAATAAATTAATAAATAAATTAATAAATTTCACTTATTAATAAATGGCCTTGAATACAGACCCAATCCATTTTGTAAGTGACAAAATAATACAAATGTATCTGTCAGTTCTATGTACTGTCAAAGGAAAGGGGCAAACACCTGACCAAGTACCCACAATTGACATTTTAAAAAAATACTAGGTTAGCAAGTGCATTCTTGATCTGATATGTTTAGTATACGGAGGTGGGTTTTACATTTGTTCAGCAAGATAAGACATAAATGCAACTTACTGCTACACCCTGGAGGAGGCAACCAGCCATTCTTTGTGCATTCAGCTGTATCTTGGTCATTATTAATGTGAAATCCACGATTACACGTAATTATAAGGACATCACCATCCCAATACACGTTCCTTTGAGGTCTGAATCTACCATTAACCACTACCAGGGAGCGGGGGCGGGGCACGGGTGCTTTCCCTGACCCTCGGCAGGAGCTCTGGGCGGGCGGAGGGGGACAAGGTACAGGGGCGCCCATTTTTCCAGGGCCCCCCCAGTTAGCCAGGGCCCCTGGGCATGGGCCCCATTGGCCCAGTGACTAATCCATCACTGCATGCCATCTGTACACTGCTCCCACTCCCAGCACTTTCATACCCAATAGCGACAAACCAAGCTAAAGGCACAAACACGGTTTTCCCATTCTAGACCCAAGTTCTGTTATCAAAAGAGGGCTGAGCTGCTCCGAACACTGTTTCTGAGAAAGCCTCTGAATAGTGCCATTAAATACTCCTTGAATAGATTCAGTAACATCTGAAATAGCCTTAGATACGCCTAGTTACAGACAGTAAGTCATTTACACTTTTAAAATTGTTGTACAACAAATTAATGCCACTTGGTTATTAAATTAATTTGAGGGGCCAGAGTGGAGCAGGGAGAATCTACCTCACAGTGTCTATTAGCCCCTGAAATGTAATTAGCTTAACACAGGTCCAGTCTGGAAGACTTTCCCCGCTGCATTGTAGGGATGAGAGCAAAGAAGCAGCTCTTTCACACATTCCTATCATTGCAGAGTGCCCTCTATTGAAAGCAGGATATTTGAGATATCCACTACAGCCCATCTCCACCTACCTTTGCATTCTGGATAGACAAATGGATTGCCATGGCACTGCACCATAAAAGCAGATTGAGATAAATTAGTTGCAAGTGCATATCCTGATTTGCAGTGAAGCTCAAGAAAATCACCACGTTTTAGGTACATCCATTGTGATATGGTCGCATTTGCTCTCCCATTCAACTCTACCATCTGGTTTTCCATTTCTTCCACTGAGATAGCACATGGCTCTAAAACAAGAAAAAGGTGTGGTTGTCTTGGTAATGCCCCAAGTAAGCAAATTGAAGTAATGTGTTTACACAAGTGATGAGTCTGATTCAGTGAATCTCTCCATAAACCTCAAAGCCTAAGAAAGCAGTATCTTTTTTTACCTAAACAAAGTGGTGCTTTTGTCCAATTCCCATTGTCACAAAAAGATCTGTTCTGTCCTTCCATTGCATAAAATTTTTGGCATTTGAATTCTACAAAGGAGCCAGATGTGTATCCTTTTTCCAAGAAAGTAGTTATGTCTCCATTCTCAATAGTAGGTGGACGGCTACAGTTTTTCCCTCTTTCTAAAAGGAAAAAATGACAATTATAATAATCTTATGCAAAAATGGTTATGATGTCATTTTTTGGCTTTGGTACTGCACGTGGAAAATGGCTCCTTGTCCAACGTTAGGGAAACCACTTGTAAAAACCTCATGTTGCTGAGCTAGGCACAATGACCAAAATACTGAGGGCCTCATCCTCAGCTGGTGTAGAGCAGCACAAGGTCTATGTACCATTTATGCCCTACCTTGTGCTGGCCCTCTGAACAGCAATGAATTCACCCTGAATGAGGCAGGAGCCCTGTGGAAAATACAGTATACCATCATGTAAGTGATGCCTACAGAGGGTGATGCAGTGCCTCATGTGTGATTATCGCTAATGGAAGGGGCAGGTGTCACAGTCCAGAACACTACATGCACCTACTTGACTGTACACAAGAAATCAAATAAAACTGAGAAACTGAATTATCAAAATACAGTGCAGATTTACCAGAGATACATGAAGGCAAATCCATGTGCCCATTAACACACTTCCTGACTGAAGGGGTTGCGAGGGTATATCCTTCACTGCACATAAATTCCAGTGTGTGGTCACTCAGAATCAGCTGTGCATG
Source organism: Chelonia mydas (assembly GCF_015237465.2). Classification (NCBI taxonomy): domain Eukaryota; kingdom Metazoa; phylum Chordata; order Testudines; family Cheloniidae; genus Chelonia; species Chelonia mydas. Next base: position 62,526,256 of record NC_057854.1, read on the forward strand.
TCTTCGGCCACTGGACAGAAGCAGATTTTTGGTCTCCAGTTGCTGTTTTGTGAGGCTACACGGTGCTAAAGAAAAACCAGAAAAAATGAAAATGATAGAGCCTGATTTTTCAGTGTCCTTCATCTTGCGCAGCCATTTACCTGCTCTGTAGTGAGTCACTGCAAAACATGCCCATTCTGCTTTGTACTCTCTCTCTCTGCAGGGTGTAAATTGTTTGTAAGATGCAGTGGAGAATCAGACCCATTATCTTCATCAAGATATAGATTAAAATGTATTTCTAACATCAACGAAAAAAATCACATTGCTGAGAAGGAAAAAAAGAGGTATGTCTAAATGTTAATTTAGATGTGTGTGTGTGTATATATATATACACACACACACACACACACATATATACACACACATATATACACACACATATATACACATAATGCAATGCTGCCAACTCTCATGATAGATCTGTAGTGATATCTGGGGCATTTTTAAATCCCCAGTTCCAGGAGTCAAGTGAATACAAAGGAATCCCATCTTTTGTTTAATAAAGTAAGTTTCTAGTCAATTCGATTATTTAGAAAAGCTCGAAAACATGATCCCAATGTTCCTTAAGGCTCAAAAAGCAGAAGGTAAATAAAAATACCCAAAAGGTAGTATTTTTTTTTAAATGAATTTCATTATTTTTAAACTAGTCTCACGAATTCTGGAATCTTGGGGTTAGCAATACTGAATAGACAGCAGGAAAAAATAGGATTTTACCAAGAAAGTATTATCTCAACCATAACTAACACATGGGTCACTAGTTTGATACTATATTCAGTGATAGGGCACTGATAAATATATTTATCCACATATACAAAAGAAAATGTCAAAATACCATGTATATCTGGGAATGTACCCTCATCCAAATCTAGTAGCCCAAAATCCCATACAAAATTAACAGGAATACTTGTGGCACCTTAGAGACTAACAAATTTATTAGAGCATAAGCTTTTGTGAGCTACAGCCCACTTCATCAGATGCATAGAATGGAACATATAGTAAGATATATAGATATAGATATATAGAGACACACAGACACAGATAAGTTGAAAGTTACCATACAAACTGTGAGAGGCTAATTAGTTAAGATGAGCTGTTATCAGCAGGAGAAAAAACTTTTGTAGTCATAATCAAGATGGCCCATTTAGACAGTTGACAAGAAGGTGTGGGGATACTTAACTTAAGGAATAAAAGGAATATCTATCTTACTATATGTTCCATTCTATGCATCCGATGAAGTGGGCTGTAGCCCACGAAAGCTTATGCTCTAATAAATTGGTTAGTCTCTAAGTTGCCACAAGTATTCCTGTTCTTTTTGCAGATACAGACTAACACGGCTGCTACTCTGAAACCAGTCATATAAAATTAATTATTCACTCAATAAAACAGAAATTAATTTATTACAAATGCCAAGGAAATAAGCCCTAAAACAGAGAAATCCCTAAAGAGGAGAAACTGATGATGTATGTTTATTGGCAAATGGCAAGCAAGGGCCTGCTCCTGCAAACCGGACGCATGCGTGAGATTCCAATGAGGCCAATGAGACTACTTACATTCGGAGCACTTTTGTGAATAGGAATTGCAGGAGTGCATCTAGGGCCTGCTCTTGCTGCTGGTGAAGTCAGTGGGAACAAGATTGGTATAGACTTTGTAAGCAAGCCCATTTGTTCCCCCATACTGTAGCTGGTATTTTCCGGGACTTGCTGAAATTAGCCATTTCTTGATGGAAAGGCCTCAGCCATCCCCTTCTTACACTACTCAAAGGTGCATCAATCATGTGAAATGAAAAGAGGCACTAAAAAGTCATCAGGTAGAAATAGAAATTCTAAAATCCTACATCATGCACACAATTTACATGAAGACTTAGACATGAAAAGGGCAGGGTAAAAGGAACAGTAATAAATCAATAAAATCAATTCCTGCTATACTTACCTGCCAGGACTGAAGTTTGGGGTTCAGTAATTTCCCCTCACAGGTGATAACATCAGAAACACCTAATATAGGTGGTTTAAGTGTTAATAGTGTCAAGAGATGACAACAGGTATAGGAGAAGATACACAGATCACTGAATTCAGGTCTTTGCAACTAAACAAGCATTTCATCTCATCAACTAAATTCAAGGGGTTGTCAAAATCAGCAGTAGGCCGAGCTCCAAAATCCCCAATGCTGCATTAAGAATAAATGATTTCTCATTAAAATCACTCTCTTACATTTCCAAACCTCACTTCAGTATGAGTGAGCACAGACATCGCCTCGTGCCAGAGTACGTGTGTAAAATCAAATCACTCACCTGCACACAGTTTCTGCACAGGAGACAATCAAAGCCATTAGGCCGTGTACAGTGTTTGGGCGGTCACATGGATGTGACACAATAGCTTACATGGGTCTCTAAGCAACATACCATTATGTGCAGATTTATGCAATAACCAATATACACATCCATCTGGTTTGTATATAACTTTGTCTAAGTCAAGTAGCCAGGATTTCAATTATCCGAGGTCCTAACAAGTACCATAATCTTACAGTATCCCCTAAAAAGATGAGAAGCTCCTGTACAATACCAAGTAGTTCTAGGATACTTTGCTTTTAGTAAGACTCCCTCTTATACAGTGTAAGTAAAAATATCCCATATGGTCAGTGTCCTGAACGTTACAGTGCTAAACTAGCAGGGTATCAGCTAATTTGTTTAGTAAACTATATTAAAAGAAAATCAACTCACAGCCCGTCTCTACTAAGAAAAACTAATATAAACAACAAGGAGTCCGGTGGCACCTTAACGACTAACAGATTTATTTGGGCACAAGCTTTCATGGGTAAAACACCACTTCTTCAGATGCAACACTAGTATAGAATTCATGGACTTTCTAATGGAATTTTGGAATTTTAATCGCTTCCATGCCTATTACAGTAATGCATATGTAAAAAATAAACAATAGTTAGTTGGACCTTTGCAGGTATGTTGAATATCTCACTTCTTTACACGCCACAGCTGTAGTATGTATACAGTGCACATCCCCAGGTTTATCTAGGCATATCCGGTTAGCACATCCCCCTCACTCAGTGGTTTTTTCCCTGCTTTCAGGGGAGGACTTTTAGCAGTGAAGCAGGCCATGATAAATGGAGAGATGCACCCCTCTGTACCCCTTTCCAAGGTACAGCCTTAGGGGGCCCATCAACTCCTATGATGTCACTGAAATGAGGATCTTGATAAATATTATTTGCCAATTTCTCCTAATGCTGCAGCCCTCTTCTCTTTGTTATGATGATACAATGGTGTTTCATCTCCATATTCTTTGTTATGGATATTTTTAAACCTTGCCTCCAGTATTCAGATCCTGTGTCATTGCTCGCATTTAGGGTTATTAACAACAAAAATCGTGGAATTTGATAAAATGGAGAAATTCTCTCTCTTCTGTAATATAAATAAATAAATTTAGATGTTCTGTTGTCTTGTTATAAAAGAGACCCACCTAATTTAAATTTCATATTTGAAACTATTTGGTGATCTGCAGAGATCTCATTAATAGAAACTCCTAGGGACCAGATATGGCTTGAGCCATAAACCAGATAGTTGAATCCTGGGATCAAGTGTGGTCCATCAGACACAGGAATCTGCTCTGAATTCTGATACCACTTCCCCTGTCCCCCATAGTTGAGGAGCGTTTGAATTCATGGGTTTGATTTGGGTCCATCTCTACGAAAGAACCAACCTGTGGGAAAAAGCAAAAAAGCAGTTCCCCTTACCCAAACACTGTGGTGCAGGTTTCCAGGTTTTCCCACTGCATGTGATCCATTCAGTTCCCATCAGGCTGTATCCAGGATTGCACTTGTACTGCACTTTGTCACCTTCTCTGTACTCCAACTTGTCAACACTAACAATCTCCGCAAAATCAATAGCAGGTGGCTCTTCACATGCTGGAGCTGCAATAGATGCACAGACATAATTGTTGTTGTTTGATGTAGGGACATGTTCTAAGATCATTTGGCTTACTAATGAACACCTTACTGGTGGCTTTTCACAATTCATTTAATTTAAATCATTTATAATTCATCTATCAATATGGTACCTAGGAACATTACTGCACAAACACACACTCAGTCACTGCAATAACCTGACAGAAAAGGGAGAACAGAAGAGGAGAGAAATGCTTTACAATAGGCTAAGGTTTGGCTGCACTGATGAGCCTTGCACCATGCACTGAACATCAGCAACACAGAACTGACCCATCACCACAGGATATGAGCACCACAGTTGTGGCCCCTCCACATGCAAGAATATCCTGCCTCCAGTCCCCAAGAGTGCACTTCAAGGGACTGTCTGCAGCTGTGCCTCAGCTGATCTGAACTATCACAATGGTGTGTAAGGTGGGAAGGAGCCTCCAACGTGCCACACCATGTACGGTTTTATTGTCTAAAACCGACACCTGGAACTGCTCATTACACAGCAAAAATACACATAGCAGAAAGAGGAGGTCTAGAGACGGGCAACCATGATGAGGAGCATGGAAAGAGCCAGAAACCTGGGACAATGAGGAATTTATTAATATGCTACATGGTCCTGCTCCAAAGAAAATCTTTGTTCAGATCCACAACAGTATTCTCTGAAATGGGTAAAAGCCCCTTTGCAATTCTTCCATAAACATCCTTGTAATTTAGAAGAAAAAAATGGGATCATGGATTATGAATATAACCAATGGAGTTAATGTCGGGATACAGTCAAAAAGTAGACGAGCAGGAGATGAATTGGGTCTCATATGTATAACAGGGTTGGGGTGGAAAGCAGCATAGAACAATAAATATGGAGGTCTCACTGCATTATATAATGTGGGCTCCAATATTGACCCCTCTTTTATCCCATTTGATGGTCTGCTCCTTGTTTACCAACTAAATTGATACATGCTGTCCTTTCTTCTGTAGGGTGGATTGCACAATGTCTTAAAGATGGATGGGTCCTTTACCATAGTGTTTCCATGAGTAATTTAATGGTTGAAGAACTCTCTACCTTTGTCACATCGGTCCTTTCTTCCTGGCCATCAAATGAGCATTGTGCTCATGTATGGGGCAAAGATTTGTGGCTCATATGGGGAAATTTACAAGAGACTGAGGGATCCTAGGATTATGTCTGAATCTTTCTTTAATTGTTTCTTCTTACTTTGACGAGTCACAATCTATTGTTTCGGAAGGTGTCAGTGTCATAAATAAAAGAACTTACTGTCATTGTCTGATTGTATTTAAATCATAAGGACATACATTTTATGTAAAGCACTAGAGCAGAAAGGTTTCAGAACTCTTTCTACTGACTGTTGTTGCCTTAGGTATCTTGGGTTTCTTCCTGTGGTCCCTTTTCTCCACCCTACAGAAGAAAGGAAGTTACCGGGAGAAGGTTAATTCACAACTCCTGTTAATGTAACATTCAAAGAATAAAGTACTAAAGCTGAGGAGAGAACTGACGAGTGAGTATTCAGAACTTATCAAATTGAATTTTTCTTGCATGTACCTTGTAATATTATATGTTTTAAACTTTTCTTTTGAAGTGAGACCCTGTGGCTACCCACAGTTAATGCTCTGTCTTCTAGATGACTATTATGAATACTACAAAGAACGAGCCTTTCCAGCACGGAACAAGGACTGGGGTGGGCTGGGCTGGCAGGGGGGAGGGCAGGGTGTCACAACACTGCTCCATTCTGGTACCTACACCTCCCTGCCAAAATTGTCATCTAGGTACATGAGCGTCTCTTTAAAAAGACTCTTCCTCCTATCTGGCAGCAGCAGCAGCATTAGAAGGAGCCAGGGCTGGGAACAGACCTTATGTAGATAGGTTGAGGGATTTGGAGAGGGTTGTTCTTTTCTCTCCTTTTCCTTCCTCCCCAGTGCTGGACCCTCAATCAGCATTTCCATCCTTCAAGCAAAGGGATGGGGATCAGGTTGGTCCTGGGATCTCTCTGAGAGTAAGAGTTGCAGAGAGGAGCTCAGGTCTGGTAGGTTTAGAATGATCAATTATCACCTGTTGTGGCAGAGACCCCTGGGAGGGGGTATGGTAGGCTGAGAAATCTTCTTAACAGGAGCGGAGGCTCTTTAGTACTTGAGGATATTCAGTTGTAAGGGTGGAAGAGAAAGTCTCACAGAAAGGTGAAATGACTTCCAAAGTTCACACAACAAGTCAGTGGCAGAGTTGGGAGTAAAACCCAGGTCTCCTGATTCCTGTGCCTGCGTCCTATCAACTAGACCAGTGTTTCTCAGCCAGAGGGTTGTGACCTCCAAAGGAGGTCACAAAAGACCACCAGAGGGGTTGTGAGGTGTTGAAAATGTTATCATCTAAAACAAAGGAAGTCTTGTTCCCACATTTCCTGCATACCCTCACCCTTCAGGGTCAAGTATTCTCTGTCAACATCTTGAAACGCACACACACACAATGTATATAGGCTGGGTACCTGGAAGATTGCTGCTGGGATGAATACTAATTGCAGGGCTGGGGAGGCAGAAAGCCATGTCCATAAAGCTTTTTAGCCAAAGAACAGCTTTCTCAGGCTAGTTTTCTCAAAGCTAGAGCCTTACTACATGAAGTGGAAAGCTTTAATTTCCAGTTGGAGAAACCTGTAACCTACACCCAAGTTTTCTTGGTCTGCTACTCAGAGTGTTTCATGTAGCACCTATAAATGTATTACAGTCTTGCCAGCCCTGCTCCCTGGCGCTTCAGAGAGTCTCCAGCCCTGTTTCCGCCACCACTCATCACAGCCTAATCCCAGACATGAGCCAGTTCTTGCTTCCCTTCTGCAGCCTTGCACCTCAGCTCCAGACCCCAGCCACCTCAGCATATGGCCCAATTCTGAGTCCAGACCCAAGTCAGCCCTTCTCCTGGGATACCTTCTTGCCAAATCTACACTAGCTTTTCCACTGTTATTCACTGAGGGCACAAATCACCTCCTCTGACGGTGCTGAAACTCTGCAGGAAGAGGGGTCCTGCTTTCCTCCATGAGACTTTACCAGGTCCACTAGCCTCCAAAATGTATCTCCACACTGGACCTGGGAGCTGCACTGAGCACACATCCTGACATTAAAGCCTCTCCCTCTTCCTGGCCTGTTCCAGACTCCCCTGATTCAACGCCCCACTTCGCTGCCTCCCCACACTCTTAGCGGTTTGGAATGCAGTTCAATCCTGCAGTAGTTAAAATGATAAATGCTAAGAGTTTCGCACTTACAGCTTTGTGCCCTCAGTGATTAACAGTTTAACCAGTGAGCGCTCAATCATTTAGGGTGGCTTGGCTAATCATCACACAATCATAACTTTTTAGCTTAAAAAATGAAATTCTAATTGGTTATACTAGGCATGGAACTGTAATTGGCACTGTATGGATTTTTGAGCATATGAACTATTCTGTCTTACAGCTAGAAATGGCAGAAATATCATGTGGTTTTTCCTACTTTTGCTTTTAGAAAAAGACTTTTTTTTGAGGCCTGGATGCTTGAAAAGTTTTTATTCTACATTTGAAAAACTACCTCAAAATCCCCCTTTGATTAATTACAAATTTGCTGTCAGGAATAACTACTGCCCGTGAAAACTTAGAAGAGAGGAGTGTGTCAAAACAATATTTATAATTGAATTCTGTCTGAATGAAATAGTGTCATAAGTATGCACCGTACTTTACAGAGCTCAAACAAGGACAAGGTCCCTTCTCCAAAGAGCTTACAGTCAAATTCAAACCATCACAATGCACAGGATAGCAGTTCTGGTACCAGGAGAGTAGGCTCAGAGACACTGGTGGTTACAATGAAGTAGAAAGTGACAATGGAAGAGGTGAATTCCAAAGAGGGGGTCTGAAGTAGAGGACCCTTTTTGCACAGAGTGAGCGGCTTTCCCACTGAAGGGAGTGTCTTGATAGGAGGCGCAAAGCCACAAGAAGCTCACACTTCAATCACAATATAGTTGCCAATCACACCTTCCTGGCACTCATGACTCATGCAGGTGGGTGAGAAAGGGTTAAAAAAATATTCAGGAGGTCAGAATTTTGGTCTTGAGCCTCGTTCTTTGCTCCCAGGCTCGAAGGGGCATGGTGGGCTGTGGAGTCAGCATGCTTAGCTCTTGGTTAGGATCTCGGCAGGAGGGAGCAACTTGTTTTTCTCTGTAGCAAATCTTCAGACTCTGAGGCCAAGTCAATGATAAGTGGGTGAATAATGACTTAGCATGAAGCCTTAGGGGCTTGGGATGAAACCCTGGTGCCATGGAAGTCAATGGCAAAACTCCTATTGACTTCTATGGGGTCAGGTTTTCACCCTCGGGTAGCAGCTGATGAGTTGGGAATGGAATTGCTTCAAGAGCAGTCAGAGGATACTTTAAACAAAAAAATGCCCAATTGCTAGAAAAGATGCCCAGTTGCTAGGTGCACTTAACCTTTTTGCCTTTACGAAAGTGTTCTGTCAGTCATTTGGAAGATGGTAAATTTATATGTCACTACGGGAAAACCTACCAAGAAGGCGATGACATTTCATGTGTGTGCGCTCATGGATATAGTCCTGAAAATCTGCACGCCAAAGTTATATGCACAAAGAATGACTGGTCGCCTTCTCCAGGATGCATCCATAACAGTAAGCAGCATTTATGTTCTATTGTGTTCCTGTTTAAAAACTCTAAACATGTTACTATCTTGGTCTGCCTAAACTAAACACCAAAATACCAATTCTAGCAGGTGACTCGTCATGGTAATGTACATTTCTGACGTGAGCAACTGTGCGATCATATTGCTGTGATATTTGCCCTTCCTCACCCAGTCCGTCACTGCTGTTTGTCACCCCCACTTACTGTGTCATATCTAGTAGTTAGATTGTAAACTCCTTGGAACAGGTGCCAGGTATTTCCTCATCTTCTGTAAAGAGCCAGTTGTACTTTTGGGTGCAAAAAATAACAGTAATAATGCTCAGCCTGCAGCTGTTTCTCCTTATCCCCACCCCATAGCCTGCCTCTGCTCCCCAGGCTCCTCACCTCACTGCAGTTCAGTCAAGCTACTTCCTCCTCCAGCCTGACTGAGAACCAGTGATGTGAACAATGAGAGTACAGGAGAGAAGTCTCCCTGCTCTCAGTTTTGGCTGCTGCACCACAGTGGCCCTTCAAAGTCGGGAGGAGCAATTAGCAGGGAAGTCCTGCACAACACCTGCAGCCCTGGAGCATGTGCAGTTCAGACAGAACCTTGAGAGAATGTATCTGTCAAACTCACAAGTCTCTACTGTGCAAACTGAGATTTTCCTATGCTTATAACTTGGCCAGATTTTGGGAGCACAGAAAAAGTCACATCCCTGACACCAGGTGGAAACCCCAACCAGATTTCAATGTCCTACTCCAGAGAATGTGGGTGCTAGAGCTCCTTAACAAAAAACTCTTGTAAGAATATTTTAACACACGCAAAACAAAATATTTCTTCCTCATTTCATTCTTGTAAATGGCTGAAATGTCTATTTTAACAGAAACCTTCCAACAAAATTCAAACTGAGGAAGACACTCAGCATAGACAATTTCAGCCAGAATGATTAAAGTTTGACAAAAAGTTAGAAGCAACTGAAAACTAGGTCTTATAATGGAAAGTGTTGGGCATCCTATTAACAGGCGTCACTACTTGAGCTGTCTATAAACCAGCCAAATTGTGACATTTAGTGAGTAGCCCGTGTCCAGGACATATACAATCTGATGATCTGACTTATTTTATTTCTCACCCCTATAAGCTTTTCCTACCAATCAGGAAGTGACAGCTTTCGAAATTATTGCATAACAGCAATTGGAAGGCGGAGCCACCACTTCAACACACTTCACAACACCCAGGGGAACATGCTACAACCATGCGAACAGATAGTATAAGGCACACACTTCTCCTGTCTGGTAGGCTGCTATAGGAGGCTTCTTGTGACACATCTTGGAATAGGTAACCAGCCATTTTTTGTGTATTCTGCTGTCTTTTCCCTGTTGTCCAAAGCAAAGTGAAATCTACAATTACAGTCTACTCTGATTATATCCGCTTTTCTGAACACTCTTTTGAGGGCGATAGTTTCCATTATTCACTGATGGAGGATCACATGCAATTACTAAAGAGAAACAGACAAACAAGTTTAACTGGAAACAGGACATTGGATTGTAAATCCCCTTCAATTAACATTATTTATATCCATCTTCTTTTTTTTTTCTAACTCCAAGGATTGCCTTGTAGAAGCATTTTCTGCATAAGGTTGTCAAAGTGAGATCCCTGTGGACTTGATGAAGTCGGTAGCTCTTCTCCTACATTTGCTGCTGGGCGGATCTGCTTAGGATAAATTTATTTTATTGTTTAGGTGGGTGCAGGTAGTTGTTATTATAAGTGTCATTCTGATTAGGATGGAAAAGCTTTATCAAAAAAGGAGAGTCTTGCAGTGAGACCAAAAGTTGGACAGATATGATTTGTCTAATCTCTTCTGGAAGTTCATCCCACAGCTGAAACCCTTTCACCAAAAGTGCCTTAATAGCTCACACACACTCCTAGGCTGGTAATGGCATTGTCCCAGAGGAGTGCAACAGTCTTGCCATGTCATAAATGCAGATGTGATTTCCAGTGTAGTTGGGACCTGCTCTACTGGTTTTGTGATCAAGATCAGGAGACCGGGCAGAACCCTCCCTGCTCATTTCAGGTGGAAGGTCTACCCCTTCCTCTAAACAGATAAGCTGATTTAATTGAGAGTAGACCCTGGCAGGATTAACCCTGAGGTCAGAAACGCTGAACATAATCCTTAGTATTCAAATGAAACAAGGGTCTTACAAACAAGACTCCGTCACTGCTCTACCCTGATTTACCACAGACCAGGTCCACTGTAATAATTAGGTTTCAGATGGATCCTCCTTTCCCACCACTAAACATAAATAGCCCTTATCTACTCAGGAACCTGACGGTGTCCTGGAAAGTCATCACTCCAAAACATATTTTAGTATATGACATCGTGGGAATGGACAAAGCAGGTCTGGTGTCAGAAATTAAAATGCCCACTCGCTCTATAGGACCTATTGCACTATCTGTACGCATATGTAAGGTTCCTGTCTCCATTGTATCTATAAATCAGGCCCACATGCCAGAGTGTTTTCTTCCATCCATATAACACTAAATCTGGGAATGGTACAAAACACAATTTCTAAACAAACCAGAAAACAGTGAATATCATTACAATTCACATAGCGTGACATAAATAAGAGACATATGAATATATGAATGAATTTCATCAGCTGTTCTGATAACAGAAGCAACACATACAGAGGTACAATGAAGGCTCACCAGCTTTTGCACTCTGAACGCTGCTATATTTTGAGGGATGCACTCAGCCCTGTTTCAACAGGCAGTAGCTCTGACACGTGGAAATATTCTCTAGCACTACCCAAAAATGAGACTCGATTCACACCTTCTGCCTTCAAAGATTTTCATTCACTCTGTTGTTAATGGCTTTCTCCTGTTTACTGTACATTTGATTGTTTTGCCTTTGTAAAGCGGGGTTGGGGATGTCTCCACTATTAAATGACGTGAGCTGAAGTTGTATATTTGAGAGTTCACTGTAACAGCACTTGACTATGTGCAGCATTGAGTGTATTTAATATCACCCACACCAGGAAAGAGTTAAGCTAAAGTGTTGTTGAATATTTGGCTCCTTTTGCATCTTACCTTGTCCCTTAGCAGAGAAAGCCCAGAGTATCTGAATGATGATACAGCTCAGCAAAGTCATTCTGAGGGTTGACCAATTAAATCCAGTACTTGCAATGGCTGATGTTGAGTTCTGTGCTTCTCTGCATTCTGTCCTCAGCAACTGCTTTTGAAGACTGATCATGCTTTCTACTCCCACTCAATACCTCTCTCTATCACCTCTCTTTCAACATCAAGATACCAGAGATAACATATGTAAACTCCCCTGGGAATACTGTCCAACTTGGGTCTTTTCATTGCCCTCTATGATTCCATGGAATTTCTCCCCTCACAGTATGGTGTGGAAGATACTTCTGCTGAGGTATCAAGGTATCAACACAAGGTATCAACTACTCAGGGTTCAGAGACATCCCTCAGGATAAACACAGGTTGCTTAAGACACATTGTTGGTCTTCAGAAAGCTTAATTATGCAAAATGAACAATTAATTCTTTACCACCAGGGTGTAAATACTACAGTCTGCTCACCTCGGGGATCATGCAGAGTTTCTGTGGGTCCAAAGACCAGGCATTTTGAAAGGCTGGAAAGGGAGTTCATGACTTATTCAAACGTTAAAAGAGGGATTTCCTGGCTTTGGGAAGATTGAGAACCACATGTACAAAAAGTGTTTGGTGGAATTTTCAAAAATTCCCATTTAGAACAATTGACGTGACTACCAGATTTTATAAATCATCTTTCTTCTTTCTTCAGAACCATGCACTATATACAATCACTAAACTGATATTCCAACATGCCTGACTATTCCATTTGGCACAAGCATTTCAAATAAATGTGGCATAGTGAAAGACTTTGGTTGCTGAAGTTGCTCCAAACTAAAAACATTTCATTTGACTTGAAATGCCCTCTTTGTTAATGTTTCCAATTTGCTGAAATTTTTCAAAATTCTTGGATTCCATTTGCCCTAACTGAAATGTTTTTTTCCAGTTTTTCAGAACTGCCAGCCAACCAAACAAATCAGTTCTTCACCCAGCTCCAATTCAATCATGTCGGACTATTTCATCTGGCACATGCATTTCAAAAAAGCAATGTGACTCTCTGAAAGATTCCAGTTTGCAATTTAAGAAACCTTGATAATCATCCCAGCGCTGCCAGATTTGACCTTGTACCAACTCCCACTTACTTTACCTGCAAACAAGAAGAGCAGCAGAGATGCACAGCAACATAAACAGGTGTACTACAAGAGGAGACAAGCACATAGGTTACTCAGACCAATGCCTCTTCCACAAGGGAACAGGGGGATTTTTTTGGTGTGAGCACTCACTGAGGACTAGCCCAACCATGTACTGTTCAGCAAAGAGACATCTATGTGCGAGTCTGAGCCTGAGCATTGTACCGTCAGGCCAAAAACCACTCGCTCCACAGAACTGAACTAAACAGCTAATATTCAGAGACAGGTACAGTAAACAAGCTGAGTACTGGGGGAGTTCAGGGATATGAGTTTTGTGTGGTCCCTCCCCATCATTTGTTCTGAACCAGTGCACACAAAAGCATAATAAGAACCTGCCATTTTAGAAAGCAGTCTTTTTCTGAGGGGGGTAATGTATCTTGGAAATCCTTGAATGAATTTACCCCAAATTTGCACCATATGCTCTAGTCCTACACCTGAAATGTCACAGCAATTTTCAAGGCAAACTCTCTATGTGTGTTGATTTTAGAGAACTTTGAAAAATTGCCCATAAAGAGAAACTCTGATTCAACCTTAGATAGGAGTTGCCCTATAACCAATGTTCAGAAGCCACAGATGTTCTGTTTTACTAAACAGCCAAAAACACAAGCTGATCAGAACTTTTTGGTGATTACCCTGAATGTCAAACACCCTCCCTTCTTCTCTATGGCATTCCCTAGGATCTCCTGGATTCCAAAATATAGTTCCTGTCTCTCTTGCTTTATGAAGACCCCCTTCTCTTGCACATACATCAGTTTTTGATTAACAAGTTACTGGGTCCCTCTCTTTCTGAAGGTGGCAGGATTTTGAGGATGCTTGTATAGGCCCCAGTGCTTTCCCCTCCTCAAAAGGTAGCAGGATGAGGTATAGCTGGGCTGGCAGTAGACAGAACAGTGCAGTAGACAGAACAGTGATGGTATATCTATACTAGAGTTTTTACCTCAAATTAATTGATTACCAATTAACTAAAGCTAGTAAAAGTCTGTAAAAGCTAGCCTGAACTCTTCTCAAACATCTGTCCCAGAATACTAACATGCTTTGACCTAAGCATCAGTCTAGGCATCATTACCTCTGGTTAATCACAAACATTTGGGAAGTGTCCAAACCACCCTTTACGCTTGCATTAAGTCCCTGGAGTAAATTAGCAGTAAAAAACTCGAGTGAAGCCAAGTCTTGAGACATACATTTTGGCTGTGGAGGATAGCATTGTGCAAGCATAAGTGTTTATCAAACATTGATCAAACAGAACTTTGAATTCTGGTGAGAAGCAGCACTGTATGTGCTAAACCATGTTTTGAAGGCTAGAGAGAGAAAAATTGTCATCATGGAGGCCTCTCAGGTAACTTATCCTGGGGTTTTGAGTAGAGTCAGCCACTCTTCCACCTAAGAAAGGACCAACCAACTTCCACCTAAGAATCTTACTGCTGACAACGGTGTTTCTGACAGACACCTCTTCACAAAGTTTGCCAGAGTCCGGCTCAGTAACTCTGTCCTTCAGTGAAACATCTCCATGACTATTTATGTGGAAACTTTTTAGGTAAAGCAAAGAGTCCAACCCCAAAAATATGTATTTAATAAATGGAATGAACAGAAAAAAATAAAAATAGCTGCAAAAAAAGTAAACTAATACAACATTAAGAATGAAATTTCCATTGCACGCAATTTAAAGAATGCAGAATTACTGAGATGGTTAGTGAATTTATTTGTATGTTTGCTTTGAGAGCAGAAGGATGGCAGCAGCTGAAGCAAGGGGGAAGGAGTGACCCAAGAACCTCTGGATGCCAACAGGTAGTGGGCACTGGAGTATATAGGGATCCCCTAAGTTCACCAAAAGAACGTCATGTAAGGTCTCTAATGAGAGCCTGTGTCACTCTGGTCATCACAACTATTGCAAGGTATATGTATGGAAAATATGTGAGGAGTTACATATATACACTAAAAAGTATGTTCCCTAGGACAGTAGCTAAAATCAGGTCACTCAAAGGTAGTGTGTTTTGCGACACACTCCTCCAGGCAGGAGGTGGGAGACACTCATCTCCAGGGTGAACCATTGTGTGTTTTATGTCATACTGTAGGAGTCTATTAGCATTCTAAGTCAAATGCTTCTGAGTAGCTGGAGGAGACTTCAGAAGGAAATTATCAGAAAGAGATAAACAGTGGGGAGAAACCTATTTTGAGGTGAACATAAAAGGTCTGTGCTGGTATATTGGAGGGTGCACAATGACACCATGGCATTCCTTCAGTGTGAGAGGACATTCTGGCAACAGGCTTAATCTGATGACAAAGTGTTTGAACCAAACTGGTTGAAAACGCTGGGGAAAGAACTTGGGGTACATTATCTTGTAGGAGTTAGGAGAATGCCTTGTTAGTTAGGTTTACTCTCTAGAAAGCATGTTTGACGACTTTTTTATATAACCTCTAACACTGGTTTTTAATTGAATCTTTATTCTTTCTTAAATAAATTTCCTTTTGTTTTATAATTGAACTCAAGCACTGTGAGTAACACAAGAGCAGTGGGCTAAGGTAAAATTAGTAAACTCACATACACTGTTCCTTCGGAAACAGAGGAGCTAAGATTTCTGTGGGTATCCAGTGATCAGGGGCTGGATACCACATGAGAGCACTTTGAAGGGACTCAGGGGCTGGGGTGTTCTTGTCAACCTGTAAGGCAAAGACAGGGCTGGTGTAGCCCAAGGGCGAGTGTTAGGGAGCTAACACCCAGCTAGTAAAGGCAAGGCTCCCTCATGCTGGTGGCAGGTGATAACAAGGCGCCTCACAGTCTTGGGTGGCCCATGAAGTGTCACAGTGGTGTAGCTGGCAGGATCAGTACACTGCTCTCTAGCTAACCAAAAATCACACTCCAAGTACTTATAAATCAGATTCTGAGAGATTCAAAAGAAAAATTGGATGCAAATAAAGAGGAGGTTATGGGTTGTTATTTTCTGTTTGCTGATTTGGGGTAAAGGAGATAAAACAAAAGAAAATATAAGATGAGTAAGCAGGATAAACAGAAAAGAGATTAGACTGATCCACCAAAAGGGACTGAGCCCAAGGGTGGAACAGGCTTAGAAGACCAACATGACACAGTTCTTGGTGCCGTAGCCATGTAAAGCGAACTGGCTGAGATAGAGGTCCCGAAAACAGAGATAGTGGAGTGGACCAAAAGGCTGAAAATGGAAGCTAAAAATCAAAACCTGGAAGCAGAGAAGCAGAAACAGGCAGTGGACAGAGTAGCCCACCAGTGAGCATTGGAGCTAGAAGACAAAAGGTGTGAAGCCCCGGAAGCAGAAGCCCAAGGCGGGAAAAAAAAAAACAAGAAGAGGCAAGAAAGAGAGGAGAGGCTGTATGCCCTGAGCATACTGGAAAAACAAGGCCAGGTGGCCTCAGCCCCCAGGTGCTCATCCTCTCCAGAGATCCCATGGGTGGGACAAACTGTGCCCCCTAGCTACAGGGATATTGATTGCACTGGAGAATATTTAACCACCTTCAAACGGATCTGCAGTGTACCCTGATGACTTGAGAATAAATACTTTCCAAAATGACTGGCAAAGCTTTGCAAGTGTTTAATGATATGGATGTAAATGCAGCTCTGAGGCATGGTATTATAAAACCCGTTTCAAATTACACCAGCATCATATGCCTCAAATTCAGAAATCTCAAAAAGACTGATAAATTATATCACAGGGAATGTGAGCATAAGATGGTGGATTATTTGAGAAAATGAATAAAGAGTAAAGGGGCAGATTCCTTGGAAAAGCTGTAGATCTGATTGCTCAGGGGCAGCTCTTTGAAGTCCGCTCCGAGGAAGTGCGAACCACTGTGTAGAAGAAACCTCCAGCATCAGTGGAAGCAGTCACTGAAATAGCTGCCGTGGTACACACAAGTGAGACTATACAGTGAGCACAAACCCCAAAAGGAAGGGCAAAAACCTGGAGTAAAAGGATGTTCCTGATTTGTCCCTGGGGTGAGAGTGAAGTCCACACCACCCCAGTAACTGCCTCCTTTTAGTAGCCCTAATTATCAGACCCCAGCTCAAAAAGAGGGACCAAGAAAGTGTCACTCATGTGGGTCCCTTGATCACATGAGAAGGGAATGCACTAAGGTCAAGGCAGGTGAGGGGAAGGGGAAACCTCTGTCCCCTTAGCAGCAGAGAATAGCAACGGCAGGGGAGAGAGAGTCTTCCCCCCTACTTGTGACAGCTCTCCTTGCAAGCCAAATGGATTTTACTGCAGAGCAGGATGCCAACCGCCCCTCTACCCCCAGAAAGCATGAAAGTCACAGTCCTCAGTAATGCCCCAGAGAAACAGGAGGATGTTCTTTATAGAAGAGGGAGGGATGTACAGAGAAGCTCTGGTGCGCTGTAGTGCTAGGGAGCCATATAAACTATTGATTGTGCCCACTAAGCACTGTGCATTAATGTTACAAGCCCACAGTTGCCCTTTTGCAGGTCACTTGGGAACAGAGAGGACTTTTGAAAAATTCAAGAAAAATTTCTTTTGGCCTATTATTCAAAATGAAGTAAAGGTCTACTGCAGGACTTATGACTTATGTCACGCAAGGCTCCCTTGCGCCCAGTACCAGTAATCAAGGAAGTATTTTTCAGGATGGCCATAGCCATAGGTGCTGGAACTAGTGGTGCTGGGGGTGCTGCAAAACCCCCTGGCTTGAAATAGTTTCTATTATATCCAGGGTTTACAGTTTGGTTCAATGGCTCTCAGCACCCCTTCTATACAAATTGTTCCAGCATCTCTGGCCGCAGATATCATTAGGTTATGCTCTGCCCAACCCAGAGGGGGGGAAAAAATTATATTGGTTGCAGCCGACTTTGCCACCAGGTACCCAGAGGCAGTTGTTCTTGTCTAATGTGGAAGCTAAAACAGTGGCTACAACTGTTTGCTATATTCAGCTGATTAGGTTTTCCAAAGGAGATCCTGTCAGATCACGGATCAAATTTCACGTCCCAGGTAGTTAGTGAGTTATGGAAGATGTGGGTGGTAAAGCAATGGAAAACAGCCACATAACACCCTCAAACTAATTATTTAGTGGAGAGGTTCAATGGGACCCTAAAATTTATGCTGGAAATATGTACAAAAAAAGAGGGCAAGCCGCTGGGATGTAATGTTACCTTTTCTATTATTTGCTTACTCCGAGGTACCCCACTTATCCACATGGTTTGCATTATTTGACTTCCTCTATGGGAGAAAGGTCAGAGGTCCCCCAGATATCATCAGAGACCCCTGGGAGGATGGCACTCAAGCAAAGGGGGAACCAGAGGCTGAATATGTGCAGAAGTTTAGGGAAGATTTAAAGACTATGATGGAAATTGTTCAGCAAAACCTCATTAAAAATTAAACAGCTCAGAAAGTATGGTATGATCTCAATGCCTGTGTTCATTCATTTGATGTGGGTGATTTGGTAAGGTGTTACCCCTTGTAAAAAAGTATAAAATGCAGAATTCATGGAAGGGGCCTTTGGAGGTTGTGGCAAAGGTTAACAATCTTACCGACAACATACAAAGGCCCTACAGCAAGCCTGCACCACGGGACCATTTGCATAAACGTGTTAAAAGTGTATCACAAATGGAGAAGCTATTGTAAACATGATATGCTGTACAGAGAATTCTCAACCTGTACTTCTCATTGATTTGATGGCTGAATGCCCTACAATTCCTCACTAGAGAGCACGGAGGAATGTGAAGAGTTAACCCGAACTGAAAAGGCAGAGGTTATGAGTGTTGCAAATTTCTCTCAGTGATGGCACTGATTTAATTTCTAATCTGTCAGAAGTGGAAGTAAAGAATAGAGACTGCTTTCACAAGCCACAAAATATATGCAGTTCACAGCTGCTCCATTTCTCTGCAGATCTGAGTTATCTTTGTTTAGCCTTTTCATAAGATTTTAAGATTTCTTCTCAGTTTGTTTATCTATTTATTTATTTAACAAACAGGAAACAATATTTTCCATTCAATTCTGTTAAATTACTGACTATTCAGTGGTTACATCTATACAAAAAATTTCTTTCTACAGCAATCCATCATTAACAGCATTGAGCAATCCTGCTAAAAGGCTGAATATTTCCCTGAACTTTCCAAGCCCAAAAGTTTAGGGTAACATCACAGGGCAAAGGAATGTACTCCTGAAATGATTTGTGAGCTAGTTGATTTTAATTATTACAGTTTTCTCTAAAATGACGGATGGTTTATCATATACAGATACCTTGGGAATGCCCATTACAATCAATATAATAAATAATGTTCTTGTATTTTGACTTATTCATTTAAACGAAATACGACAGTAAGTTTTACAAGAGACACTCGCTATCAGTTAAGAGCATGTCTTTCATTTTAACAACTTACCTTTTTGTGCAACACATATCCATAGTAGCAGTAGAACAGTATAGCTCTGCAGTATCAGTGTCTCAGAAACAGACCAGACACATTTACAATGATAGCTGGTGTTTTCTGTTGCTGTAAGCTACGTTCACTCACCAATGCCTCCTGGAACGGTCCTTGTAAAAGTTTTATTCCCTGACTTCTGTAATCACTTCCCCTAATCCTCTGGCAACTCTCAATAGTCTCTTTCTATCTGCACAGATACATTATGCGAACTTTGAAAAAAAATACCTTGCTAATATTTTTAGATATAAAGCCTTTCAAAATAAACCTGAAATTTCAATTAGCCTATGAAGAAAAACTGAGCCAAATTTAGTGCAAAATTACTATTTAGACTATGTAACAAAGGGGGTTTAGTCCTGCTTTCAGTACAAATACCAGCACCACCTTAACTATGGACCCATGACAAGCACCTCCATAATAACGAGAGCATCCACAGTTACATAGCTAGAACACTTATTCTAAACCAGACACCATCAAATTAGGCCAGAATAAAGACTGGGAGTGGATGGGTCACTACAAAAACTAATTTTCCCTCTGCTGATACTCACACCTTCTTGTCAACTGTTGGAAATGGGCCACCTTGATTGCATTGGCCTCATTAGCACTACAAAAGTAATTTTCCGTCCCTTGGTATTCACTTCTTCTTGTCAACTCTTGAGAATAGGCCACTTCCACCTTAATTGAATTGGCTCATTAGCACTGACCCCCACTTGGTAAGGCAACTCCCATCTTTTCATGTGCTAGAATATATATTCTGCTTACTGTCTTTTTCACTCTATGCATCTGATGAAGTGGGTTTTAGCCCACAAAAGCTTATGCCCAAATAAATTTCTTCGTCTCTAAGGTGCCACAAGGACTCCTTGTTGTTTTTACTTATTCCAATGTCCGCTGAAGTCAAAAGAAGTCTTTCCATCAATGAACATTAGATTGGGCACATATAAACCTACATGCTTCAGGGCATAAATCCAACTATTGGGGGTTAGAAAGAAAGTTCCTCTGTGGGCAAATTATTCTGTAATTGCCTGCCCTTTATGGGATTTCTTAAAACTTTCCCCTGAAGTTCTGAGCACTGCCAGGAACAGTATGTTACGCTAGCTGGACTATTGGTCAGATCATGCATGACAACTCCTGACCTCCTTTTGGAAACCACATTGTTGTTTCTGCTCACCGATTCAATTACTGAAACACTTCAGAAGGAGGTTAATGAGTAACAAATAGCAAAAACTAACAAAACGCATATCAAGTGAATTTCATAACCATTTGTGTTCCAATTTGTATAGCTTGCAGGATTTTAAGATGTTTTCACAAATAGACACTTTCTTTCTGAATATTTGTTAACAAAAATGTAACAATACACATTCAACAGTGAACATGAACTCCAATTTTATTTGAGAAAGTATTAATGAATCAGCTTTCAAAAATATTTGCCTAGCTCTAAGTATTTCATAAGTATGACTATTTCACAAAAAGCGATTAAGAGCCAGTTTTTAAAGGTATTTAGGCATCTAACTGCTTTTGGTTTCAGTGGGACTTAGGTTCACAGAGATTCAGATGAATTCCTACTTGGATACTCCAAAGCACATAGGCACTTAAGTTCCATTGAAACCAAAAAGAAGTAGGCACCGAAATACCTTTGCAATCTGGCCCTAAGCCTTGACTGTTAGGGTAGAATCCAGGCTCCACTAAAATCAGTTGAAAAACTCTCATTAACCTCCTTGGGTGCAGAATTTTACTGTATTTCCATGTCCTTCCCCACTCTATCAACCTTCTTCTCCTCTCTCCCACTATTTGTAAAAAATGTATAGTGCCAGTGGCCATGGGAAAAATCAGTCTGAAAGGGGAAGGTGAGCCTCCAGCCTGGACTGAACCCAGGCTCCTGCTAGTGTATAGGGTAGTATCCATTTGAATACTTTGTGAGCTCTCTAGTGGTGCTTAACTGTGTTATCTTTTAGAAGCTATCAAAATTCAATCAGAACATCAGTATCTTTGTAGGTAGGCCCTGTATGCTTTTAATATTTTTTGTAAATATGGCTATTTGGGATCCCGCTGTGCTTGCGTGATTTCTTCATGCTGTTTTTGGTTGTGTAAAGGATGAAAGTCCCAACCTATGATCTCAGTATCAAATTGCAGCATAGCCTGTTTTAAAAACCTGTTCAAGTAACTGACAAAAAATTAGTTGCTCAACAGGGGGTGACCTCCTAATGAAGGTACAAGATGATTGCACTCTTCATGTCTGGAGATACTTCAGGATGGTCTTAAGACAGGAGATTGCCTAATAAGTACAGGTTTCACTATATATAGTTAGAGTCCATTAAATATTTTAATCATTTTTAGTGCACAGCACAGAAAATCTAGGATGCATGAATGACACTAAAGCTGAGCAATATCATTTCAGTGCTCCACAAAGTAAACTAAGGACTTTTGAAGGCTAATGTACTGTTGCACTTGGCTCTGGATATTGCTCTCAACAAATGCTTTTGGAGACTGAGTATTAATCTCCTCCACCACCTCACCTTAAAAATCAAGGTAGAGAGAGAGAATTTATTTGAGCTTTATGAAGAATACAGTCCAAATTATTGTAAGTGCTTCTTTTGCATTACACTGAATTTCTCTCCACTTAGTTGGCATGATCCAAAACCCATTAAAATCAACAGGAAATCTGCCATTGACTTCAACAGGCATTAGATCGGGACAGTGGGATCTATCATTGTATTCACCCTAGTTGAGATCAGTCTTGTTCAGATACCATAATACTTAGATTTAAAACCTGTCCTAGCTCCTAGGAACCTTACTGACTTGGAGCCCATACAGCTGGATGGGAGTCAGTTGGCTCACTTGTTCAAGGATACATGGGAGGGGAATTACCGGAAGAAATTGATCTTTTTGAACAACTAAGATTGCTTTTTAAATTAAAATTTGCATACATTTGTGATGCAATATTGACAGAGTGTGGGGCCCAGCAGTGAAGGGATTATAAACAAGAGGTCAGCTTTTAAAAGACATTGGTAAGGACAGAGTCCAGGGCACAGCACTACACTACACCAGCACTTTAAAATTGCGGGCCAATCTTTTGAAGCACAGAGATGACCCAACTTGGATATATTGCCATTCTGGTATTATGGGCGTCCTCCACTGCGTTAGGTAAGATGTTAAGATACAAACAAAATACAGACTCATAAAAAGACCATGTAAAGGTACAGAGATAACTAGAAGGAAAAGATTTTTAGCACATACCACCACCGAGGCCTATTGGGGTAGGAAAAGCAGATGGTGACTTGGTAGTACGACTGAGGGGCAAGGTAAAGCAGTGACACTGCTTCAAGGGCAGAGCCTGTTTTGAAGATGCTAATGGAGTAACTGTCACTTTGTCTGTGTAACAGCTATACAGAAAATTCTTCCTCTCCAAATTTAGCTGTTAGCTAGTTTATACCAGCTGAATACGCCAGAAATGCACAATTCTTTGCATCATTGCTGCCCCTTTTCCATAATATTTCACAGAGATTAAGCATCACTAAGTTATTGGTGATATAGTCTTGACATGCTCATCTCACCCACTTCCACCAACCACAGGTGGAGTTCTATTCTTTAGCGCTGGGTGAAATCATTCAACCAAAACTGCTTTCAGTGAAAAATGCAGATTCAGCAACTCTGCAACATTTCACAAATTTGTGTTGATTTTGCCAAATTGTTTCAGTAAAAAAAAAACAAAAAAAAACCACACCTTTAAAAAGTCTCAAAAAAATTAAATAATTTCTTGGGACTTTTTTTTGGTTACAATTTTTGATTCTAAAAAAAGAAGACCTTGTTTCAAAATTCTTACATTTTATTTTAAAAATTAAAAGTGTTACACTATGCTCAGAATTGAAATGAAACATTTTGTTCAACCCAAAACAATTTTGGGGGTATTTTTATTTGCTGCAAATTTTCGGGGGGGGGGACGGACATTTTTAGCTCAATCCAACATATTTTTTATCACCAAGATGAAAAATCCATTCTTTGCCTTAGCTCTAGCATTCATACAGCAACTTCTCTGCTACCACAACCGTGTGTGCTTGTCCATATGTTCCATGCTGCCTCACCATATTTGCATTAGTGCATTTTGGGGAAATCATGGCAGCAAACAAAATTCATTAGCAATGGTGAGAGCTCAATTTAAAAAAAGTCATGTTATATAAACTGCTTTGCCTATTTGTGTGTCTTAATTAACTTTCATTGGTAATTCCACTGTTAGTTACCCATGGCAGTGTTTTCATTTTAAACCTTTACTAGGAGAGTATTCATTTTGTTTCACCCAGAAGATGTTCCTCAGCTTTTCCAAATGGCTCCAACCAAGTTTAAATCCTTTTTCATTCTCTTTAAATGTATTATGCTGTGCTAGAAAATATCAGCAGAATATTCAACCCGAGATTTCAGAGTACATACAGTATGTCTGAGTTTATGCATTTGCTTTGCTTTCAGCTGTTTCATGTGGTAGCATAGAAAATGGGAGGGTAAAGCCAGGTTCCTTCTTCCACAGAAGAAAAAGAACATTTGAATGTAATGCCGGGTATATAGCAGAAAATGACAACAAGAGAATTGAGTGTACTTCTTCAGGATGGTCTCCTGTACCCAGATGCATTCGTAAGTGAGCTTTAAATAAGGTTAACTTCTTCTATATTGTCCTTCAAAGAGAGATACATTGCAGTTTTTATAGTACTCGAGATGTACTGAAATACTTACCCATTGTACATGGGCTGTATGCTGCTTATTTACTTTCATTATATACACCAGTCTTGGAACAGAACAGTCACAAAGGGCACTCACCTCAGTCAACCCCCTTTTTCAGAATTCTCAGCAAAACACCAACGCCAAGTTCCCAGGAAGCAACTCTGCAACACGGATCAGCTGTAATTACAGAGATGAAGGTAGAGGGCAAACTCTCTTACTGTTTGCCACAGCTCCCCCACCAAATGAGCTGCATCACAAAAACGAAGAACAATATGTGTAAAAAGTAAAAGTTTTGTTATCTGGCATGTTGGGAGAATGGGGGGTGCAAGTTCATCAAAAATTCCGGTTAACTAAGAGCTATAGTTACCCATGGAATACCAATTTTCAAAGAATTAGAATACAATAAAATGTATTGTATAAAGTATAGTCGTAGTAGTACAGCACTGCAGAGAGCTTGGCTTCTTGAAGCACTTAGGTGTATACAGGTAACGTTTTCTATACAGTAGGTTATCTTATGACACTGTACATCACTATGGGCAGCGCATGGCCTACACTCAGATCACTAAAAATACACTTTATACTAAAACTATACTGAACATAATTTAGTTTTTGATGATTTAGAAGGCACTTCAAGATCTTGCAGGGCCTCAGGGTCATCATTAATATCAATTATAATTGTAGATGTAGAGAAGATTGGGCTGAATCTGTAATGGCCCTATGATACACCCTGGAAGCTGCTTTTTGAAAATAACTGGCTGGTAACGGGGGACAGCAGCCAATGGGAGCTTCGGGGAAGGTACCCACAGGTGAGGGCAGTGCACGGAGTCCTCTGCACCCCTCTCCCCCAAAGCCTGCGGGGATGTGGTGCCCGCCCCTTCTGGGAGCGGTGCGGGGCCAGGGCAGGCAGGGAGTCTGCCCTGGCCCCAGGGCACGCTGGTGCCACCCCAGAGCCGCTCATGGTAAGCGGCGCCGGGCCGAAGCCCGCACCCAGAACCCTTCCTGGACCCCAACCCCCTACCCTGAGGCCCCCACCCGCACTCCTCCCTGCACCCCTGCCCTGAGCCACCTCATACACCTTGCACCCCTTCTCTACCCCAACCCTTGGCCCTGAGCCTCTTCCTGCACACCACACCCTCTCCAACACCCCATGCTCCCTCCCGCACCCCATCCCTCTGCCCTACATTCTTGGCCCTGCATGCAATTTCCTCACCCAGATGTGGCCCTCGGGCCAAAAAGTTTGCCGGCCCCAGCTTACAGCCTTGTCAGCAAATGGTGGATTCCACATCCATATGGAAGCATTCTCTGATACAGCAATTTCATAACAATTTCATAGCATCAACCAGAACTGAAATTATCCATCCCACTTCTCCAAATTGTCACAACACCTGCTCCAGAGTGACCAAAACTGATACAGTAACGATAGCAGAAAATTATACACACTCAGTACATATATGATTCTTTGAATATCATTACACTTCACTTTGTACGACTTTCCATTACATTTACACTGTTATGCCATACAGTTTCTTAACTAGTTTTGTCACCTTTTAGGGATAATGCAATATATGTGTACACTGATAATATCACAAACACAATCTAAAAGAAAAATTAGGACTGCACAAAAATTAGCCAAAAACATGTACAAAATTAGACAAAATAGTGCTATTATAAAAATAAAACTAATGTAGCACCTATATTTTGGTGAGTAGGTTGACAGCAAGATACTATAGAAGGGATTAAACAAAACAAAATATGGAATGAAATTTTTCAAAGCCAGTGAGAGGATTTAGCTACATCATTCCCATTAATTTATGGGATGTTTATATGGCTAAAACCCTGTCTAGATTTGAAAAATCTTAACCATAGATTTTAAATGAAAAAACAACATACTTTAGAGCACTATTGTCATTGTATTTGCCTTTAAGTACTACAGGTAATGTGCAGCATTACCTCGTCTAGCATTATTGAACAGATTCAATCCTAATCCTTCAAAAAACTTGAGTAAATCAAGCAACTATTTTAGAGAAGAGAGCTCCTTCTCTGCACTTTATCAGTATTATTGTTTATTATTTGTATTGTAATAGCCCCACTCAGGTTCAGAGCTGTGTTATGCTAGGCACTGTACAAACGTATAGAAAGATAGTCTCCAGGAGCATTGCATAAACTCTAATAATTTAATGTACTTGGTAGTTACATTTGGATGCTCTTCCTGTTTTAAAAGGGAATTTGCTCATTAGTGGGAATTTTCCATTTGCCTTCACTTAGTCAAGCCAAAGTTACAAAACACAGATAATGTCCAGTTTATGCTGTAAATTGCAACCATGTTCGTACTCAGTTTAGAGAACAACCATGTTTTAATCAAGGACCCTGAGAATAGGTGTATTTTAAGAGTCAACAGAGTTTTTGTCTGCTCATGTTTCCAGTACTTTCATATGAGCTATAATTAACTTTGAGTTTCTGTCAGTGACTTAATTAGATCTAGAGAATCTGGGGTAATGTTTTCAGAAACACCTACGTGAGTTAAAGCCTAAGTCCCAATTTCAAAGTGACTTCGACACCTCGGCTCCTAACTACCACTGAAAGCCAATGGGACTCTGGGTCCTGAGTGCGTAAGTCACTGTAGAAAGTCCAGGTGCTTTAAAAACAATTTTACCCTGTTCAAAAAATGCTTAAAGTCTTCAAAAAAAAATTTCATAGACATTTCAAAAATTTTCAAATAGACTTGTCATAAAAATCACAAGCTTTTTCACAAAATATTTTGTGCTTTTTGAGAAAACAAATGTCAAAAATTTATTTTTCTAAATTGACTAGCTCTACTAATAATGCATTGCTAACTATTATGGTAGTACAATATGTTGTATACAGTCCACCATGAATTCCTGTATATTATCTGCAATAATTCTCAGGGTGACCCTACCAGCACCCCCACAAGCAACATGGACATCTCACAGGTGTGTGAGTCTAGGGACAACAAGGAGGATTATATGGTGGATGAGGAAGAGGAGGAGAAGGAGAGACAGGCGAGCAGTGGATCAATTCTCCCTGAGATCCAGGAAATATTTTTAACCCTGGAGCTCTGTGGGTCGCAGGACAGCATGGTGGTCCACCATGATGCCAGGGAAGGCACCTCTGATGAGTACACATTTAAAAGAAAAGTCCAGTTAAACTTTAGTGGGCACACACGTTCAGTGGTATTGCATGTTTACTGTGAAGAAAAAGCGAGGTGCTGCGGTTCTTTGCTTACAAGAGGCAGCTCCAGCTATGCAGAGGGTGGCCCCTGGAAAAGACTGTTTATGTGGACTGGGATAGCCCGGGAATCCTCCATGGATATCTCTAGGAAACTTTCATGGAGGTACTCTGCAATCCTTTGCAGAAGATTTCTGGGCAGGGCAGTCTTATTTCTTCCACCATGGTAGGACACTTTCCCATGCAACTCCTGAATTAATGCTGGCATCATTGCAGTACACAGCATAAGGACAGACACTTGCAGCATCTCCTTCCTTTCCACCTCTGCTACCCGCAGGAGACTGATATCGCATAGGGTTGCCTAGGGGAAACAGGGGAAGTTCTCATTAAAAGTCCTCTTACATGGGGAAAAAAAAGGGGGGGGCATGTAGACCCACCTCTCACACACACATTCTGGATCGCCAAACCACATGGCCACGAATGTGCCTTTACGGTGCTTGGCATAGGTCGGCAAGTAGTTTAAAGTGGCTGATAGGGGGCTGGGGCTCCACGTGAGAGAGTCCGCAATTTCGGAGTGAAAAACATTCCCCCCCTCCCCGTTTGTAAACAGCTTCCCATGGTGCTATGTGGAAGGGCCATTGTTCGACTAGCTACTTCTGCTCCTCACATGAGCCTGCCATAACTTCATTAAAAGTGCAGTCACCCATGACTCGCAGGTGGGGGTGGGGGGAAGGGGGCGCTACTCACTGGAGCAGCAAACAGCACAGTGAACAGTTATGGATTCTGATTATGTTATGGCTTGCACCTAGTGTAATAAGGGTTTTCTTTTAAAGAAAACGGCCTTGCTAGGGAAACATTTTATTCATGTACAGTGGCTCCTTTATTTTTTCCCCTTTCTGAAAGCTGGAGATGTGTCCTTCGGTGGGTCATCAACACCTGAAAACAGACTTTCAGTGATTAGAATGGAGGAGAAAGAGAACGTGGAAGGACATGTTTACCGAGATAACGAACACCTCTGGGACAACTGACGCAGAGCTGAGAGCATGGAGGATTTCAGTGTCCAAAAAGTTAGAAAATGGACATGGAAAGCAGGAAAGTTTCCAATGAGCAAGAGCGTGTGGTGCAGGATGAGATGCTTCGGATTATCAGGGACCAAGCAGACATGTTGAGGCATCTGGTTGAACTGCAGGAACAGAAGCAAGAGGGTTGAGTCCCTCTGCAGACCCTGGTGGACAGCCAGCCAGCATCACCTGGGCCAGAATCACCCTCCTGCAAGCGTTCCATGAGGCATGGGCAAAAAGTCCATTATCCCTTTCGCTTAAATCAGGGGGAGAGGGTACAAGGAACAGAAGGGGCCCATTCACCCACCTTTGATAGTCTGGAATGAGGTGATATGTTACACAGCTGAAAATGTTTTTCACTTTCCAACCTCTTTTCCCCAAGGTTACCTTTTCTTTCTGCTCTCCTTCTTTACTTATGTTTGTTAAATAAAGTAAATGGATTCGAGAAATAAATGTTCTTTACTGAGTGGAAGCAGCGAGCTTGGGCGGGGGTTTGGCTTTACAGGGACAGGGATACAAGCCAGGTGAAGGTTTGGGAAAGCACAATGCAGACAAGCAGTTCACATTACTGTGACTCATTACTGAAAAGGCTTTTCAAAGCCTCGCTGTACTCTTCTTGGTGCCATGGTGTCTGACTGCTCAAAAATGGCTTCCACGTGACCTGTCTTAACTGCCCATCCCTGCAGAAAATTTCCCCCTATTTTTCCACAGATATTATGGAGCACACAGCAGGCAGCTATAACCATGGAGATGTTCTCCTCCCTATGGTTCAACCTTGTTAGTAGATTTCTCGGTGCCCTTTTAAACAACCAAA
The DNA here is from genome assembly GCF_015237465.2 of Chelonia mydas. Lineage (NCBI taxonomy): Eukaryota > Metazoa > Chordata > Testudines > Cheloniidae > Chelonia > Chelonia mydas. The sequence goes on from NC_057854.1 coordinate 62,555,317, forward strand.
GGCACATTCAACCACCATTCTGCACTTGCTGAGCCTATAGTTGAATGGTTCCTTACTGCTGTCCAGACGTCCAGTCTATGGCTTCATGAGCCTTGGGGTAGGCTGGGTCCCCCAGGATAACTATAGGAATCTCAATATCGTCAATGTCAATTTTGTGGTCTGGAAAGAAAGTCCCAGATTGCAGCTTTTTGAACAGACCTGAGTTCAAGGAAGCGTGCGTCATGAGCCTTTCCCGACCATCCTAGTTGATATCAGTGAAACTCCCCATGATCCACCAGCACTTGCAACACCATTGAAAAGTGTTGCACCTTTCGGTTTATGTACCCTTTGGAAAGGTGGTCTGGTGCCAAGATGGGGATATGCGTACCATCTATCACCCTACCACAATTAGGGAACCCCATCGCGGCAAAACCATCCCCTATGTCCTGCACATTTCCCAGACTCACTACCCTTCATAACAGAAGTTGATTAATGGCCCTGCACATTTGGAGCACAGCAGCTCCATTGGTTGATTTACCTACTCCAAATTGATTCCCCGCTGACCGGTAACTGTCTAGCATTGCAAGCTTCCAAATAGCGATTGCCACTCACTTCTCCACAGTCTGAGCAGCTCTTATTTTTGTGTTGCTGAACTGCAGGGCAGGGGAAAGCTCTGCACAAAGTTCCTGGCAGGTGGCCTTCCGCACTCGAAAGTTCTGCAGCCGCTGCTCATCATCCCATACCTGCCAAATGATCCGATCCGACCAGCCAGTGCTTGTTTCACAGGACCAGTAGCAGCGCTCAACATAGTGCAGCTGCTCTGACTGCCAGCAGCAACTGTGAATTGTTTTTTTAATGGCTTGAAGAAGGGCTGCTTGCAGGACATTGCTATGTTCCGCGCGGTGGACCCTACCTTGGCTCTGGAAATACTGCAGGAGAAGGCGCAAGGTGTTTGAGATGCTCACAGCAAGAATGCACAGGTGAGCGGGCTCCATGCTTCTGGGGTTATGGCATGCGTGTGGCAGTTTTAAGGCGCGAAAACCACGTGGTTGTTTGCCGCTGATGTGAGGGAGGAAGTACAGTGCATCGTGGGATATTGACGTAATGTTCCCATTCTTCCCTGAGACAATGTTTTGGTCCCATGAGGCATGCACAAACTTCCTGAAACACACTGCGGCAAGTTGCCCTTTGGGATAGCCACCCACGATGCACTGCTTTGTGCATCGATCCAGGCGCTACTAGTGAGGACGCGCTCCAGAGAGACAATGAGCATGGTGTGGCCAAGCACAATCGACTTCATTAATTCGGGGGCTCGAGCTCAAATTAGATAAAGTCGACTTAGGGCTTGTCTACACCACAAAATTAAGTCACTTGCAGCCCTAGCAGCCTCCAGGATTCTATTTTTGTCCAACATCAGACAAACTGGCAGCATTTCCTAGTTTATCCATTTTTCCAGATTTATGCATGGGGATTGTATTGCACGAAGGCTCAAAATGATATCACAAACACAGAATCCAAACACATCTAGCCCTCACTTGGTTTTCCAGAGTTTCTAGTCTTCCCCCCTCCTCCTCTTATTCAGAGGTTTTTGCATTTGTTGAGGTTTCATTTCCACAGATATTTATTGGCCTTAATCACAGTCTCCATGTACCTCAAATGCGGTTCAACCCTAGTAACCTGAGGATAAAACCACTCACTATACTGAGTCCACCTTTTCTTCCACAGAGGACACAAATTTTGTAAACCATTGAGTTAAACATGTAGGGCAAAAATCATTTCCTTTGGAGTCCCCTTTCTCTTCTGCTACAGGATTAAGTTAATTAGAGAGAGACTCACTAGGACAAGCTCAGCACACTGGTCTGACATTTTCTTTAGCAGTCTCCCACTGACCCAAAAATTCTACAGTTTGTTTAAAGTTTCTTTCTGAGCACAAAAGTCAGGTCTATGTAATCTGCATTCACTTATGGCACTGCAGATCAAGAAGACATCATCTCTATGTAGAGAGAGAGAAACTAAACCAACTCTCATTGCAATAAGTACTTTATTCAGACTCTTAATTGTTCTGCAAAAGTAATTCATAGTAAATAGCCAAAAGTCATTTCTTTAGGATGTCAAATTATTTCTGCAATTTAAAAAGTATTTGGTCAGTGTTTTCTTCCTATTAGCATATAAACAGATTTATGGTTTAATTATTAAATCAGTCCTATTTTTCAAACTAGTGAACTTCATTTAGATTAATAGTAGCTTTAATAAAATTAGCATTCTTTAGCTGGATTACAAAGCAACAGTTTTATATAAATGCAAATACTTACCAATGCATTCTGGCTTGGGTGACCATTTCCCATATTCACAGACTGTTTGTTTAAGTTTCTTGACATCTGAATTACATCTGTATTTTACAACATCTTTGTGATAGAATCTCTTTTGAAAATTGTAAACCGATAAAAATCCGATATTCTCAAGATTCCTTGGAAGTGCACATTTGACAGATGGATCTAAATAAAACCCAACACAAAAATTAAAATATGTTATAGATCAAAGAACCTGTCAAGTAAATATGCATTTAAAGAGATTCCATCAACTTGAAGATGTGTCTACATGAAAATTTTGTACCTACTATTGTTACAAGTAATGTCCAAGATTATTAGCAGAAGGAGATCAAAGGAAAAGCATGTTTTCTCCAGTGTTTATAGTTTGTGTGCTTTTAACAATAGCAGATGAGATATTTTCGAACAGAAGGTGATTTTTTTAAGTTAACAGTGTCCCTTTAAATGTGTGAAAGAACAACCAAATTTTAATTTGATTTTTTCTTCTGCTATTTTTCAAACCCTATCACTGTGTAGAGAAATGTACCACCATCAGCAGATTATTTCAAACAATCAGTATCCAAGAAAGGAGTACGTGTCTTAAAGTTGATGTGCTGAACCGGGCCTTGTGCCTTTAATTAGGAGTTTCTGGGAGTTATAATGAAGGCTTCTCTGATGAAGTGGGTTTTAGCCCACGAAAGCTTATGCTCAAATAGATTTTTTAGTCTCTAAGGTGCCACAAGTACTCCTCGTTCTTTTTGCTGATACAGACTAACATGGCTACCACTCTGAAACCTGTCAGATAATTGTGCAAGCTAAGCAAACTGACCACTGGGTTGAATACAGGATACAATTTTCCAAAGCTCCTTAGTGACTTACTTACTTTCTTGGTTTTGTAAATATGCAAATCTTATTTTAGTGCAATTACCTGATTTTCATAGTCCATATACTATCTTATAGTAGCCTGTGAAACTGAAAGAAAGAATTAGAAGAAAAGGCCACAAAAGTAGTTCCAGTATGAAAAGACCGGCTTCAGACATACAGGAGGTCAGAGGGTGGGATTAATCTCTCACATCCTGGAAATGTTTTTGAGGTTATTGGAAAATTCCATAAAGCAAACAAATAAATAAACAAACCCACTGTATAGCCCCTTACATCCTAAAAGTCCCAGGGATGCTACAAAGTTGCCTGTTATTGGAAAGATACATTGAAACAAGGGGTCAAACTGTTTTGAAACTCCAGAACAAATTTAGACCCCAGGGCTGTGAAGACTTACTTATGTGCTACATTTACACACTGAGTACCCCTTTGAGTTCAGTAGGACTATTCAAGGTACGTCAAGTTAAACTAATGCCTAAGTCTTTGCAAACTAGGAGCCATAGTAGAGAAAATCCAGCATGAAACCAATACGGGAGCTATGCCAGGTGGAGAACGGTTCTCCAAATAATTAGAAACGGTGCAGGTAGAGCTGCCTAAATTAAGATTGTCCAACTCTTCACACTAGAACTTTGTTAAACTTAAACTGTTCAGGCTGAAATTTGTTATGCTACGCGCGATGATTCTGTACAACTTATGAATTCTGATTGATATGATGATGTCATTATGAAGTTATTAGTATGAAAAGTGTTAGTAAAAATGGTTCTGCCTTTTCTAAGAATGAAGTAAATGAAAAACACATTCTTTTGCCCATGTTAATGAGTTGGTTGTAAGAATGTTTTTAGAAGCTTTAGCTCCTCCATACTTTGAGGCATGGATTTCAAATTTGGCAAGAGGGGACATCCTGGCATCAGAGATGTGCCTTTTGCTGTTCCTGGGAAATACTGCCTAAATATGGCCAATGTATGAACCTTTGAATAATTTCAGCTCACACGAGCTCAAAAGACAACTGAAATTTCTGAAGATTCTGTCAGCACTGAACATGCTCCATGTCCTTAGAGCTCCTATGAGTGACCAGACTGTGCACGTGCCATCTCCACAAAGTGAGTGAACACACTGCATTCAGCAGCGATAGGAGCGGAGCAGGACTTTCCATACAATTACTGCTCCAGTTTGCTGTAGTCCTGTTGGGATCCAGAACTGAGAGCAGGAAGATTGTCTTCCCTTGCGCTCTTAATGTTAACTTACAGTGCTCAAGTAGTGAGGAGAATAAGGAAGCAGCCTGATTTAGTATGCAGGGGGTGAGAAACGGAGGGTTGGTGGGGTACAGGGAGAGGGGTTTGCAGAGTCAGAGTGTGAGGAAATGCACTTGGGGGTGGGAGACAGTGGTGGAAGGGGGGACAACATCTGGGAGGATGGGAGTAGAGGGAGAGGAAGTGTTTTGGCAAGGTATAGGAACAGATGGTGTTGGATAGGAACAGAAGGGGATGGGGCAGGAGCTGGAGGATGAAGGTTACCTATTCAATCTTAATTTGGCTCCCTTGTGATTATGCATTAAATTACAATCTTTGATTACATGATCACATACTTTTTTCATCCCACTTCAGTCCAAAGGACGGACCTGGTCGGAGGATGAATTAGGGTTGTATAGTAAAAGAGACTGTGGTCTTAGGAACCTTGTTTCAACTCTTCACACTAGAAGGCTGGTAAAGAATGAGGTAGGAAATTTCCTGAAGAGGAGGGATTGTCTCATTGTTCAAGAAGTTGAATGCTGACCAAGAGAATTGGACTGTATCCCTGACTCTGTAAAAGAATTATTATATGGTGCTAGCCAAGCCAATTAAATGTTCACAGTTGACCACAAGACATCTAGGGCCAGATTTGTAGAACTGCTGAGCACTCATGCCTGTAACTGAAGTCAATGGGAGCTGTGCTTTTAACATACAGTGTGCTATAAAACGGCTAGAATTGTGTGGAAAGTTAGAGCCTAGGTGTCTCATTTGGTATTAGTGGACGCTTTTGACAATTTTAGCCCTAATGTCTGTATTTCAGTTTCCTACCTGTGAAATGGAAATAATTCCCCATTATCTCACAGGATTGTTGCGAGAACACATGTATTAATGTTTGTGGAGTGCTCAAATACTGTGATGAGAAACACAGAAACATCCAGCAGGAAATTAGTAGTTTTCTATTCAGTGCAGGGTTTGAATGGTGTGCAGTAAATAAGGCCGTGGCCACATAATGAATGTAGAGGATTAAAAGGAATGTTGAATAACTTCTCATTCACTGAATGAGGCTGGGGTTTTGTGGAAAATATAGTATATTGTTCATCTGATTAAAGACTATAACATAACACATGTCCAGGAAGGCAGAATTAAAGATACATGGACAACCTTCAGTTGTGTATTTCCTAACTTTTGAGTGCTTGACTTTGCAACCTTGATGTTATATTAATATAATTGTTTGTGGATACAATATCCACATTATTCATCTATATTTATGAAAATACTATTAAACTCTATACATCTTTAAATAAAATGAAGTTACATTGATGTTTAAAGTGTTATCTAACAACAGTTTACCAGCACATGAAGGTAAAGATGTCCATTCTCCACTAAGACATTTTATGATATTTGTCCCAACAATTTCAAGGTTTCCTTCACAGCCATACTCCACTGAATCACCATGAAAATATTGGTTCTGGTTTACATTGATAGCACTCCCTCTGACAATACTGGGGGGTGGTACACACAGTTTTTCCTCTTCTGTAGGGTAAAGAACATAAATGATCCATATTATAGTTTTGTCACATTTACAGATATATCATAAAAGAAATTTAATGCAAATATTAAAATCACTATTTTAGGCCCTGATCTTGTTCCTATTCTATATTCTTTGATCCAATCATTTTAAATCTCAGGTTGCAGTCATATTTCCTGGCTTCCCTCAAGCTCAGCTTCTCATCTTCCAATCTGCAGCAAAACCAGCGCTAAAATAATTTCCCTCCCTTCCTGCTGTGACCACATCACTGCTCTCTGGATGCTTTCCTTTGCTGGCTCTCTTTGACTGCAACAAATTCAGGTTCCTTACTCTCACTTCCAAGGCTCAGCACAATCTCATTACTACCTGTCTTTTTGCCCCATATTGCCTACCCGCACCTACCTACATTCATCACAAAATCTCCTGGCTAGCTGCTTTTTTTTCCTCTCATTTCACTTTTAGTTTATACTTAATTTCATGTCCCCCCCTACACCTAGGATTCCTTATCGCTTATTATGCGCTACCCAACCTTCCCTCCCTCTATTAAATTGCTCCTTACAACACACTCCCCCAGGAAGCATTCCATTACTGATCTGCACAAATATCCTTTTCCACACCTCTTTGCCTTTCAACCGTTTTTGTCCGTGCGCCTAAGATTCTCTATAAATAGGTAACATTCATAGTATCTCTTTATTTTATGAAAAGATCTGTAATTATTTCCTGGAGCTGCAGGTCTTCACTGCTGCTGAATCCAAACAAAAAACTATCTGATTTCCAAATAAACTGCAAGAGCAAGAAAATACTATAGTTTTGTGCATTTATTTTTAATTCTTAAAATTATAAGAATTAATATGCATACCAAATGCCTCCCTCAAGGTACGAGTAGTAAACTAGCCATATAGCACTCATAAATAATATTATTGCAGTACCAAGGAGCCCCAGTTATGGACCAGGACCCCATTTTGCTAGCATGGTACAAACACAGAACCAAAGAGCTTACAATTTTCCTAATCAACCTTCGTTCCAGATCCTGCAAATTACAGTTGGTCCCTGGGTAGCATATTAGGCAGCGAGGTAATAAACATACTTTGTCACAGGGTATCCCTTCACTTACTGTGTGAATACTGCTACCTAGCTACAAACACACAGCCTGTTTCTCTCTCACCACATGTGCTTTTAGTTTTCAGTATACAACTGGAAAAGCGTTCCACACAGCTTTCTCTCCTCTCCCTTCACTTCCTAGTTCCTCCCAGATATATCTTCCCATTTACTGAATAAATTGCCTCATTAGCCCAACAATTGCCGCCCAAGTAATCCCTAAGAGAAACTGCTTAATCGACTTCAATTAAGGCTGGAGTCTTTCCAGTGCTACCTCACTAAAGAATGCAGCTGTCACAAACTTTCACAGGTCTGATTCCATCCCACAGAGGGCTATGGTACCGAAACTTTGCACACCAGCCAGCATGTTACACCTCATTGTGTATAGTTTTCTAATCTTAAGAGTGAAAAATCTATAGTTTACCAATGCAAACGGGTGAAGATGACCATTCTCCATCAACACATTCTATATTCTTTGATCCGATCATTTTAAATCTGAGGTTGCAGTCATATTCCACTGAGTCACCATGCTGATATTTCTCATGAAGTTCACTGATAATATTCCCATTGGTAATGCTGGGTGGTGGCCCACAATCTTTGATTTCCACTAGAACAAAAAGAATATCTGAATATTTAGTATAATATTAGGCACAACTAGAAATACTCTATAATCAACATGGATGAAAACAAATTCACTCCTGCAAGTGGAGAAATGTGACACAAATGTCTTAGTGAGTGACCACACATCTCTGGAGATTTGGATTCAAATGCTGATTTAGGTCACAAGTGGAAACGATTTTGCAGGGCTCATCCTAGTCTCACTCCACACAATTAGTAGGTTCTACTCCAGGATAGAAGAGCAAGGAGTGAGATGGTTTTTGGACTGGGTAGAAAAACACCAGTATAGATATGTGATAGATGTTTACATAACACCTCCCCGTACTATAAATAATTAGCTTGCATTGTTAGTACCTGTGATAAATGAGGTGGGGGGTAACTCCCTTTAATGGACACCCAGCCAGTCAGTAGCTATAGGATCCTCCTGAGCAGCTGAACCCTAACTGCCTGAACTGTAAAGGGTTAAGAGAAGCTTAACCTGAGTTGGCACCTGATCAGGGGAATCAATAGGGAGGCTGTACCCTTTCAAATTGGAAAAATGAGTGGGGGTTCTTTGTCTTTCAGGCTGGAGAGAGGGGAAGGCAGCAACATGCTGTAAACTTTAAGCCAGGTATGGAAAATCATCAGCATCATACCTAGAAATGCCTCATTTGGAACCAACCCCAGATATGTAAGTAGCACAGGAAAAGTAGATGCGATTAGGAACCTTTGATTGTTTTGGTTTGTGGATTCCTCTGTGCTAACCCCAGGTGCTTTTGTTTTGCTTGTAACCTTTAAACTGAACTCCAAGAAAGTTATTTTTGGTGTTTAATCCCTAAAGCCTGAGTTTTCAGATGTTTCTTTCTTTTTTAATAAAATTTACTTTTTTTAAAATAATCCTTTGATTCCAAAGTCCTTAGACAAGGGGTTGGTCCGTGCTCATGTCTGATTGGTATTTTATTCTCCAGCCTCCCCAAGAAAGGAGGTGAAGAGGCTTGGGGGGATATTTTGGGGGGGAAAGGGTTTCCAAGTGACCCTTCCCTGAATATTTGTGAAAATCACTTGGTGATGGCAGCAACATCTGTCCAAGGCAGAAGACTGTGCCTTGGAAGAGTTTTAACCTAAGCTGGTAGAAGATAAGTTTAGGGGGTCTTTCATGCGGGTCCCCACATCTGTACCCTAGAGTTCAGATTTGGGGGGGTATACCCTGACAGTACCCTACTTTAAACAATGAGGCATGATCTGGATAATTTAGAAAGGAAATAGGGGTATGCACTAAGGTTATCTTATGCCCCTCGCCTACAACACAGAGGGACTAGGTAGGCACAGCCTATCCTTTTCTGGATCAGATATATTGTAATTTTTAACCATTGCTATGAAAAGTCTGAGTAGACTTTTATATGTGTAAATTTTACCTGTCCATTTTCAGACAACAGGCCTCTCCACTATGCAAAGCTAAGAATAATAGGATGAAATTAAGAAAGGGAAGAAACATCCTAACTGTGAGATATGAGGTTCAGGAATAGTTTCCCACTGTAAATGGTGAAAACTCAGTTAGTCAGGGCATTTAGAACTAGACAATGAAAATGTGCTGAAGGCAACAGTCCCTGCATTAGCAGGGGGACAGATGAATGATTTGACTTGGAGGAGAGGTTACAATACAGAAGAAGCCCACCCCAAGATTAAGAGTATTCAAGAGTCAGATGAATTACTATTCTCCCTTTTCAATAACCTGAGAGTAAATATTTACCTTGACATGTCGGAGGTGCTGGGGACCATCCAAAATAATAACACTGAGCAGAGTCCAGTCCTACTCTGGTGTAACGTTTTGCACAGGAAAATGTCATCACGTCTCCATTAAGATATTTGTCCTTCTTGGGAAAAGCCTCTCCATGGGCCAGCATCACCATTTCACATTCTATTGCTAAAGATGGCAGTGAGGGAAGGAAAGAAAATATCACAATGTGACAACTACACCTATGGAAAAGGATTCAATAATTTCGCTTATAGGAATAAAATAATTTAGGGTCTGATTACGAGCCTGTTGAAATCAATGGAAAGGCTCCCATTGTGAGGACCAAGGCTTTGATTATCAGCAAGAAGAAAAGTCCTGGTGAGGATAGACTGGGAATCTCTCTAAAAGTATAAGATTCCCATCTCAGGTGGGGAAGAAAAGAAGACAAGGAGGCAAAACAAAATGAATAAAAACAAGCTGCAGGGCATAATATGATATTTGTCAGAAGGCAAATGATGAACCTTAATAAATGAGGGTTTGAATTTTCATCATCTTTCCCCCACGTTCTATCTTCAATTATAAATAATTTTGCAGGAAACTTTAAAAACAGACCATTTTCACTGACCTGGGGCTTCACTCAGCAAAATTATATTTGGTGAACTGTAAATAATAAGCTGATGAAGTTAACCTTTCAAACTGCAGTATTTTCCATCAGGCCTTTAGATTTCCCTGTTACAATAAAATCTTAATGCAGATATTAAAATAAGTATTTCTTAATTTAGTAAAAATTCTGTTTGCTTGAGTTGATTCAAGCACTCTAACTAGCTAACATACAAGTTACTAATTCTCGAAAAATCCACTGACTATGGCAAGTAAAACCATAACACGTCCCCCAGTCTAAAACAGCCATACACCCTCGGCCCCCACTCCAGGCCCTGGTGTTTCTGTACAGATACTTCAGCTCCATAAAAGGGACTGGGCTTCCTGAAGCCTGCTCAGGAACACCTTATGATTCCAGATGGGGACTGACCACAACTATTAGGGTTCAAGAGACACAGTACTTGATGCTTCCAATAGCCCAAAGAGAATTTTCTCTTGCTGTGGTCTTGGTACATCTCTACCACTTCCCACACTACCTATATCATCTGTAAAAACAGTCTATGAAATGAAGTTGGAGGGATACAACAAACAGATGTCACACTGTGCACCATCAATAATGTCACCCACATAGTTTATTCCAAATTTTCAAAGAAAGCCAGGAAATGGGAAATGAGGTTGATATTTTAATCTTAATCTATGAAGAACACTGTTTCCTTGGGATTGCTGACTAAATGGGATTAATGATTCTTGACTACCCTGGGAGCCATCAATTTTTTCCACCCAATCATTATTCACAATGTAACCTGCACCTAAATCATATTTATTTAAATTATTAAATGAAACCGCTACAAAACCCATTCAAAGAAACACATTCTGCAGTGTAGACGTTTCATTAGTACAAAAAAAAATAGCTTACCAAAACATTGGGGCTCTGGAGTCCATCCATTTATGCTACATATTGTGTGACCCCTTGAGATTTTATTTAATGTTTGGTATCCATCTGCACATTCATATTCCAGTATGTCTTCAGGCAAAAACACCATTTTGCTGGTGTTGAAATGAATATGCTCAAAAGCAGGCATTCTACCTGTCTCTACAGAATTAGAGAAAGATTAGTTATTTTTATTAACTAGATACTCTGACAGCCTAAAGTATCCTCATTATATGTACTTTGTGTATGTCAACCTTATTAATTGCATATTTTTAAAAACTTAAAAATGTAAAATGTTTCAATGCCACACCAAAACAGAGTATTCTACACAAAGTGTTGCACATTACATCTGTTGCATTTGTCTTTAGAAATATGTGGAAGTAAAAGAAGAGGATTCTTAGACTCAAAAGTCAGGTACAGAAGAGATCATTTTGAGCATTTAATTTGAGACCTGATTTTGTAGGCTTCCCTCTATGCTAGTCCCACAAATGTCTTCTCAGACCTGTTTGTTCTTGACAATCTATTGTGATAGTGACTCAGGTTTTCCCCTTGAGAGTCAACTCTAATGCTCTTACTATAAAGAATATCTTCCTAACATCTATCCTAACTTTTCCTTACTTATAGTGAGGCCACTGGGTTTTTTTTTCTTACCTTCTGACACTGAATAATTCCCTTCCTTCAGTTGCTGTACTGGATATTGTTACTGTGGCTGTTCCCGTTGTAGTCATGCTTCCCTCAGCCATCTATGGGGATGTCTGCATTGCAGCTCGGAGTGAGCCTCCCAGCCCAGGTCGACAGACTCACACTAGCGGGGCTTGAGCTAGAGTACTAAAAATACCAGTGTGGACATTGGGGCTTGTGCTGGAGCTCAGGCTCTTAAGCCTACCCACCCCCTAGGCTTCAGGCTGCAAGAGTTACACTAAGAGCTAAACTCTCCAGGATGGGGAAGCCAGGGCACAGATTTTCTGATCTTACCAGTTAGGCACAACAGGGAACCAGAGTAGGGGAGGGAGCAAAGGTGATTTTAAGCCAATCTTCTGCCTTCCAGATCCTCAGACTGATCCACCCTCTTCAAGCTACCTTGTGCTGGCTACCTATGGCCCCAAGGGCTCACTCCAGCAGCCAGTGACCCCTGCAGTGCAAGGACACCCCAGTAATGTCCCTTTTCCCTAGCCAACTCCTCCATGGCTGGGGGGAACTCTCACTAGCTAGTTAAATTGATTTCTGGCTGTTTTGTGCAGCCAGAGCAATGCCAAGTGGATGGAGCAAGAAGCAAATTTGGCTTTGTATGTATAAAAGGGTTAGGGATGGAAATACACGTACAGCCTTACATACGATGTTCTAACTGCATTTAACAACATTGGCCCTTATATTGACCCGTTTTATCCCATTTGAAGGTCTAGTCCTTGTTTACTAACCAAATTACGGTCATGCACGGTCATGCTCACTGTCTGTATTTCCAACATCATGACCTACATGAACACCACAAAAGCCAGAAACATTTCCCCACTGAATTCCATATGAGTCATATGGTGCAGAAAGCTCCTGCAGAAATGGGGGGATTATTCTTGGCTGGAAATATGGGAAAATGAGGCACTCATCCGAAAAACGGTCTATTCCTTCATTGCACGAAGTTTGTATCCTGATTTGTTTTGAAGCTTCCCAGTTTGCTAAAGCTCCGGCAGGTGCTATCACAAGGGACACCACTTTGTAGAGCCAGAACTGTCAGCAGCTTCAAGTTCATGTATTTCCACAGGCAGCCACCGTAGAGGGGATTCTCATAGTCATGGTAGCTATGCTGATTATGTTATAATTGTACCCTTGCTCTGTGAAACAGAATGGGCCTCATCTTGAAAACTAATTATAAGTGAGTTCTTTCAGTCACAAAGGTGATAGTAATAGACGGAATAACCAGGAGATAAGGTATCCTGGAATAAAAGGAATGCCCTAAACTTCACTTGGGCTGGGCTAATACTGTAAGTCATTATTTCATGAAAGTGGGAGATTTAGTTCTCCACCATTAAAACCATACTTCCCCGGCCTGGAGAAAAGGGACATTTAAGATACCTAAGGTGATAACAATCAGAAGAAAGTTTTGAAACCTTTCTACTCTGGTGTTTTACATAAAATACATCTCCTTATGATTTAAATACAGATCAGACAATGGCAGTAAGTTATTTTGTTTATGACGGTAACACCTCCCCAAACAATAGATTAGTTAAAATAAGGAAAAACAGTTACAATTAAGGGAAAATCCAGTAAGGAGCCATGTGACAAAAATTAGAGAGATTCAATCATTAAACTACTCACTGATGCATTCTGGAAAAGGACTCCATCCTTCTTCAAGACATTGTATCTCCCCTGTCTCATTTCCTTCTGGAGTCGTGTAACCAATCTGACACCTAAGTGTTGCTTTTTCATTTAAATCAAACCTGTTCTTTGTTTCATAGAAATAACCATGAGGTACCTCTGTCCTTCCACATATTTCTAAAGCAGGGAGAAAATGACATTACTTCAAGAAAAAAATACTGTTAATTAACACGTGTTTTATAAATGTAAGGTGACCATGAGGAGAGATGCACGTGAAATTAAATGGAGTAATGCCATTTAAAAACTCCTTGAACAATTCACTTCATTCCTTCACATTGTTCTGACTTTATGGAGACCAGGTGGGATGTCAGTAGGGAAGGATAAAGGTCATCGCACCTTATTGCTTCCCAGCTCTCATAATTTCTGATAGTGTCTTAAGTTGGCTGGAAGGAAATGAACATTTTGATTTTGACACTAATAGCTCTTATTTTTTGGCAATTCTTTTGTTTGTTTGTGGACAAGTAATTCCGTAAAGAAACTTTGTATTGTTAATGTACTTGACAAGAAGGGGCTTGTACATTTAATTCAATTTAATTCAATGCAATTCAAAGGAACAGTGCTGTTAGCAGGGTATTATCCCTTAAAGGCACTTACTCAGCTTTGGAATTAACTCTCTGCCTGAATTTTCTGACCTTCAGGATACACTACACAGCTCATCTGTTTTCCCAGGCAATTGACAAAAATAGAGATATGGAGGAAAGAAGGCTTTGAAGCAGAATGGACGATGAGTTTGTATGGCTCAATTTTCTTATGGTATTGCTGACTAGAATTACAACCTGTATTTGAAATTGTATATGGGATATCTTTATTGATTTCCAGGCCCCAGGGGCACTGGACAAATTGTGCAAATTGCCCCACAGAAGAAGGGGAGGCAGAAAGAGAAGGTAGGGCCATAGCTTTAACCCACTTTGAAACACCCAGAAGTGTTAGTCAGGCATAGTCAGAGGAACATGCTGCACCATCCTAACATGTATATACTACACTGTGGCAGGGCATCTGGAGGACAGTCTGGAGCTTACAGCCAAGATAGCCTGGGTTCAATCCAGAAGCACCCTGCCCTGCCCCTGGAGCTGGGCTATATAATTAGGGAAAGGAAGCTAAACAATGGAAAGGGGACCTGAAACCATGCTGGCTACTGTAGGTGGCAGGTCACTACCCTGACCAGAGCCCTAGAGACTTTGTTTATCGGACTATACATTTGGTTGCTCTGAAGTCTCAAGGGCCTTATGAACTAGATGAAGTGATTCCTCCCCTGACATGACATGACATGACACCTAAGGAATAGGAGAAAGCCAGCCTGCCTCCTAGAACACCAAGAAGCAGTAGGAAGTCTGATAGCCAGGGTCAGTTTGGAGGCCTTCTTAAAGAGGACACTTTTTTTTTTGTTAGTTAGGTTTTGGCCTCCCGCTTGATGGACCCTGTACAAATGGTGTAGTCAGCAGGGTTCCATGTGAGCCCCCTACCCTCAAGAAGGGTCATGGATGGAATACTCTGATTATTCCTTCAACATAACAGACAGTGGGAGATTGGAGCTGGTGGTTTCTGGAGGCGCAGCATGCAGCCCAGCCATACCCACAGGACACACAGCTGGTGGAGCATGAGAGGAATTGCCCATATCAAGAATCACAGCTGGTGTCCCAACAGCCTCAAGAAGAGATGCAAATAGTCACCCCACAACAAGAGGTGCTATGTGCAGAGCAGGAGCAGAACCACCAGCTTCAGACAGACATGGCCAGACTGCTCACCCAGCAAACTGCAGGGAGAAGATACCAGCCATAGTAAATCTTCCGAGCCTCACCCTGACCAAGCTGAGTGGTGATGACCCAGAGACCTATTTGATCACTTTGGAGAAGGTCTGGGAAAGGAGTACTGGATAGTGTGACTTGCTTCTACCTCACCAGCAAGACACAAATGGCCTGTGAGTAACACAAGTGGCTGAGTGAGGATAGGGCATAGTCATATACCACACTAAAGATGAGCATAAGGGACTGGTTTGGCATCTACTTGGAAATATATCATCAGAGTTTGGGGGATGAACCATTTTCTGCCAGAGTGCACCCATGTGGTGTGGCCCAATGACTCCAGGATATGGTTGCCTAGTGGCTGATTCCAGAGACCGAGACTATGGGGGAACTAATGGACGGTATTGTTCTGGAACAATATCTGTAGATGATCCAGCTGCAGTACAAGCCTGGATCCAGCATTTCTGTCTGACATGTTTAGCAGTGGCCATGGAAATGACTGAGAGGTTCCAGAAGGCCAAATCACCCACAAATGGGCAGGCGTGGACAGGAACAGCAGCAGCAGGAAATGGCACAAATGCCCACACAGAGGGTCAGCTCAGAGCCACTGAAATTCTGGACTGAGGCCCACCCACAACAGCAGCACAGACAGAAAGGATCAGCCCTCACAAATCTCAAGTTGTCTGAAGCATACCACTTTTTGTCTAGGGAGGTTGGGTGGTGTGTTATCACTGTGAGGACCTGGGATACATTTGGCATGAATGATCCCTTATGAAGTGTGACTATCTGGGATGCTACTTTGATTAGTCTAGGGAAGTGAACAACGAATCCATAGGCCATCACAGTACCTTATGTAACACAAACAAAAATAGGGCCAAACACCGTGGAGCATTTGATAGATTCAGACTGTGGGCAGACCAGCTCCAACACTACCTAGTTTCATTGTAGGCCTTAAATCAGGGACATCCCATCCAGGTGTCATGTAGCCACGGTGATGTGCAAACATACCTGACAGCCTTAATGATCCTGCGTGTGGTGAACCAGATGGACCAGCTCCAGATAGAAGTGACTGATCATCTATCCTGGTCAGTGATCCTGGGACGGGACTGAAAACATCTTCTGGCTCTTTTGGGAGGAGACTCCGTCCCATCTTTCCCTGAAACCCTGAAGTGGCAAGGAGGAATGCACTCAGCAGATACCTGGGATCTAGCCCTGTTGCCCAGTCAGACCTTTGAAATTCCTCAGAAGACCTGAAAGCCACGGAACCAATGGTGGAGGGCTGGAAAGGTTTGGCAAGTCTGGGTCTGTCCCAGAAGTGACTCCACAGAACCTGAAGGTGACCATGGGGGCAGACCTTAGAGAGTAGACCTCCTAACAACACAAACCCCTTTGTTCTGCTGGGCCCCTCTCCTGGTCATAATCTTTCACTCTAGATTACAGTGTGCTGGGTAACATCTTTGACACTGAGGTGGCCTAACACGAGGACCAACTGTCCAGGGGTTTTGATTTGTTTCTTGGCCAGACTGTACAAATAGGTAGCAAATATCTGCCTCCTGTCCTGACTGCCAGACACTAGCCATTTGCTATGCAGCAGGGGTTATGCCTTCACCATTGCCATGTGGCACCATATTTAGACAATGTCATAATCTACAGTTAGGACTGGTCCACCCATCTCTGGGACTTGGCCATAGTCCTACAGTTACTGCGAGATGTCAATCTGATGGTGAACCCAAGAAACTGCAAAATGGGAAGGCAAAAGATTAAATAGAACAGCTAGTTGATAAAGTGGATACCATTAATGAAGGCTCCTTGGAACCCACAAGGGGAGAGGCAATTCTTGGCTGAGTCCAAGGTGGGGCACAGGATCTGGTCCAAGTGGTGAATTTACCTTAGCACTCGGTAATAGCGACAATAATGTAATTAAATTTAACATTCTTGTAGGGGGGGAAATACCAAAGACACCCACCATACTAGCATTTAACTTCAAAAAGGGGAACTACACAAAAATGAGGAAGCTAGTTAGGCAGAAATTAAAAGTAACAGTGAAAAGGGTGAAAAGCCTGCAAACCGCATGGAAACTCCTTTAAAACACCATAATAAAGGCTCATGCTAAAGGTATACACCCAAATTAAAAAAAAAAGCAGTAAGAAGATTAAAAAAAAAATGTCACTAAGGCTAAACAGAGTAAAAAGAGGCAACTGGAGGCAAAAAGTCATACTTTAAAACTGAAAGTCAAATCCTATTGAGGAAAATAGAAAGGAGCATAAATTAAGGAACATTAAATTGCAGAACTACTAACTGTGGTATGTAACCTATCACTTAAATCAGCCTCTATACCAGATGACTGGAAGATAGCTAATGAAACACTGTTTTTTGGTTTTTTTTTTAAAAAGGCTCTAGAGGGAATCCTGTTAATTACAGGCTGGTAAGCCTAACTTCAGGACCAGACAAATTGGTTGAAACCATAGTCAAGAACTGAATTGTCAGACACATAGATGAACATATGTAGGGGAAGACTGAACACAGATTTTGTAAAGGGAAATAATTCCTCACCAATGTATTAGATTTCTTTGAGGGTATCAACAAGCATGTGGACAGGGTGATTCAGTGAATATAGTGTACTTGAACTTTCAGAAAGCCTTTTGACAAGGTCCCACATCAAAGGCTCTCAAGCAAAGTAAACAGCCATGGGATAAAAGGAAAGGTCCTTTCCTGGATCAGAGTAACAGCCATGTTAGTCTGTATTGGCAAAAAGAAAAGGAGTACTTGTGGCACCTTAGAGACTAACCAGTTTATTTGAGCATAAGCTTTCGTGAGCTGCATCCGATGAAGTGAGCTGTAGCTCACGAAAGCTTATGCTCAAATAAATTGGTTAGTCTCTAAGGTGCCACAAGTACTCCTTTTCTTTTTCCTGGATCAGTAACTGGTTAAAACATAGGAAATAAAGGGTAGAAATAAATGGTCAGATTTCACTATATAAAGAGGAAAAAAGCAGGGTCTCTCAAGGACCTGTGCTGTTCAACCTATTCATAAATGATCTGGAAAATGGGGTAAACAGTGAGGTGGCAAAGTTTGTAGATGATACTAAGTGACTCAAGATAGTTAAGTCCAAAGCTGGCAGCAAAGAGTTACAAAGGGATCTGACAAAACTGGGTGACTGAGCAACAAAATGACAGATGAAATTCAAAGTTGAGAAGTGCATAGTAAAGCACATTGGAAAACATAATCCCAACTATTCATAGAAAATGATGGGTTCTAAATTAGCTGTTACTACTAAAGAAAGAGGTCTTGGAGTCAACATAGATAGTTCTCTGAAAACATCTGCTCAATGTGCAGTGGCAGTCAAAAAAGCTAACTGAATTATTGGAACCATTAGGAAAGGGATAGATAATAAGATAGAAAATATCATAATGCCACTATATAAACCCATGATACCCCCACATCTTGAATACTGCATGCAGTTCTGGTTGCCCCATCTCAAAAAAGATATATTAGAATTGGAAAAGGTACAGAGAAGGGCAACAAAAATGATTAGGGATATGGAACAGCTTCCACATGAGGAAAGATTAAAAAGACTGGAACTGTTCATCTTGGAAAAGAATGACTGAGGGGGGAATATAATAGAGGTCTATAAAATCACGAATGGGGTAGAGAAAGTGAATAGGTAAGTTTTATTTACCCCTTCCCTAACACAAAAACCAAGGGTCACCCAATTACATTAATAGGCAGTAAGCTTAAAATAAACATAAGGAAGTACTTCTTCACACAATGCACAGTCAACCCACGGAACTCGTTGCTGGAGGATATTGTGAAAGTAAAACAGGGTTTATAAGAGAATTAGAGGGTAGGTCCATCAATGGCTATTACCCAAGATGGTCAGGGATGCAACCCCTTTGGGGTTGGAACAATTTTTATAGTTGGGTGCCAAAAGCCATTGAACAAAACTGTAAACCCTGTGCATGATGAAAACCACTTAAAGACAGGGGGTGCTGCTGCAACCTCAGCATCCCTAGTTCAAGTTACCCCATGCTCTGGTTGTCCCTACACCTCTGACTGCCAGAAGCTGGCACAGGACAACAGGAGATGGATCATTTGGTAATTGCCCTGTTCTGTTCATTCCCTTTGAACCATCTGGCACTGTCCACTGTCAGAAGACAGGATATGGGGCTAGATGGACCATTAGTTTGATGCAATATGGCCATGTTTATCGGCCAACATACCTGTTCCAAGCATCAAAAAAACAGGTATGTCCTTCCTGGGCCCAGTCAGATATTATGGACAGTTTGTGCTAATTTTTGCCTCACTGGCAGCACTTCTCATAGACCTTATCGAAAAGTCAGCCTCAAGACAGATTGGAGTCACCTCAGTGAGACCAGGTGTCTCAGGAGATGAAGAGAATTCTCTGCAGTAAATGCTTTCTGCACAGCCCCGACTTCACACGGGAGTTTATTTTACAGACCAATGCCTCAAAGTGAGCACTGGGTGTGGTCCTTTCCCAACTGTTCCAAGGTCACTAATACATGAATAGGAAGTCCCTAGACAAAGAGATGTGGTACTCTGCCCTCAAAAAGATTCTTGCCCATCCACTGGGCCATGAGGGTGCTAGTACACTACCTGTTCGGTACCCTGTTTATCTTGATCACTGATCCTATAGCTCTGCACTAGCTCCATATGATGAAATGCCCATGTCAGTTCTGAGCAGTAGAACACTGTCCAGGAAAGGAACATCATAACACTGATTTCTGTTCTCTGACTGAGGAAGATGTAGGCACAATTATTGAGTGCACCCATGGATCTAGTCAGAGCGGGGTAGATATGTGATGAGGTATACTACCCTTTACGGGACAGTCTGGTGCTTACAACCAAGACAACCTGGGTGTAAACACGGGCTGCTACAGATTGCAGGCCCATTAGTCTTTAGGTCACTAGCCTGACTAGGGCCCTAGAGACTTTGCATATCTGACTATAAGTTTTGTTGCTCTGACTCAAGGCTCAGAGATCTCAAGGGCCGTAAGAATGGGTTAAGCGGTTCCTCCCCAAGCTGACACCTAAGGGAAAGGGAGAATAAGCCAGCCTGCCTCCTAGAACAATAAGGAAGCACTAGGAATTCTGCCAGAAGGGATCAGTTTGGAGGGTTGGTTTTTTAAAGGGGACACACATTTTTGTTAGTTTGGTTTTAGCCTCCCCCTCCAGGATCCTATACACACACACTGTTCCTGACTGATAGGGGGCTGGGGGAGGGATTGGGCTTCCAAACAGCAGAGAGGGTCTGGATGAGGAAGGCTGAGGGTCACAACAACATGATCGTACAGTTACTCAGGTCAAGAATAAACATTCTCATGATAAGTCATCTGCTAGAATTGGTATTATAACACTAGCTTATAGAAATCAAAGGATTTATTGGGACACTGCAAGTAGTAACTCCAGCACAAACAGGCAGAGCTAAAACTCCTTACTAATGCCCTGATCAGATATAACAACATATTAGAAACAAAAACAAAAAAGCAACAACTTTGCACTAAGATAAAGATACAGCACCACCTATGGTTGGAGGTTCTATCTATACTAATCACTACTCTATTTTTGTATTTCTCTTAAGCAGAACATGATCATGTTTTGGCAGTATTTTAGCCAGGAGCCTGAAAGAACAAAAATGCTGCTTATTGTTCAAGATACATCTTGGAGTGGGCATCCAGTTATTCTTTGTGCATGTAACTTTTGCTTGCTGATTTTCGGGGACATATTCATGATCACACACATACGAAATTTCATCACCTTCTTTGTAGTATTTCTGCCATAGAATTAGGAATCTACCATTTGATAACCAAATGGGAGAACACTTTTCTAAAGGAAAAAGGTTTAGTATGGTTAGCAGTTGGACAGCAAGTATTTAAACTGGGGTGGGGGGGAATGAGATCCTTTGGCTTTCCACTTTCTGTCAAGCCTACCATTCTGTGCACCAGGTCTTCTATGCTTCAGATCCCTCATTAAAATTCACCTCTTTCACTGTCGCATCCTATGTCATTCTGACCACCAATGTCTCTAAACCTACTGATCTTGTACTGGAACAGCTATGCTGTGCATTATGTTGACCTGAATTTGACTGTAAACTCTTTGGGGAATGGATCTTGTCCTTATTTGTGCTTTGTGAAGACCCATACATGCCCACAGCTCTATTTAATTAACAACACTGCACCAGGTTGTGGTGACCCCCACTTCTCTCTCCTAACTTTTCATGGGAAGTAGCTATTCCTATCCGCAATTTATAACTAATCTAATGGAGATTTTCCTTTAGTTTTCAAAGGGTAGAATAAAAGATTTCAAACATCAAGACTTCAAAAATGAGCACTTTACACATTGGGGGCTGGAGGAGTAAAATCTCATAATATTTCTGCCACTTCTAACATAAAAAATAGAATAATCTGTACTTTCAAAACCCATACAGGGCCAATTAGTGTACATTCCCCTCGCCTACTATACGTGATCAGAATTTCAGTTTTGAAATTAGTTAGAATTGTCTGTGATGAGTAGTGGGGAAAGCAGGGCTGGAGACTCTATGAGGGGCCAGGGAGCAGGGCTGGACAGACAGTAAGACATTATACATGCTCTATGGAAAAAAAAATATTCATAGCAGATGGAGAAAACTTGGGTGTAGGTAACAGATTTCTCCAACTGGAACGCAAAGTTTTCCACTTAGAAGTGGATCTGGCTTTGTAAAAAGCTTTGTGCACAAGCCTGGGAAATCTTAGATATTGGCTAAAGACTTTATGGAACAGCTGTGATGCTTTTAGGTCTCTCAGACTCCCCTGGTCTGCGCCCAACCTCTGAATTACTTTCCAGCCCAGAGCCAATTCTCCAGGTACTAAGTGTGTTCCCTACACATACCAGTTCCCAGAATATGCTGAGGAATAGATCTGGACAGGGAACCGTTTTCCTATTTCACATTAAGACAAAACCTGAGACCTTTTGAAAATTTTCATAAAAAATATGAGAGAGAGAGAGAGAGAGAGAGAGAGAGAGAGAGAGATGCTCATCCCAGAAGAGCCAAGTGGTAGGGCACTTACATAGTAAGTGAGAGACCAAGGTCAAGTCCCTGCTTTGCCATTCTCCCACATCCCAGCTAAGTGATCTAATCACTGCC